>NC_064931.1:68408004-68740374 GCF_023897955.1 Schistocerca gregaria
TGCGATGACACTTGGCACAGATGTGTTCAAAATTATCGTTGTTTGCCGTTGCCTTTCCCTATACTGAGTGACATGTTGAACAAGCTTTTCGGCTGATATGCGCCCCTCTTGCTCTATAACGAACTGGCTTATGGATCGGGCTCCAGAGTTTGATTTAACAAGGTCAGATTCTGCCTTGGCAAAAACTCTAAAGTGGTGTCTGGCCAGTACAGCTGTGGCTGCATAACATTCAATTGTGTGACTCCTGAAATTGATGCTGGCAGATGGAAGGGTGCTTCTATTATGTTATACTTAGTTCCATTGATTAAAATTCCACTTCCTTCAAGCTCTACACGTTTCGCTTCTGTAAACACTCCTTGCTCAAAACAACTTGCTACTACTATGAAATTCTCGTAGGTGGAGAAGATCCAATGCATCCCGACTCATTTCAAGTTCAGTTTTGGTTCCACGATGTCCCTTGGATAGTCTATTCATTTCTCCCTGTCTAAAAATGACTGCACAGTGCACATGTTCCATATTTACAGCGTCGCAGATTTAAATTTACATTATATAAACACGACTTTTCTGATCCAGCACTGTTGATAACTAAAAGTTTAAACAGGAAATCGTATGACTCTTACATCGTCCAACACATATTTATTACGGGTTTGCTGCAAAATTTACTCTGACGCATTTATCTCTCCAGAACTGTGTTTGATTTCTCCTCCAACAACACTCCACATACATCAGATGCTACACTTCCCTTTTCAGTGACCTGAGGACAGGGATCACCATCGCTCTTCCTCCCTCTTCAAAAAAACTGCTGCCCCTAGATGGCTCACAATACTGGAAAATACATATAAAATACAATGCCGAATTAATGTACACAAACCCAACGATACATGACACGAAAATAAGAAAAGAAAAACTACAAATACTCTACTACTTTCTAGACCGCGAAGCATACGGTACTTCATGCCGTACTCTATCTTCCTTGTTTTCTCTGTGTTTAGCATCTCTCTTCACTCTCTCTTTCTTCCTCTTTCCTTCCTGTGACACCCCTGGAATCAAGTCTGGGCAACCCTTAAATGGCCGTAATCACCCAACGTGTGCTATCGTCGTTATAGTTGGCAGCTGAAGCTTAATATTAACGGGAGATGTGGTTTCAACAACTTGGTATGGCCCATGGTACCGCGTGAGGAACTTCTTCGTTTTCCCTTTTTGCGTACAGGGGCTGTACAGCATTACCCATTGCTCCACCCTATACTGTAGTAAACTTACTTTCTGCTTTACTGCGGTGTCCTGCCTTTCCAAAGCCTTTGTATTCGCTTTCTGTACTCGTTTCCAAGCATCCCGAATTGTTCTCACGAATTGATGTACAGATTCACCAGTCCTTCTTTTCTGTAGTTTCACGAAATCAAATGGTGACGTCTGCACTGTATGTGCATACAATATGTTTCAAATACTCATCCCACTGATGGTGATGGGAATCCACATAAAAACTCAGCATCTTCCTGATTGTTCTGTGTACCTGTTCTGTCCTTTAATTGGCCTGTGGATGCAATGCACTCGTCCTCAACCCCTTTAGTTCCTTTTAAATCTGACATGAAGTTGGTCCCTTGGTCAGTAATTATTGTCTCTGGTACACCAAACTTCAAAATCCAGTTATTTACTAACACTTGTGTGACCATTGCTGCCTGTTGTTTTGGCATAGCCACCATCTCCACATACCTTGAAAAATGGTCTATTATTGTCAGAATGAGTCTGTTCTCAGATGGTGTTCACCTAAAACGTCCTAAGACGTCACTCCCCAGCAAAGAGAATGGACATGTTGCTTCCAGTAATTGTTGTAGCTGTATCTGTTTCCGACTCAGATCTGCTCTCTGCGCATATGGTATACAATTCTTGACATACTGATCCACATCTCCTTTCCTACCTCTCCATCAATACCTCTCTGCCACTCTCCTATTCGTCGCTCTACACCCTCCATGACCAGATAACATGTGATCATGTGCTTCCTTTAAAACCTCGTCCCTCAACTTTGCTGGCACTACTACCCTTGGCCCTAACTTTGTTTTCCTGCACAGAACACAGTCGTACATATTAAATTGTGGCATAGTCCAATACAGTTTACAATCGTGTCCGCGTCCTGTAATTTTTGCCATACTGCTAGGTCATAACCTATGACTTCTACTTTTGCAACCTTCCTACTTAGTGCATCTGCATTACTGTGCTTCCCAGGCTTGTGCACCACCTCGTAGTTGAATTCACTAAGCCTCACAGCCCATCGAGCAAGTCTAGTAGACAGATCCGCCAACCCCAACAACCACTTCAATGCAGCATGATCTGCCACTACCCGAATTTTTCTCCCATATAAATAACATTTAAAACACGTAATTCCATAGATTACACTAAGCATTTCCCTCTCTGTTGTTGAGTAATTCCTCTCTGCTGCATTCAACTGCCTAGACGCATAGGCTACAGGATGTTCTTTCCCATCAATTTTCCTGACTAAGAACACACCTTAATGCTTGATTTGATGCATCACATGCTAGTATAATCTCCTTTTCAAAATCTGGAAACACAAGAACCGGACTTGATGTTAACACTTCTTTCAGTTTGTCAAACAATTTCTGACACTCTTCTGTCCACTCAAATTTCACACCCTTCCATAACAATCACATCAACGGCTGTACCAAATCTGCAAAACCCACGAAGTTTCGATAGAAATTGCAAACTCCGATGAATGACTGCACTTCCTTAACTGTTTTCACTTCCTGAAAATCCCTTAAAGCCTGTATCAACTTCGGATCTGTTTGCAATCTGATATTCTGACCCAAATATTTTACTTCTTCTAATGCGAAATGACAATTTTCCAAGGTCATCGTGAAATGAACTGCTCTTAACCTCATAAAGATTTCCCTTAACCACTGTCTATGTTGCTCCATACTACTTGAAAACACTATAATGTCATCCAAATAGACAAGACACTGCCGCAGTTTCAAACCACTCAAGACACTGTCTAACAGTCTTTGAAACATTGCTGGACCGTTTCTCAAACCGAATGGCATTCTAATGTACTGGTAATGGCCTCCAGGTGTAGAGAGAGCAGTTTTTGGACGATCCTCTGCAGCCCCCTCTAACTGATGATAACCATTTGTCAAATCCATCGTAGACAAGTACTGGCACTGTGCTAAGTGATCCAAAGTCTCCGATATGTTTGGAATTGGGTATGCGTCCATTATTGTCTTATTATTGAGGTATCGGTACTCACAACAGAACCTGTATTTCTTAGTTCCATCTGCAGATTTTTTAGGCACAACAATAATGCCCGCTCCCCAGTAACTATTACTATGCTCTATAATACCATTCGCAAGCTGCTGATCAATGAAACCCTCCACAATTGGCTGCAAATACCTTAGTATTCTGTACGATTTATGGTAAACAGGTGCCTCATTCCCTGTTGGTATCCTATCCTGAACTAATGGAGTTGCTGGTAATGGCCCTTGTGGAAAAAACAAATCCTTAATTCTTCCATATGCTCTTTTTCTCCTCCTTTTAAATGCTTAATTTTGTCACACAATGCAGTTTTATTGGCAGTTAATAGTTGAACACTTCGCCTACCTCTCGAACACCAGTCTTCATCATCTGGCACATCCAAATTTGCTACTAAAACTCCTTTCTTCAAATTCGCGTCTACAGCACTAAAATTATCTACGTTCACGGGAACTACTCACCCCTTGTTCCCTCCTGTACGCATACAACACTACAGTTCACAAAAGAACCCAATGAACCCAAATCTTCATTATCCTCCAATGGTTCAATAAAACTGTACCCACAGGTAGATTCGACTCCACACTTACCCAAAGCGACTTCCCTGTGCCACTAGACACACACTCATGAAAATTAAGCCTTAATGCTAATGTATGCAGTTCAGTTGGTTTGTTCATTACATTGAACACCCCTTGCAATAGTTCTGCATTGACAACAGTTTTCCCTAGCGGAAATAACATTCCACCAAGTTCCACAGTTTGTTGCCAAGGTCATGATGTTGATGAAAGAGATCTACTCCTAGGATCATGTCATAGCCCTCACATACCCATGGTACCACCTCCATGCAAGCATTAAATCAGTCTTTGCCTATGTGAAAGTCAACTGTCACTGACCCCAAAGACGAGAGATTCTTATCCTCCACTCCATGCAACCTATAATGTGGTGGGTCTAACTTCCTTCGTCTCATTATATTCTTAGTAGCCACTGACACTTGCTCCCCTGTGTCCAACAAAACCTTAAACTTTTTAGTTCCTACAGACCCTACCACGGAACATTCCACCTCTGTATATGTATTCGTATCATTGAAATTAAACGGGGGCTCCTTTATGTGGGTCTTGGGCCCCCACTGTCGTTTAACGCTCGTCCACCTCTCCTGTCTCCATTTCTCCATCCTACATGCTGCTGATTTCCACCTCTTCCTCTATTGCATGGTGACTGGGTACATTGCCTCTGCACATGTCCCATACGACCACACTTATAACAGTTTATACCTGCTGCAAATACTGTTTGCCTCTCACGTACTCCTGTTGCCACATCTATTTCCTCACACTGAATTGCCAGCTGAATGGCCAAATACAAATCTTTCGGAGTCCCTTCATGCGCTTTCCATGACATATGCGCCAGTAACCCTCTCAAAGTGCCCCTTGCTCGGCCTCCTGCAACAGAACACTATTCGCTTCATCGCTCTGACCCAACTCGTAAGTGTACTCATTAATTTCCTTTATCCTGTCCGCAAATTTCTCCACTGTCTCCCCCCTGTCTTTTTGTCATTGTACTTACCCTCTCTCTAAAGTACCGAGCACTATCCCATTTCTTGTACCTTTGTAAGAGCCCTCCTTTTAATTGCTTAAATTGTCTGCTTCCTTCCTTAAGGCCTCAGAACACCTTACGTATGTTTTTGCTTCACTCGTTAATCTAATCTTGGCTGTATGTGACAACTGTTTATCAGACCAACCATTCATCACTACTGACATCTCCAAGCCCTCCACAAATGAACGCTCATCCTCAGATGTCTTGCCAGAAAACGGAATAATCAAACTTGCGGCGGCTCGATCAATCTCCTGCACCCTAGGCAACAACGACTGATCAGATACAATTTCCCACTCACTTCTAGATGTTAATTCATTTCTTAACTGAGTATTGTCCACTATCAATTGTGCAACGTTTTGCATCAAAATCTGCGCCACTTCTGGGTCTGACACATCTTGCGTCCTTGACTCTGCCATCGTGTTGCTTCCGTTCTCAGTTAGTCGTTTCGTTTCGGGACTAAGTACAAGAATAATCCAACTTTCTACAACTCCGTATCATACTCAATAACATCATAAACCATTACAAAGTAATCAAATGCCACGTAAAACATCATCTTATTGTCCCAAATACACTAACACTTATTCTGACAAAATAAATAATATGCATACACAAAACATCTCAAATGTGGCTTCTGGCAAGCCATACTCAAAACACCAACAAGAAAGAAAACGCCCAACACTCAAAAGAACAATTTTGACAGCACTCACCACATCTTGTGACTGCACTGTAGGTGGTGGGCTCGAACGTCGTACTGGACAGACGACGTCTGCTATTCTGACACCAAATGTAGTGGATGGGTGCCAGGCAGTGCCATATTAAAACTCGTCCGAACTTTTCAAATGATTTATTCATTTCCACTACAGTGCTTCATTGACCTCGGTCTGCGTCACAGGCCCTGCAATGCTGAGGCCACTGCCCCAGCGACCTGTGCAACACAACACTGTGTTGTGCCGGCCTTGTTCGCCAGCTGTAGAGTTCCGATTACATCAGGATGGCTGCGCCAGCAGCCAACTCAGCGGCCACCGTCTCCGTTGACTCCACGATCCTCCGCTGGGAGCCGTAGCCCGGCCCCGCTGCTGCTTCTTCCTCGGCTGGTGTTGTTGGGAACGCGGTGGCAATGACCACCCGCAATCCGGTGTCGGAATCTGCGGCCCCTCACCACGAAAGCCTACGGCATGTGTCGGGAGCTGAGACGACTATCCATGGTAGCGAGCCGAAGAGTGGCCAACTCTGGCTGGCTGTAGACCCTGCATCAGCCTCAGAGGGTCAAACCAACAACCCGCTGTGGACTGACATGCTGTCGCCCCATCTGTTGCTGCATGTAGCCCGGCGGAACGACATGCTCCGCCGTCCAAGAGAGCTGCCACATTTGAATCAATCTCGTTAGAAAACAACAGCTATTTATACTTGCCTGCGCACCTCTGTTTCGGTAACGCATCACTCCAAGTCACGTACGCCCCACACCCTGGTTGTGCCAGTGGGGCCGTTTCTGCCTATAGCTTGCGCCATGCGAACCGCTGCGTTTACTCTTTTCAACGGTTTGACGGCCCTGTGGCCTCCATTCCACTTTGCAACCACTCATCAGCGTAACTTACTGCAATCCGGCATGCACCTGGCTGTAACTTGTGCTCAGAATATCACACAAAACTAACTTTCCCTATCCTAAGCGGTGGTGCCACTACACTTGTATTACTTGCTAATGGATTTCATGTAGGCTACATCTATTTGTTGCACACTGTGAGAGGTGTGTGATGGCAAACATTAAAATATAACATTGTTATCCTTTGCTAGATCAATTAGTTCCAAACTTTATGTATGAGTTGAATGTCTGTCTAGAATGAGAAGAATTGGACTTTGTTTATTTGAAGTGTTTTAACCATTCCACAAAGAGTTCTTTAGTTATCCAGCCTTTTTCATGAACCTCTGATATTGCACTGGCTTGGAGATCAGTCTGAGGCTCCTGCCTCATTTCTTTCCTGGAAAAATTAAAATTGGAGTGATGGATTCAACAAATGGGGAAAAGCAGATCCCCATTGTCATAGTCTCACCTTTCTCAGCAAAGGTGAGAATCCAGACTTGCCTATATCCTTTCAGAGCAATTATTCTTGAGTGGTCTTTAGGATTTACTGATACTCCCTTCTCAACACAGTTAAATACTCTATCCCTAATAAGCTTGTATTAATTGACAATACTACCGAGTAAGTCAAAGAATTTGTCATCTGCTGATTTATTAAAGCCCATAGCTCGAGCCGCTGAAGTAGTATCTGGCATCCGTAAACTCTGTTTGATGCGACCTCAAAAATCTCTTCTCTACACTGTTCTTGATTTTCTGTCGTTGCCAAATGGATTCGGCAAGCTGTTAAGATTAGGCAATACATAGGCTAATTCCTGGAGTTCATTAGTTATTAACCCAAATAGTTGAGCTTCGGTTTTAGTCAGATATTTAACTACTGGGTTGGTGCATAAGTTCATAGTATTTTTCCATAAATTTAATATACACTCCTGGAAATTGAAATAAGAACACCGTGAATTCATTGTCCCAGGAAGGGGTAACTTTACTGACACATTCCTGGGGTCAGATACATCACATGATCACACTGACAGAACCACAGGCACATACACACAGGCAACAGAGCATGCACAATGTCGGCACTAGTACAGTGTATATCCACCTTTCGCAGCAATGCAGGCTGCTATTCTCCCATGGAGACGATCGTAGGGATGCTGGATGTAGTCCTGTGGAATGGCTTGCCATGCCATTTCCACCTGGCGCCTCAGTTGGACCAGCGTTCGTGCTGGACGTGCAGACCGCGTGAGACGACGCTTCATCCAGTCCCAAACAAACATGCTCAATGGGGGACAGATCCGGAGATCTTGCTATCCAGGGTAGTTGACTTACACCTTCTAGAGCACGTTGGGTGGCACGGGATACATGCGGACGTGCATTGTCCTGTTGGAACAGCAAGTTCCCTTGCCGGTCTAGGAATGGTAGAACGATGGGTTCGATGACGGTTTGGATGTACCGTGCACTATTCAGTGTCCCCTCGACGATCACCAGAGGTGTACGGCCAGTGTAGGAGATCACTCCCCACACCATGATGCCGGGTGTTGGCCCTGTGTGCCTCGGTCGTATGCAGTCCTGATTGTGGCGCTCACCTGCACGGCGCCAAACATGCATACGACCATCATTGGCACCAAGGCAGAAGCGACTCTCATCGCTGAAGACGACACGTCTCCATTCGTCCCTCCATTCACGCCTGTCGCGACACCACTGGAGGCGGGCTGCACGATGTTGGGGCGTGAGCGGAAGAAGGCCTAACGGTGTGCGGGACCGTAGCCCAGCTTCATGGAGACGGTTGCGAATAGTTGTCACCGATACCCCAGGAGCAACAGTGTCCCTAATTTGCTGGGAAGTGGCTGTGCGGTCCCCTACGGCACTGCGTAGGATCCTACGGTCTTGGCGTGCACCCGTGCGTCGCTGCGGTCCGGTCCCAGGTCGACAGGCACGTGCACCTTCCGCCGACCACTGGCGACAACATCGATGTACTGTGGAGACCTCACACCCCACGTGTTGAGCACTTCGGCGGTACGTCCACCCGGCCTCCCGCATGCCCAATATACACCCTCGCTCAAAGTCCGTCAACTGCACATACGGTTCACGTCCACACTGTCGCGGCATGCTACCAGTGTTAAAGACTGCGATGGAGCTCCGTATGCCACGGAAAACTGGCTGACACTGACGGCGGCGGTGCACAAATGCTGCGCAGCTAGCGCCATTCGACGGCCAACACTGCGGTTCCTGGTGTGTCCGCTGTGCCGTGCGTGTGATCATTGCTTGTACAGCCCACTCGCAGTGTCCGGAGTAAGTATGGTGGGTCTGACACACCGGTGTCAATGTGTTCTTTTTTCCATTTCCAGGAGTGTACATAACAGATACACACAACAAAGACTTTAGTTATCAATGATATCAAGAGTCTGCCAAAGTTGGGGCAACTTTTTGATTCCATGACCATAGAAATCATGTGGTTTTGAGATGAAAAGTTTATAGAGTCATGTTCTGAGTGCATTTTTATCTGGAAAGGAAGTTCTTTGAAGGTTGTTGGATTGAGTGTGGAAAAGGTGTAAATCTGAATGTGGAGGATCAGGTGAATAGTGTGAGTGTGGAAAAACTTCCCAACCCAACTACTGTACTGTGTTTTATGTCAGTGTAGCAGAATGTGGCCGGCCGTTGTTGGCCGGCCGTTGTTGGCCGGCCGTTGTTGGCCGGCCGTTGTTGGCCGAGCAGTTCTGGGTGCTTCAGTCTGCAACCGCTACTGTTACAAGTTCAAATCCTGCCTTGGGATTGATGTGTGTGATGTCCTTAGGTTAGTTAGGTTTAAGTAGTTCTATGTTCTAGGGGACTGATGACCTCAGATGTTAAGTCCCATAGTACTCAGAGCCATTTGAACCATTTGGTCGTTGTTCTTGGGCTGCATCTGCAAGACTTCTCAGTTGTTGACCATAAATGTCAGCAGTGATGGTTACACCATTGGGAAGTAATTCGTAGAACACCATACAGTTGCTGTTCCACCAGATGCGTAACATTCTCTTTTTTTGGATGGACACAGGTCTATGTATGGCAAGTTCTGATTTGTTTGGGCTCAAACATTCCTTTCTTTCCCTTATGTTAGCATAAAGAAATCATTTCTCATCGCCAGTGATGGTACAGGATAGGAATGGTTGTTGGTGTTGGTGTTGTTGTTCACAAGCCAAATGGTGACATGAAGCGGAGATGCACATATGACCACCCACTGATTTTTGTGATTTTGGCTAAGAGCATGCAGTACCCATTTACCTGATAGTTGTACCTTCGCCATTGCTTGCAAATATCACACAATGGTGGAATGGTCACAGTTCATCACTTTTGCCAGTTCTCGAGTACACTGCTGTGGATAATAGTGGATTAATGCGTTCATAAATGATCATCAAACCCCGAAGGTCTTCCTGAATGTGGAGAGTCACTAATGTCGAAATTATCCTTCTTTAAATGAGAAAACCATTTTCTTGCCACTCTCTGTCCAATAGCATTATTCCAATATGCAGTGTAAATGTTCTGGCTGCCACTGCTCGTGTTACCCTTCTAGTGAACTCAAAACAAAAGAATATATGTTGGAAATAAATGACGATACATAAACTCAGATAGCAACAGTGAACCACAAATAAAAAATGACAATTGATAAATAAACCCACAGCAGACAAGATACAATCATGCAAAACAAAAATGCTACAAACTTATGCACCAACCTAATAGTTCGGCCTTCTGTTGTACTGTAAAGACACATTTAAAGTGATCCATTGCTGTTTCAACACAATAGTCATTGTTTTCATGGTTTTTCTTCACATGATGCTCTAATGCAGATTGAGGGATGATGAACTGAGTTGCTGCTTTTTTGTAACCCATTCTTCCAGTTATTACACCGTCTGCAACCTCTTGCAGGTAGGAATACACCAACTTTGCAGAGTTTTTGTTTTGCAGAGTTGTATCACTCTGTACAGAAAATAAAAAATCTTTGTGTTAAAAAAAAGAGCATATCAGGGCAGTATTCCATTCTACCCTACCTCATTCTCCCACAAGACCACACTTTCAGATACTGTAACATTCACATACCACCATGAAACATAATTAATATTTAAAATACGTAAAAATGAAGCAGAGGATACAATCAAGATAATGGTAAGTTTTTAGTTTAACTGTACTTGCGAGATACTGAGACCTGATTATTGCTGAAATGCGTAGGAAAAAGGATCGACACAGAAGAAGACACCATGTACTGAATTTGATACCTTGTTAGATACTTCACTTTGACCTCTTGACATAGTTCTAACAATAACAGATAGTTGACAGCACATACAAGGCAACAAAACACTGTTGATGTTTGTAACCCAAATGGTTCTCATACCATCAACCAATGAAATTATAAACATTGGTACTATTATCCACAGCTGTGTAGAGAAGCCATGGAGATACATAAACTTGGAGATAATTTTAACAGAAAAGAAGAAGCAATGAAACTTAATGGTAATTGGTCAGTGGCTGTACAGATTAAATAGACAAGTTCTATGTTTGACACATAACAGTGGATAGTTATGTTTTATCAGGAAAATGTGGGTGTTGGATGATTTCAAGGAACACACAATCCAGGAAGTTAAGAATCTGATATTGAAGAACAACACAGACATGGTAATAATTCTTAGTAGCATGGCATCCCAACTATAAGTAATAGATGCTGATATGCACAGAAGTTTTAAGGCTTACCTGTGATAGCTTTACAGGAAGTGTCTTTTTCATGGAGACCATGCCGTCATTCCAGGGGAGAAGTTGAAGAAACCCTCAATATCCATACTGGGTCAGTGGATATTATTATTATTATTATTATTATTATTATTATTATTATTATTATTATTACTATTATTATTTTCATTTTATTAAAAATGGTGATAATACAGGCAACTGGGCCAGAAAGTAAGCAAAAAAGTAAGTAAGTTAAAAATTAATGTAAACAATTTCTTTTTACTTATTTTATTTCTCCATTTACTATCAGAATGTACACAGTCAAATGGCATAAGTTTAGAATAAGTCAGAATATGTTAGAAACAAAAATCTTTCAAAGGGCCACTAAAAAAAGGTTGTTTTGTAATTACAGTAGTCTTATATTTGCAGTCATCTTATAGTTGGATAAATGTATATTTCAGGGAACAGACATGAATATGGCAGTATTTCTTTCAAATTATGCAATAGTATTGGATATACACTGTGTGTGATGACTTACACAGGATGAAAGGATGTAAGGATGTTGTGTCTAAAAACTTGACAGAAAGTATTGTGCTGAAGCTCAGGAATAGCTTTTTCTATTTCCCCCCCCCCCCCCTCTCTCTCTCTCTCTCTCTCTCTCTCTCTCTCTCTCTCTGTCTTCTGATCAGTTGGCCTGTCCTGGTGTGGCAGAGAAACATCTGTCACTATGTGTGCAGCTGTCAATGTGTTAATTAGCTCATATTTTTAGTTCATCATGCAGGAAACTTATATGCATGTAATATACAGTGAAGCTTTTTTTTTTTAACATTTTGGCAGTGTTATGGACTTGCGAGTCCATGTAACAGCTGAATCTTCTATGTAAAAGTCTTTATAGTAAATGAGAAGGTAACCTATTTCATTCCTTATAATGCTAACAATGAGATAGGTGATGTTCACCCCAAGGGCTTCACTACTCGAGTTCCTCTTATCGTGCCCGTAGCCCCTCTTGACAGAGGATCTCTCATGGTTTGAGCATAGTACTGCACAGTGCCCTAAATAGCTGTGTAGGCTAGATGTTACAGAAGTGATTTAACTGACACCTTACCTCTGTTAAAAAATGCAGATATTGACAACTTGACTCTACTGGAAACTTTGATGCTTATTGGACTCCATCCACCAGTTTTTTTCCACAGCCGCCTTTCTGTTTTCATATGCACTTTTCTCACTGTATTTTGATTTTGCCAACAAATATGAAGTACTCTAAGTTCTTAGTGAGAACACTAATGTTTTATAGAAGTGATTATAGTACTACTCTGTTTGCAGTAACACATCCACAAGAAGAGACCCGTACATTGAGAATAATTTATCCATTTTTAGCTCATTTTTCAACTTGAAACTACATCTCAGTTTTCCAGGTGATACTTAAGAGATTGGATAAAGAGGCTGCAAAAAGTGATTGTGACACCTCATCATGGGATAGGACTGTTTTGATTTTAAATATTCATTCATTCATTCATTCATTCATTCATCCATAGAGTGATATAAATGGTATGAATTTCAGCAACTGTTAGTACAATGTTTGTCATACAATAAAAATACCTGGAGTCTTCCAAATTTTACAGTCCTTATAATTGGTCTTATAATGTTTACAATTATGCTGCATAGTGTTTCTTAATGTATGGGGTATTTTTGAATATTGAGTGTCTATCTCTAATTATTCTAAATATTCATTTACAGTGTAACATCTTAATAAATATGCTTTTAGCCTTTGTCTATAGCTATGAAGTTCATTTATACCTTCAATTTCCAGTGGCAGACTATTGTACAGTTTTGGGCCATTATATCTTAAAGTTTTACTTTAATTTACAACAGCTGCACCTAGAATCTTCATTCTGGGTTTTATGGGATCACTGGTGTTTGAGGATGAAGTGTCCCATGGTGGGGACACTCAACAAGAACACAAGAATATCCAAAACAAAACACACACTATTCATAAGTTTCAATTCTGAATGTTTCAGGAACAAATCAGTAAGTAAAGGTTTGAACCTGCACCAAAAACAGACAAGTTGAAAATGGAATTCACAAAAGTTCCTCTTCTATAAATCTGTAGTACAACAGTCCCCACCAATGGTGCACCCATGTTTTTGCCACATTGTCTTCATACCAAAGAGGCCATCTGGTGCCAGCTGTTGAACTTTGCTGAGCGCTCACCTGCAGCTACTGGTGTGCTGTAGGGGTCAAGTGGTAGACCACCCACCATGCAGTTTTGGAGGTGCGTTGGCACAGTCACGACACACCATTGCTCTCTGCCCTGAAAATGATGGAGGAGAGGTGAATACAGGCAATGGGGCCAGCGATGGTGATGCTGGAGGCATCATTGACCTACCCGGCTGGGATGGGATCCACCTCCATGGGAATGGCCACCTGTGATGTCTGGCACTGCAGTGTAGGAATGGGTTGGTCCATTCATGTAGGTTAATTCTTACAAAGAAGAAGACAGCAACCAACCACTATTAATACTGCTATTTATTTAGGTAAATAGCGCCGTAACAGGTTTCGAACTGGCAAATTCATCATCATGATTTGCAAGATACACTTTACATTATCGTCAGTTTTCGATTTTTATTCTTCCACATAAATTTGAAAAAGGTGAATTGACCTTTATCAGTAATTAGAGTTTCTGCGAGGCCTTGTAGGGAAAAAAATACAGGTAAGCACTTTCGTGGTGTGCACAGATGATACGGAGTACATACTGGTAACCAAAGGAAAACCTGTACCCACATCGATGACCGAAAGCCATGAGCCACCAAGAAAAGGGTCAGCAAAGTCGAGATGGATGTGGGACCACAGGTTGGAGGTGGTGGGCCATGGAGAATGATGATGAGCCGGGGCAGCCTGTTTGCTTTGGTATCTAGAACAGTCAGACACTATGGAGGTGATGGCAGAGTCCACGCCCCGCCAATAGATGTGGGCAAGTGAGGCATTTGGTGAGCACTATCCCCCAATCCCCACTATCCCCAATATGGGATTGACCCGTGGACTAGGGGTAGCGTCTTTGATTCATAATGAAAAACGTCTTCGGTCCCGGGTTCGATCCCCGCCACTACCTAAATTTTGATAAATAATCAGCCTTGGCTGCCGAAGACTTCCGGCATAAGAAGTCAGCCTCATTCTGCCAACGGCCTTGTCAAAGAGGGTGGAGGAGCGGATAGAGGTTCAGGGCACTCTCTTGGCCTAGGGGTGGGAAATTGCCCCTAAAGGCAGAAGAATCAGCAATGATCAATGACATGAGGATGCAGAAGGCAATGGAAACCACTGCATTAAAGACACGTAACGTGTATCCACAGGACATGTGGCCTGTAGTTGAAGATGTGTCATGATGATCTCTCCATTGGCAAAAGATTCTGGAATAGTCACCCATTCGGATCTCCGGGAGGGGACTGCCAAGGGGGAGGTTACCATGAGAAAAAGATTGAATAATCAACGAAAGGATAATTTTCTACGAGTTGGGGCGTGGAATGTCAGAAGCTTGAACGTGGTAGGGAAACTAGAAAATCTGGAAAGGGAAATGCAAAGGCTCAATCTAGATATAGTAGGGGTCAGTGAAGTGAAGTAGAAGGAAGACAAGGATTTCTGGTCAGATGAGTATCGGGTAATATCAACAGCAGCAGAAAATGGTATAACAGGTGTATGATTCGTTATGAATAGGAAGGTAAGGCAGAGGGTGTGTTAGTGTGAACAGTTCAGTGACCGGGTTGTTCTAATCAGAATCGACAGCAGACCAACACCGACAACGATAGTTCAGGTATACATGCCGACGTCGCAAGCTGAAGATGAACAGATAGAGAAAGTATATGAGGATATTGAAAGGGTAATGCAGTATGTAAAGGGGGACGAAAATCTAATAGTCATGGGCGACTGGAATGCAGTTGTAGGAGAAGGAGTAGAAGAAAAGGTTACAGGAGAACATGGGCTTGGGACAAGGAATGAAAGAGGAGAAAGACTAATTGAGTTCTGTAACAACTTTCAGCTAGTAATAGCGAATACCCTGTTCAAGAATCACAAGAGGAGGAGGTATACTTGGAAAAGGCCGGGAGATACCAGAAGATTTCAATTAGATTACATCATGGTCAGACAGAGATTCCGAAATCAGATATTGGATTGTAAGGCGTACCCAGGAGCAGATATAGACTCAGATCACAATATAGTAGTGATGAAGAGTAGGCTGAAGTTCAAGACATTAGTCAGGAAGAATCAATACGCAAAGAAGTGGGATACGGAAGTTCTAAGGAATGATGAGATACGTATGAAGTTCTCTAACGCTATAGATACAGCAATAAGGAATAGCGCAGTAGGCAACACAGTTGAAGAGGAATGGACATCTCTAAAAAGGGCCATCACAGAAGTTGGGAAGGAAAACATAGGTACAAAGAAGGTAGCTGCGAAGAAACCATGGGTAACAGAAGAAATGCTTCAGTTGATTGATGAAAGGAGGAAGTACAAACATGTTCCAGGAAAATCAGGAATACAGAAATACAAGTCGCTGAGGAATGAAATAAATAGGAAGTGCAGAGAAGCTAAGATGAAATGGCTGCAGGAAAAATGTGAAGACATCGAAAAAGATATGATTGTCGGAAGGACAGACTCAGCATACAGGAAAGTCAAAACAACCTTTGGTGACATTAAAAGCAACGGTGGTAACATTAAGAGTGCAACGGGAATTCCACTGTTAAATGCAGTGGAGAGAGCAGATAGGTGGAAGGAATACATTGAAAGCCTCTATGAGGGTGAAGATTTGTCTGATGTGTTAGAAGAAGAAACAGGAGTCGATTTAGAAGAGATAGGGGATCCAGTATTAGAATCGGAATTTAAAAGAGCTTTGGAGGACTTACGGTCAAATAAGGCAGAAGGGATAGATAACATTCCATCAGAATTTCTAAAATCATTAGGGGAAGTGGCAACAAAACGACTATTCACGTTAGTGTGTAGAATATATGAGTCTGGCGACATACCATCTGACTTTCGGAAAAGGATCATCCACACAATTCCGAAGACGGCAAGAGCTGACAAGTGCGAGAATTATCGCACAATCAGCTTAACAGCTCATGCATCGAAGCTGCTTACAAGAATAATATACAGAAGAATGGAAAAGAAAATTGAGAATACACTAGGTGACAATCAGTTTGGCGTTAGGAAAAGTAAAGGCACGAGAGAGGCAATTCTGACGCTACGGCTAATAATGGAAGCAAGGCTAAAGAAAAATCAAGACACGTTCATAGGATTTGTCAACCTGGAAAAAGCGTTCGACAATATAAAATGGTGCAAGCTGTTCGAGATACTGAAAAAAGTAGGGGTAAGCTATAGGGAGAGACGGGTCATATACAATATGTACAACAACCAAGAGGAAATAATAAGAGTGGACAATCAATAACTAAGTGCTCGTATTAAGAAGGGTGTAAGACAAGGCTGTAGCCTTTCGCCCCTACTCTTCAGTCTGTACATCAAGGAAGCAATGATGGAAATAAAAGAAAGGTTCAGGAGTGGAATTAAAATACAAGGTGATAGGATATCAATGATACGATTCGCTGATGACATTGCTATCCTGAGTGACAGTGAAGAAGAATTAAATGATCTGCTGAACGGAATGAACAGTCTAATGAGTACACAGTATGGTTTGAGAGTAAATCGGAGAAAGATGAAGGTAATGAGAAGTAGTAGAAAAGAGAACAGCGAGAAACTTAACATCAGGGTTGATGGTCACGAAGTCAATGAAGTTAAGGAATTCTGCTACCTAGACAGTAAAATAACCAATGACGGACGGAGCAAGGAGGACATCAAAAGCAGACTCGCTGTGGCAAGAAAGGCATTTCTGGCCAAGAGAAGTCTACTAATATCAAATACCAGCCTTAATTTGAGGAAGAAATTTCTGAGGATGTACGTCTGGAGTACAGCATTGTATGGTAGTGAAACATGGACTGTGGGAAAACCGGAACAGAAGAGAATCGAAGCATTTGAGATGTGGTGCTATAGACGAATGTTGAAAATTAGGTGGACTGATAAGGTAAGGAATGAGGAGGTTCTACGCAGAATCGGAGAGGAAAGGAATGTGTGGAAAACACAGATAAGGAGAAGGGACAGGATGATAGGACATCTGTTAAGACATAAAGGAGTGACTTCCATGGTAATAGAGGGAGCTGTAGAGGGCAAAAACTGTAGAGGAAGACAGGGATTGGAATACGTCAAGCAAATATTTGAGGACGTAGGTTGCAAGTGCTACTCTGAGATGAAGAGGTTGGCACAGGAAAGGAATTCGTGACGGGCCGCATCAAACCAGTCAGTAGACTGATGACAAAAAAAAATTTCCCTTAATGCCCCTCATGTAGAAGGGTGAGGACGCTATCGTGGAGCACATGAGGGATAACAACGAACATCCTGCTGCAGTCACCCTGGATGATAATGCTGTAAATTACAGAGAGCTTGTGATGGGGAGCCTGGAAGGGTTGCAGATCCGAGTGTGTCAGCATCTTGCGATTCGCGGGCCACTCATGTTTGATGAACCTCATAACATCACGCAGGTCTGGGTCAGTGCCTGTGTATTGTCAGATGAGGGTGACATCCAACAGGATCAGGACAATGGCATCTTTAGCATCTGATTCCAGCTGGAACCTTTGGGTCGGAATCGAAATCTGGGTCTTGACCAGTGGGAAACCTGGAAAGGAGGTCTGCATCAGCATGGTGAACTTTAGAGCAAAACTGAATGTTGTAGGTGTATGTGGAAAGGAAGAGATCCCAGCAATGGAACTGGCTAGCTGACATGGTCAAGATTGGTGTGGTGGACTGTAAGGGCAGGAGTGGCTTGTGATATGTGAGCAGTGTGAATTGTTGTCCTTACACATAGTTGTGAAACTTTTTGATACCAAAGATAATGGCCAATGTTTCATTCCTGATATATCTGTAGTTCCACAGAGCCGATGACAAAGTTCTTCACACAAAAGCAATTGACGTCTTGACTACATCAATCACATTACAATGGTAATGCCCCTATGTCATAATCTGATGCCTCAGCAGCAAGAATTAGACTTTGAGGGATCATAGGCAGAAAGTCAGGTGGGGAGGAGGAAGGCCTGTCAGAGATCATGAAATCCCTTGTCACACTGTGGTGTCCATTTCTACTGTACATGATGAAATGGTTCTGTGATGATGAAATGGTTCTGCCAAGTTCATCGTATGGGGAAGAAAATAGCAATAGTAGTTCAAATGTCCTAAAATGGCTTTGAGTTTAGATTTGTCTTTTGATGTGGGCAGGCTTTGGAAAGGATAGACATACTAGGGTGTGTGTCAGATTTTCAATGCATTGAATATGTGGCCTTAGTATCTGACTTGGTCACACAAAAAAGTCTTCCTTTTCTTTGTTACAACAGAGCTGCACATGGCCAAACACCAGATAAATGGCAGTGCCGGGGACATTTCTTGTCAGCTGCTCCAAGCACCTCTGAAAAATAGCTGGGGCACTAGCAATAGCAAAGGGAAATATATTGTATTGGTAGAGTCCAAAAGGTGTATTGATTACTACGATGTCACAGGATTTGGCATACAATGGTAACTGGAGGTAGGCGTCTTTTAAGTCAATCTTGGTGATACTTTGCCCCCACTAGTTAAGCAAAAATGTCAACTAATGATTGCACATTGAATGTAGCACTGAAATATCCACAAATACGCAATGCCCTGTTGGGCTTCTCAATAAGAATGATGGGCATTGCCCACTGGCTGTTGGACACTGGTGTCAGCATCCTGTCGTCATCCTGCAGACATTGCAATTCCACATGTAATTTATCCCAAAGTGTGAAAGGGATAGTTTGGGCTTTGCAAAATTCGGGCACAGCCAAAGGAAAGAGTGTCACATGGGCTTCAAAGTTGGAGATGCAAGAAGTTGGTGATGAAAAAACAGTTGGACATTTGGACAGAAATTTGGCATAGTATGAACCTTTGTGGCTGGCACTGACAGTGGTTTCTGGGACGTGAATTTCCAGCCCCAAGGCATCAAAAACCATCCAGCCCCAGCAGAATGGAGGCAACTGGTGTCGCAACAATCAATATTTGGGCTATGGAGCCATATTGCAATAAGGCTGTGAAAGTCCCCATGAGACAGATGAAATTATTGCTAAAACTGCATAACGAAATGTCAAAATGTTGAAAATGGTGAGGTGGGGGGGGGGGGGGGGGGGACACAATCCATTGGTATGTCAGTTACTCAATAGTAGTTGGTCCATTAAGGGTTTCAAGCTTGACTGGGACACTGTCCATACAAATGGAAATAGACATCAGTTTTTTTTTAGGTGGGAGAACGGATTGGATAAAAGCAACATCTGGGGAAGGTAAGTTCATGTTCAGTATCCCTGAATTGGTGTGCTGAAGATGAACACCTTTTGTCTTATGCCTGTTATTACCATATGCAGTGCACTTTGCTTTGTGAAAGTGGCATTGATGTTGAGAGTGGCTAATAAAGCACTGTAAACAGGAAAGCAGGGACTGGAAATGACATTTATCTGGATCTGGAGCTGGCTTGAGTTGTAGTTCGGCCTGTGTGGGTGAGCTCACTCTGAAGTATGATGCAAATACTAACATGGGGTCCTGCAAGCCTGCTGAGGGTGAAGAGACCAATTGAAGGCATGTATGATGGGTAAACACTCCTCCAGGGGGGCGGGGGGGGGGTTGGGGATCTTTCAGCTTTAGAAGCTCATGGCACAAAGCCTCATCTGGGGAATGGACCAACATCATGCCTTGTACCAACAATGGGGGAGTTAGGACTGTTTACACTGTTAGGTGACACAATGGAAGTGACTGTCGTATGATAGACATTGCAGTCCTACAATCCATTCTCTGCAGGATTCAGAGGAGAGTTTGCAACAGTTAAAAAATTTGTGGCACGCTACTGCCACATGAACTTATGAATTAAAATAGTCAGGCAAACTAGATTTCACCGTAGCATATAGGAGGGCATGAGGCTCTGCCTTGGGGTGTAGTTGATGGATAAATTGGTACATAGACAGCCCTGTGTAGGCAAGGAGGAAATCGCATTGTTGCGTATCACCTGAGATATCGTGCACCAGGAAATGTTCCATGCTTGTGATGCAGCAGACCTAGGTTCTACCTTTCTGTCGAATTGTTGAAAGTTTAGAGCCATTGGCTAGATGTTGCAGGCGGATGTATCAATCCGGGTGAGATGCCAGCAAATTCTGGCACCAACTGTGTGATAGGTGCCAACCCTTCAACCAAAAGTTCATTTGTGTGTTGCATCATTTGGAGAAGACTAATCACAGGATGACTCAAGTACACTGGATTGGAAGTTGTTGCAACAGCTGTAAAAGCTAACATTCAACTCCACTACCTTTAACAGTTGCATAGAGTTCTTTTTAGTTCCTTATCACTAATTGAAGTGTCCCATGGTGGGGACACTCTAACAAGAACACATGAATATCGAATACAAAACATTTTATTCGTAAGTTCCAGTTTTGAATCTTTGATGTACATATTGGTAAGTAAAGATTTATCACAGGATCAAAAACAAACAAGTTGAAAATGCAGCTAACAAAAATTCCCCTTCTGGAAATATGTAAATGAACAAAATAGTCTCCTCGAATATTGGAATAAATTAATTCTTGGATCACCACTTTGAATATGAATGACTTTCAGGTGTGCAGTCTATTAGTATAGACATTCAATGAAAAAAATTAAGTCTGTTCAGCAAAATATTGCCTTCCTCAGTATATAAGGGGAAGTCTGAATTACAATGGCAAAAACTAAAGCCTGCACTTAAAGTTCGCTATGACAGACTGAGACAAGTCCAAAATCAAACACCAGTGAGAGACCACATTCCCAGCAGAATGACGCCCTGGCAGATTGGGTTTTTGAGTAGTGTCAATTATGGCAGTGGTTAGCCATGCGGTTGACAGATATCGGGAAGCTGACTGCAGCAAAACTGCTAGCAGAGCTGCCATCTGAGGTGGCCATTTCTGCTTCAGGGGCGAAGTGGTAGGCCACCCACGATCGACCATGCTATTTCAGTGGTGTGGCTTCAGTGCATAGTTGCGACACTCCAGAGGATGGATGTAAGGAAGATCACAAAGTAAAAAACCCTGAGGCATTGATGTTTCTCACTAGATTATTTGCATGTTTTCTGTAATTATGTTTAAGACCCATTCAGTCCAGCTGAGCCAATAGGCACATGAGTAAAGAATCAGTGTGCCGACCACAACTCAAGATTCTAGATTTAATGTATCATGAAGTAAGAAGCATTACAGCTGATCCATGTGCAGAGCCAGAGCCACAACTGCTTAGCAACAACTGAAGTCCTGCAAAGATTTGCTTTCTATTTGCCAAAATATTAACAACAGACATACGTGCTAAACAGCAACTAAATGCATTATCAGCAACATGTGGATCATTGTGAGCGATGCTAATTTTCATCCCAAGACTGTCCAGAGATACTTGATTGAAGACTGTGTAGGTCATCAACAACATCAGAATTGTAGTAGTAGTAGTAGTAGTAGTAGTAGTAGCAGTAGCAGTAGCAGTAGCAGTAGCAGTTTTATTCATCCATATATCTCTCTTTCAGGGATATTGGACGTGTATTAGTGTAATATAATTTCATAACAACAAAAATAAAGTAATTTACATATACAGACATTTGCATACTTGAAAGTCTAGTAGACAAGTAGTTGGTACAAGTGGAAGTCCAGGTCAGCAAGAAAGATCCTCATATTTCTTGATTCGGGGGCGACATGTTTGGTACCAACGCCAACTGTTAAGTTGTTTTCTGGCTCAGAATTGCTTATAGAGCAGTTCTGTGTCAAAGTTTCTGGCATTGCAGGTGACTGTGACACTGCTGGTCTTGTGGGTGCAACTGAAGTATGAAATACTTGTCTGGACATTAAATAACCTGTTGACACATGCTACTCTTAAAGATGTTCATGAACCCTTGGAGGACTTGTATAGAATAGATTCACAAACAGTCAGACAGGGTTTGTATTGCACTGCATTCAGTACATTCCATTGGAAGTTACCATTGTTACTGTTCGGTTTCTTGAGGTTTATTTCAGACTCAACTGATGGATTACTCTTATGTGATTGTTCCAATTTAAAGTGTTTGTAATTGTAATCTGGAGGTATTTTATTGAACAGACATCCTTTAGATTTATATGTAACTAAAATTCAATGGATTCCTTTTAGTACTCCTTTGGATGACCTCACACTTTTCACTATTTAGGGTCAATCCCACTTTCCGCACCATACAGATATCCTGTCTAAATCATAAAGCAATTTTGTTTGATCTTCTGATGACTTTACTGGATGGTAAATGACAGCATTATCCGGAAACAATCTGACAGGGTGGCTCAGATTGTCTGCTGAATTGCATATATATACACACATCAAAAAAGTTTTGCATTGCCCAGGTTTCCAGAACTCCTGAAGATAGACGTTGACTGTAAATATTGTATCACAGACTCAGTCCCTTTGACTGTTCAGAGATGTCACAAAACTCCCTAAAGATGTAAACAACCATGCATGAGCAGCACCTATTAGACAGAGGGGGTCCGACAGCCGATCAGTTCCAGTTCTTGCACCAGAAAGGAGGTAAAGGGCTCGTGTTGTCGTCTGTAGTTCAACCATCCCTAGATGGTCAATACCACAGTTCGATCATGTTGTCAGCGTTATTTTATGCCAGGAAAGGCTCTCAACAAGGGAATTGCCCACGTGTCTCAGAGTGAACCAAGGTGGTGATGTTCAGCAATCGAGGAGATACAGAGAGACAGGAACTGTCGATAACATGTCTCGCTCATGCCGCCCAAGGGCTACTACTACAGTGGATGACCGCTACCTACAGATTATGGTTTGGAGGAACCATGAGAGCAACTCCACCATGTTGAATAATGCTTTTTGTGCAGCCACAGGACTTCGTGTTATGATTCAAACTGTGCGCAATAGACTGCATGATGCGCAACTTCACTCCCGATGTCCATGGCGAGGTCCATGTAGCGTGGTACAGATGGGCCCAACAACATGCCGATTGGACCGCTCAGGACTGGCATTACCTTCTCTTCACAGATGAGTGTCACATCTGCCATCAACCAGACAATTGTCGGAGATGTGTTTGGGGCCAACCCGGTCAGGCTGAACGCCTTAGACACACTGTCCAGTGAGTGCAGCAAGGTGGAGGTTCCCCACTGTTTTGGGGTGGCATTATGTGGGGCTGACATACGCCGCTGGTGGTCATGGAAGGCACCATAACGGCTGTACAATACCTGAATGCCGTCCTCCCACCGATAGTGCAACCATATCGGCAGCATATTGGCGAGGCATTCGTCTTCATGGACCACAATTTACGCCCACATCATACACATTTTGTGTGTGACTCCCTGCAGGATAATCACATCGCTCGACTAGAGTGGCCAGCATGTTCTCCAGACATGAACCATATCGAACATGCCTGGGATAGATTGAAAAGGGCTGTTTATGCATAAGGGATCTACGCCAAATCGCCATTGAGGAGTGGGACAATCTGGACCAACAGTGCCTTGATGAACTTGTGGATAGTATGCCACGATGAATACAGGCATGCATCAATGCAAGAGGACGTTCTACTGGGTATTAGGGGTACCAGTGTGTACAACAATCTGGACCACCACCTCTGAAGATCTCGCTGTATGGTGGTACAACATGCAATGTGTGGTTTTCATGAGCAATAGAAAGGGCGGAAATGATGTTTATCTCTATTCCAATTTTGTGTACAGGTTCCGGAACTCTCGGAGCCGAGGCCACGCACAACTTTTATTGATGTGTGTAGATTTAGAGCAGCAGCAGCAGATCGCAAATACTAGGAGAATACCCGATATCACTTCTGATTCTGTGTTTTGCGTGTGGAAGTATTAGTTATGATATATGGGCCATTGTTTACAAATGGTATGTCATTACTTGCAATCACTTTGTATCAAGTGATATGAGATATGTTGCAAGGTGGTCACCTGCTGCAATTATTATTATCACTCCGTTCTAAATGGAATATGTATTTCGTACAAGGTAAAACTGCACATCTGTGAGGGGTAAAAACTCGTCTTTGACCAAGATTAAAATGTGTCTTTGCCGTGAGGTCATACTTCAGTCAATCCAGCAACTAGTGGAGAAGCTGGAATTTCAATGTAGCCCACACTTTGCGAAACTGTTGCCAGATCTGATCATGGTTGCCTGATTCTAGTTAGTTACCGTTAAACGCCTTATTCTTTAAACAATCGAACTCTCCCATATGTGAAAGAGTTTAAGACGTCTGTTTACTTTACAAATGCGGTAATGTGTTAAATATATGCCTCTAAGCATGTAAGCAAGAAAAAGCTTAGGAAAGATTTGAAATTATGCCCAAAGTTTGCTGGAAGTAAGTAAGTGCTCTCATTATAAACTGGATAAATTTTAAGCAAAAGCTATTTTTCACGCATTTAAATGTTTATGATGGCATATCTCCTGAACTAAGTATTGTCCAATGACATAATTTTGCAGTTACATTCAGTGATATATGTAAATATTGTCTGCAAAGTGTGTTGCTAATACAGTTAGTAATAAAGAAGTAATCATTCCTGATGCCGTAGTTTGACTGCATGAGCAACGAGAATGTAGTAAAAGATAACCGTTTTTCCTTTCATAATTTTTTGCTACGAGAAGGCCTTGCGTCAGCCAGCCAATCAACATTACACCATAGGGTTCGGCCTTTCTGCAGACAGATGCAACTCAATCATGATCCACCCGGCCACCAGACAGCATCCCAGGCGTCGGTAGAGGTCGCTGGCACCATGGACCGCATGACTGAAAGAGTGAATACAGTATACTGGCGCCTGGGCTGTATTAAGGCCGGCGCTCGAGCCACTATGAGCAGTTCACTCTGAGTGGGTTTCCTGCATCGGACACCGAATACAGTTGCAGTCCATCAATCAGGAACTCATTTTGGAGCAGCTACAATTACGATTCTGTGTTTCATGTCAGTGATCAGTTAGAGGACTTTAAGATTTCTTGTCGATGTTTCTACCCTTGACGTGACTGTGTTTCATTATACTGGAAGTCTGAAACTGGACTGTCCTTCTGGGACTTAAACTCATACTAAGTCTTTGTGTACAAAATTTTAGCTGTGAAGTGTCCTGATGGGACATCACCCTTTGCTAGCGACTGCATTGCGTATTTACTAGATTGCGAAATTTTTTAGCAATGTTTATTTTCTTCCCATTGGCTTTCAGCCTTAAGCTGGGTTCACACACGCAACGAATGTATCGCCACAAGTCAAGTCATTCTGGAGTGGCGCTGTGAGCTACCGTTCACACAGGACGCCACAAATTCTTCGTAATTGCGCAGTTTGCAAAATGGCGTCACCTGTCTCAGCTGATTAAATGGCTGTACATATTACCAAATAAGATGTTTTTGAAACATAATAAATGTAAAATATTCCTTACCAAAGTGTTTCTCGTCTCTCTTGTCTCGACTACATGTTTTGAGAACCTGTCCGCGGCTTCAAACCAAGTAAGGCTGGGTTTATAAATACCGTCTGTAGACGCACCACTCTTAGGTGATTTCAGTACTTTTTTATGTTCATTCATGTAAGCATTTCGAATGCTTCGAATTTTTAATTTTGTTGTAGCTACATCAATTCCAGGTACATATTCACGCATACTGTTTACTATTTCAATTAATGCAGCATCTCTCAAATTTCTGTCTTTGTGTGATTCCATTTTGTGGTTCCAAAGGCATTCTCGTTCTTGATACACCTCCAACAATGTCATAATTGTCGCTGCTGACCACTTTTTCGACATATTAATAGCAAACACACAAACAAAGCACTAGAAAGGTTTGAATCCAGCCGCGAGGTAGCAATCGAATGACGTTATTCGATTGTGGAGAAGGCAAAATGGCGCAACAAAGTAGAACGAAGTTCAACTTCTTGTGGCGTGACAAAAGTTGCGCTTCTTAAATGACGCCACCGAAAACTAGGAGTTCACACATGCAACTACAAAGCAACTGCAGTTCGCCATTAGAAGTGGCGATACTTTTGTTGCCTGTGTGAACCCGGCTTTAGGTCATGTTTATGTTTATTCATTATTCCACAAGAGGTGACTGTTACGTTCAAGTCCTCGGCCTTCCCATAAATATTGCTGTTATTTCAATACTTGAGCAGAGACTTTCTTTTCAGTATTGGTTACTCTTTATTCACAAAGAAATCGCCTTCTAAAGTGATCAATTCTTACACTGTACTTAATAGACGTCAGAACAAACGTATTTTTCTTATTGAACAACCTTGTTCTACCAAATCTACATGGAAATTTATTGTCCTTCAAACCAGGCTGAAGGAATTAATTTGTGGGGTTTGTCAGAAAGAGAGAGTTTTGTCAAGGCTTGAAATTATGTGTAGTCTTTCTTGCAAGTTGGAGAGTGCTCTCTCCTTCTCAACTACTAGATGAAGGAAATCTGTGCATTTGTGCGCCGTCAGTTATGTAGTCTCAAGAAAATCACACAATTTCTACATGCAATACTTGGCTTAGGGCTGACGGAACAATGTATTTAACCTAGATTAAGGCAAAAAATGGCCTCAGAATGAAGTTTAACCTGGAAATCTGCGTTGTATAAACATTAATCCTAGATCATATCACTGTGAAGTCGGATCATATTTGATTAGCAAAAATTCGCAGTTCAAAGTCGGATTCAGCTCTAATCGTCAGTTTATAGTGTACTGGCATTACGATTTATCACTTATGTTTTTAGCAGATACCACCTGAAATAATAAAAACGTAGTTATTAATACAAAAACGCTAAGTAAATGTGTGGCTACGACACTCCCACGCCATCGATGCTCGAAATATGTTTTTTTTTAATCTGGAAAGATAAGTTAACGGAAATCACCGACTACCATGCATATGTAAAGATCAGTCCCATAACACTTCTTGGGAGACGACTCGTAATTTATGTGATTGATTCAAATGCATTTCATAGACACAACAGAATAAGGAAGGTAAATTCGGAATGTTTTCAGTGAACAGAAGTATCGTATGGGAATATTGACAGCAGCCAATAACGATTAAACATCTCATGTATGTTCTCTGTCGGCTCGAGTAGCAGTAGCTATGCTATTCGTGCCAATTTTTTCACTACCGAACACGTCCTTAAACTGCTATGTCAATACCATGTGCATTGATGAACAGAACATAAGCAGGTGTCTCATTAAAATACACTGATCACATCTCAATGTGTTATCTGAATCGGTGACTCAGAGGTTTCATTGTTGACTGCAGTGCAGCAGATCATGTGTTTGAACCCATATCAAATTACGGAATATTTATAAAAAATTTGTTGTCGACTTTATTGGTCGTAAAGATAATTATAAGAACATTACCGTGCCATTCCATTTCACACCATTGAAATCATATTACTCTCTCCGTTTTCCACACAGAACACCAACTGTTCTGGACCACTGTTGGGCAAAATTCTGTACGCAACAACCATAAAAGGTGTAAATTACGTCGTTTTCCTTCGTTTACTTTACAGGTATCTGCCTATTCAGTCGTGTCCACTGAGGATGACAACTAGATCCAGCAGGTTCCCCTCCCATCCCTTGAAAAGGTGACACCGCTGTTGGAGTTAAGTCACAAGTCATTTAAGCTGAGGTTTCGTTTGGAGAAAAGTACTGTAGAGCAGTTGAAAGTAAGGCTTCGAGACGATCTTATGAAACCAGCAAAAAGAAACCAGCCACTAACTTTAATGTGCGTGTTGCTGTTAAGATTTTACACCACAGGAACCTTTCCGACAGTGGTTGGTGATCTGTTTGAAGTAGGCATAGCAACAGCTTGCAACGCTGTCCATAAAGTATCAGCCTGAACTGTCTCACTGAAAAACGAGTTTATTAAAATACCAATGGATGAAAATGAAGTTAGGAACACCCAGCATGACTTTTATCAAATAGCGCATTTTCATGGCGTTTTAGGTGCTATTGACTGCACTCATATCCCCATCAAATCGCGTAATGGCGACAATGCTGAGACATTTAGAAATCCTCATAGGTGGTTTTCTTCAAATGTACAAGCAATCACAAAAGCTAAGTTGCGATGTTTAAATATAGTAGCTACGTGGCCTGGATCTGCCCCATGAGAGCTATATTTTAGGAAACGCGCATGTACAGGCTCAGTTGAAAACAGGAGAAATTTCGAAAGGCCCTCTTCTAGGAAACAGTGGCTATCAGTGTTGCATGTGTTTGTTGACACAGGTACTTCGTGAAGAAACGGGAACTGAGCGAATCTATACTCGTGCCCACAAGAAAACAAGATTAGCAGTTGAGAGAATGTTTGGGGTAGTCAAAAGATGATTTCCCCGCCTAAGTTCGGGACCCAGAGTGAAAGTAAATCGTGCAACAGTTATAATAGTTGCAGCATTTGTCTTGCACAATATGGGTATCAATGCGTCCGAGCAGAGGCCTGAAACTGATGACAATGTATTTGCTGGGAGAAGAGTGTCTGCAGAAATTCCAGTAGCTGCAAAACGTGAAACCAACTTGGGTCACAATGCAGTGAGGGCGCATCTATTAACAATGTATTTATGCAAAAAGTTAAAAAATTTGAATAAATGTCCAAATTGTCACTTTGAAAGCCAGATTTTCTCTTCCTTTGTTTTAGTTCTAGTTTACTCCTCTCTCTCCTGGTCATTGAATTCTGTATCAGAATAAGAACACCACCAATAATATTATAAACTACCTCTCACGCAGCAAATTCGTCTCGAAACATTAATCAGAACGTATTAAAATGTATACAAAACAACGCATATAACTTCGGGAGGAAAATCTATCCATGAAGAAATTCCAATGTTGTACAGACCAACAGAAAACGAAGGTAATAGCAGTCACAATGCACTGAGTGCAAAATTTGTTACCATGGTATTTACACAAAAAGTTACAAGACTGGAAAAATTTACAACTTATCAGCTTAAAAGTCTGATTGTCTTTTCATTTCTTTAAGTTGCAATTCTTAAATATCTTTATCTATTTTGAAAGTCTCTATTATTATCTCAAGTTCTACAAGCAAGCACCGTACTTTGATTTTATGCCACACTCGAGGCATTCTAATCTTCTCTTGTATATCTGATATTTCGTATCGAGAACATTTTCATTTCTTTTGTTTTTGGGACGAGATTCTGACACTATAAGAAAACCCTGGCTGGCGTGCTGCGCATCTGCCTTTAATTAAAGGTTATTTTCCGTGTAAAATATGTCATGCTGTGCTGTCACACAAAAGTTATTACACTATTTTAGTGCATTACCGTTCTCAATGTAAACATTCGCTACATCGTTTTCATTATCATTGTCATCAACAAGAGCTATATTTTCGTTTGAAGTTACAGCTGTCTCGCCGTTTACTGATGTTGTGAATAAACTGCAGCCTGCGTTCTCTGAATCTGTATCAGAACAAGAGCACAACAAATAACATTATAAACTTCCTTTAACGCAGTAAGCTTTCTTCAAAAGAATTTATGCGACCGTATCAAAATACACTCCTGGAAATTGAAATAAGAACACCATGAATTCATTGACCCAAGAAGGGGAAACTTTACTGACACATTCCTGGGGTCAGATACATCACATGATCACACTTGCAGAACCACAGGGACATAGACACAGGCAACAGACCATGCACAATGTCGGCACTAGTACAGTGTATATCCACCTTTTGCAGCAATGCAGGCTGCTATTCTCCCATGGAGACGATCGTAGAGATGCTGGATGTAGTCCTGTGGAACGGCTTGCCATGCCATTTCCACCTGGCGCCTCAGTTGGACCAGCGTTCGTGCTGGACGTGCAGACCGCGTGAGACGACGCTTCATCCAGTCCCAAACATGCTCAATGGGGGACAGATCCGGAGATCTTGCTGGCCAGGGTAGTTGACTTACACCTTCCAGAGCACGTTGGGTGGCACGGGATACATGCGGACGTGCATTGTCCTGTTGGAACAGCAAGTTCCCTTGCCGGTCTAGGAATGGTAGAACGATGGGGTCGATGACGGTTTGGATGTACCGTGTACTATTCAGTGTCCCCTCGACGATCACCAGAGGTGTACGGCCAGTGTAGGAGATCGCGCCCCACACCATGATGCCGGGTGTTGGCCCTGTGTGCCTCGGTCGTATGCAGTCCTGATTGTGGCGCTCACCTGCACGGCGCCAAACACGCATACGACCATAATTGGCACCAAGGCAGAAGCGACTCTCATCGCTGAAGACGACATGTCTCCATTCGTCCCTCCATTCACGCCTGTCGCGACACCACTGGAGGCGGGCTGCACGATGTTGGGGCGTGAGCGGAAGACGGCCTAACGGTGTGCGGGACCGTAGCCCAGCTTCATGGAGACGGTTGCGAATGGTCCTCGCCGATACCCCAGGAGCAACAGTGTCCCTAATTTGCTGGAAAGTGGCGGTGCGGTCCCCTACGGCACTGCGTAGGATCCTACGGTCTTGGCGTGCATCCGTGCATCGCTGCGGTCCGGTCCCAGGTCGACGGGCACGTGCACCTTCCACAGACCACTGGCGACAACATCGATGTACTGTAGAGACCTCACGCCCCACGTGTTGAGCAATTCGGCGGTACATCCACCCGGCCTCCCGCATGCCCACTATACGCCCTCGCTCAAAGTCCGTCAACTGCACATACGGTTCACTTCCACGCTGTCGCGGCATGCTACCAGTGTTAAAGACTGCGATGGTTACATAGTACATACATAAAAAATGGAATGTAATAATTAGAAAGTATGTCTTGAAATTATACCTTGTCATGCTTTTCTTAATATTTTCGTAACGCATTTTAAGACTCTTCCAGTCACGATCCGTCCCGATGTCACGAGAATTAGAGACAACAGCAACTTCTCTCCATTCCTTTACCCTCTTGGCCGCAGTGACTATATGTGTGTTTTTTCTCGCTTTATTATATCTTTATATTAGCCCATCACAATTTGCAGCAGTAAATGTTTTTCATACTGAGAAAAGTTTGAGGATCGCTGCTTTTTCTGTTTGCTTGCTTCCATAGTTATAGCACTACTCTGTCGATAACAAATATTCTGTATCTATGATGTATGATAAACATCTGTCGTCGAAGCGCAATAATCGTGTCGATAGCCAATTTCAGCCATGTTGCCGAGCATGTTATATACTACCTTAGACCAAATCTGAACCTGCTTAGGTGGATCCAAATTTAGCATTATACATTAGAGCTGAGTCCTGAGCGTAGTTTAGTTTCTGATCTGATGTCAAATTTGATCTCCAGTCAGCGATGTTTATACAATCGTCCCTTAATGTGTTAAACTTTTAACATAACATTTTACCAGTTCATGAGTTGATTATGACAGGATTTTCAATTTTTAAATTCCGTCATTGATTCGAGGAAATACTGAAAATTGAATTTTTCTTGCATGTGCACTGCTACTGCTACCAGTTTCTGGGATAGTGTTTTAGTAATATAGATTTACATGTTCCATGGAAGGTAATAGTAATAATTGGGACCTCATACTGCGATGTGGACAATTATAGTACACTTTCTCAGTGAAAAACATGGGCAGTGATTTTCTCTCTCTCTCTCTCTCTCTCTCTCTCTCTCTCTCTCTCTCTCTCTCTCTCTCTCTCTCTCTCACTCTCACACACACACACACACCATCTTATTATACATTCAAGAATTCTTTTATGAAGTATGAAGCAGGAGTATTTGTTAATTAGTGGTGTTTATGTCTTAAGTTAATGTTGTTATCTGTTAAATCCTTGACATGACTATGTAGATAGTGAAAGATTTCTATGGCTGGATATCTCAATCCTTCCTTTGCCATACTAAACCTGAATGATGGACAGTGTAAATCATTTCTCCTTCTAGTATTAAAGTTTAAGAATATTACTACTGTTGTCGAACTGTGAGTGACTCTTGATAACAAATATTGTGAGCGAGTAAATGTGCAGTGAGGTTGTTCTCAGTCGAGTGGAAAGTATTAGTATTACACCCAAAGAAATGCACATCCCTCCCTATCCATATAGAAATGTTAAAATTCTAGTGAACAACTGCCAAAGTATCCACACAAAAAAGCTCCCAGGGGTTGAAGCATTCATAAAAATGTGTGCAGGTCAATCTCAAGTAATAGTAAATACAGAAAATTTGCTAAGACCCAAAAGTGACAACATCAAGTTTTTGAGGGCAATTGTAACTGTGTATTGACAGGATAGGTTAATGGATAATGGAGATGGTGTAATAATTGATATAGAAAAGAAACTGATAACTACTGAGGAACTGAAACAGCATGTGAGATTGTTCAGTAGGAAGGGTGGATATCAACAGGGCAATGCGTGAAACCTTACCATTGCACAATAATATCGAAGAATATCTCACAGAGCCCAAGCAAATTCTAGTCATATATGAAGGCTGCACGTGGTACCAAAATTAGTATCCAGACACTCATGGACGAGAAGGGACTGAAATTGATGGTAGCTAAGCAAAGGCATACATATGTAACTCAGTTTTCGAATGTTCCTTCACAATTAAAAATCCATGGGTACTACCCCTATATAATTCCCGCAACCATTGTGAAGATGAGTGATATAGATACTAATACCAAACAGGTTGGCGGAGTGATTAGCACACTGGACTCGGATTCAGGAGAACGACAGTTGAAATCTGCACATGCCCATCCAGATTTCACTAAATCGACCTAGGCAAACGCCAGTTTGGTTCCTTTAAAAAACCACAACCGAATTCCTTTCACATCCTTGAAACAATCGCAGCTTGTGCTGTCTCTCTAATGATCTCGATGTGGACTGGATGTTAAATCCTAATCTTCCATCATTCCTTCTTCTTTCCTTAAATAATATTTCCAATAGTGTTGAGAAAGAGATGGAATTGTCAAAAAACATGTCCAGCAGTTGGAAAATTGAACAGGTCACACATGTCTACAAGGGTATCAAAAGTTATCCATAAAACTATCGTCCAGTATCCTTGACAGTCATTTGTTGTAGAATATTAGAATATATTCTGAGTTCAAATGAAATGATATACTTTGAAGAGAATGACATCATTCATGCCATTAAGCATGAATTCCGAAAACAAAGATCATGGGCAATGCAACTCACAGTTTTCTCACATGGCGTTCTGAAAGCCATGGATCAAGTCAGTCTTGTAGATGCAGTGCTTTCTGATCTCAGAAAATAATTAGAGTATAATCATTTTCATTATTTTACTTTTAAAGACATATTTTACTTAAAACATTTACCCTTTTCACTGCCACACACTACATACCTCTATGCTTTCATTTCCATTGATAGTATTTTTCTAGTTTCTTCAGTTATACCCCACCCCCTAAACTAAAGAATGACTGCATCCCATTCCTTGCTGGTCTGTCCCTGTCCCTTTAATCCTAGGTAGTTCCCTGCAACCAAGCAAATCATGCAGCCACATCGTGTAACTGTATTGCTTTGCTCTACTTCATCAACTGTATTCGAAACCAATTTCCAGTATAGTCTCTACCATTGACTCTATTAATCAGTGCCAGCCATATGCATATCACTTTCATATTCATTACACTTCTTTGTGACAGTACATTTATTACCCTGTTTTATACGTATTAACAAATTATGCTACAGTTTTTATCATCATCATTAAATAATGACTTATCACGACTTCCAGTTTTCAATGTGTTATTATCGGTCCTACTACCACTACTAGTACTGCTGCTTCTGCTTCTGATGCTGCTGCTACTTCTAGTTCTACTATTACTACTGCTATCACTGACTACATCAATGAACACCTGGAAAAATTTCACCTGATACCACTTGGAAACATTATAATTGGGATCTTATGTCTTTTACTGGTGTGAATGCTGGGCGAATAATACTTCCAATACTATTTTTATACCCATTTAAAACTTAACATCAGTTCAATAGTAGCCCTATTTAAACAGTCATCTCCTTTGATGTAAGGCTTTTTGTATGACTAAATTTTTATAAGATTTTCAAGGTATATTGACCAACAGAAATTACTATTGTATCTCCATTACTATACAGCTTATTTTTTGTTACATTGGGAGTTCAAATTGTTGAGTAAAATGTATGTGATGTTACACTTTGAGGCTAACTTCTATAGGTACAGTCAATCTTTTTTGGGTCTGATGAATTACCACTTACTGAAATTAATCTATTTATTTGCTAGTAATTAAATGAAGACAGCTTGGCTTCCTAAAATAGAAATTCCATAGAAAAAGTCAAAATATAAGCATGGTAAGCTCCTACCTAACTCAGTTCAATGTGCAGTAATAGGACCAAGTGGGTGTGGTAAAATGACATTGATGCTAGATTATTATACAGTATATTAGCACCAGATTGGTTAAACTGGTATAAAATTAATCATTTATATATCTACTTGAAAAGCCTAAAGCAATTTAAATATAACAAACTTATAAATGAATATAATGAAATTGAATATGAATTAAATATTAAAATTGCATCAGTTATTAGTAACAATGATGAAATTATATCATGAAATGAATGTGAAGATAATTCACTTTTAGCATTTTATGACTTCATACTGGAAAACAAGATAATGGAACAGAGTATTTTACTAGAGGTTGATGTAAAGGAATAGACTGTTTTTATTTAGTTCAAACATATTCAAAGATACAAAAACAATTAATCAGAGACAATATCAATTTTTGAATATTTTTAGAAAGATGACACTAATTTACACCACAGTTATCGTTATTATTATTGGTGACATGAATTTTAACACATTCAAAGGATTATGTACAGACTGTTGGAATGGTAACTTTGATGTCATTACTGTTGATTTAACCTATGGATCAGATGGAGGTAAATATCAAAACAAAATTAAATCATTCTTATACATATAACAGATAACGTACAAATGCTTAAATTTTGTGTTATAGAAATGCTTGAAAAATACAATCCACAGCTTGTTAAACAAGCTAAGTAAAATAGAAGAAAAAATGAAAAGTCACAAGAGGGTCTTACACTTTGGAAAAAACAGCAACGTGCAGAATATCAATAATATAAGAAAGAGGATCAATCTATTAGTTATGTCATTAGAGACGATAAAGAAAAGATTGGAGGATATGTGGGAATGTAATAAAAGCAACAGAAAAGAATAAGGAAGTTGAAAAGCAACTGATATCTTATCATAAAGACCATTATTATAATTTATTTCTAACACCATCTGAATCATCATATGAAAAGAGTTTATTCCAAACAGATGACAATGATGATGAATTTTTATATTTTAGTGCATTACCGTTCTCAATGTAAACATTCGCTACATCGTTTTCATTATCATTGTCATCAACAAGAGCTATATTTTCGTTTGAAGTTACAGCTGTCTCGCCGTTTACTGATGTTGTGAATAAACTGCAGCCTGCGTTCTCTGAATCTGTATCAGAACAAGAGCACAACAAATAACATTATAAACTTCCTTTAACGCAGTAAGCTTTCTTCGAAAGAATTTATGCGACCGTATCAAAATACACTTCTGGAAATTGAAATAAGAACACCATGAATTCATTGACCCAAGAAGGGGAAACTTTACTGACACATTCCTGGGGTCAGATACATCACATGATCACACTTGCAGAACCACAGGGACATAGACACAGGCAACAGACCATGCACAATGTCGGCACTAGTACAGTGTATATCCACCTTTTGCAGCAATGCAGGCTGCTATTCTCCCATGGAGACGATCGTAGAGATGCTGGATGTAGTCCTGTGGAACGGCTTGCCATGCCATTTCCACCTGGCGCCTCAGTTGGACCAGCGTTCGTGCTGGACGTGCAGACCGCGTGAGACGACGCTTCATCCAGTCCCAAACATGCTCAATGGGGGACAGATCCGGAGATCTTGCTGGCCAGGGTAGTTGACTTACACCTTCCAGAGCACGTTGGGTGGCACGGGATACATGCGGACGTGCATTGTCCTGTTGGAACAGCAAGTTCCCTTGCCGGTCTAGGAATGGTAGAACGATGGGGTCGATGACGGTTTGGATGTACCGTGTACTATTCAGTGTCCCCTCAACGATCACCAGAGGTGTACGGCCAGTGTAGGAGATCGCGCCCCACACCATGATGCCGGGTGTTGGCCCTGTGTGCCTCGGTCGTATGCAGTCCTGATTGTGGCGCTCACCTGCACGGCGCCAAACACGCATACGACCATAATTGGCACCAAGGCAGAAGCGACTCTCATCGCTGAAGACGACATGTCTCCATTCGTCCCTCCATTCACGCCTGTCGCGACACCACTGGAGGCGGGCTGCACGATGTTGGGGCGTGAGCGGAAGACGGCCTAACGGTGTGCGGGACCGTAGCCCAGCTTCATGGAGACGGTTGCGAATGGTCCTCGCCGATACCCCAGGAGCAACAGTGTCCCTAATTTGCTGGGAAGTGGCGGTGCGGTCCCCTACGGCACTGCGTAGGATCCTACGGTCTTGGCGTGCATCCGTGCATCGCTGCGATCCGGTCCCAGGTCGACGGGCACGTGCACCTTCCACAGACCACTGGCGACAACATCGATGTACTGTAGAGACCTCACGCCCCACGTGTTGAGCAATTCGGCGGTACATCCACCCGGCCTCCCGCATGCCCACTATACGCCCTCGCTCAAAGTCCGTCAACTGCACATACGGTTCACTTCCACGCTGTCGCGGCATGCTACCAGTGTTAAAGACTGCGATGGACCGTATGCCATGGCAAACTGGCTGACACTGACGGCGGCGGTGCACAAATGCTGCGCAGCTAGCGCCATTCGATGGCCAACACCGCGGTTCCTGGTGTGTCCGCTGTGCCGTGTGTGTGATCATTGCTTGTACAGCCCTCTCGCAGTGTCCGGAGCAAGTATGGTGGGTCTGACACACCGGTGTCAATGTGTTCTTTTTTCCATTTCCAGGAATGTATTTACTAACCACTTCACATAACTTCAGGATGCAAATCTGGAAATAGGAAAAAATGTTCGTTTAAGTGCTGCAATTACTTTTGTACAATTTCTGTAATAGTAGGCCTTACGAAATTGATGCCTTCAGTTTTATGGCTTTCAAACTTGAAGAGTTTTGACACAGTTTTTGCTCCAGTTTACATAGTACATACATAAAAAATGGAATGTAATAATTAGAAAGTATGTCTTGAAATTATACCTTGTCATGCTTTTCTTAATATTTTCGTAACGCATTTTAAGACTCTTCCAGTCACGATCCGTCCCGATGTCACGAGAATTAGAGACAACAGCAACTTCTCTCCATTCCTTTACCCTCTTGGCCGCAGTGACTATATGTGTGTTTTTTCTCGCTTTATTATATCTTTATATTAGCCCATCACAATTTGCAGCAGTAAATGTTTTTCATACTGAGAAAAGTTTGAGGATCGCTGCTTTTTCTGTTTGCTTGCTTCCATAGTTATAGCACTACTCTGTCGATAACAAATATTCTGTATCTATGATGTATGATAAACATCTGTCGTCGAAGCGCAATAATCGTGTCGATAGCCAATTTCAGCCATGTTGCCGAGCATGTTATATACTACCTTAGACCAAATCTGAACCTGCTTAGGTGGATCCAAATTTAGCATTATACATTAGAGCTGAGTCCTGAGCGTAGTTTAGTTTCTGATCTGATGTCAAATTTGATCTCCAGTCAGCGATGTTTATACAATCGTCCCTTAATGTGTTAAACTTTTAACATAACATTTTACCAGTTCATGAGTTGATTATGACAGGATTTTCAATTTTTAAATTCCGTCATTGATTCGAGGAAATACTGAAAATTGAATTTTTCTTGCATGTGCACTGCTACTGCTACCAGTTTCTGGGATAGTGTTTTAGTAATATAGATTTACATGTTCCATGGAAGGTAATAGTAATAATTGGGACCTCATACTGCGATGTGGACAATTATAGTACACTTTCTCAGTGAAAAACATGGGCAGTGATTTTCTCTCTCTCTCTCTCTCTCTCTCTCTCTCTCTCTCTCTCTCTCTCTCTCTCTCTCTCACTCACACACACACACACACCATCTTATTATACATTCAAGAATTCTTTTATGAAGTATGAAGCAGGAGTATTTGTTAATTAGTGGTGTTTATGTCTTAAGTTAATGTTGTTATCTGTTAAATCCTTGACATGACTATGTAGATAGTGAAAGATTTCTATGGCTGGATATCTCAATCCTTCCTTTGCCATACTAAACCTGAATGATGGACAGTGTAAATCATTTCTCCTTCTAGTATTAAAGTTTAAGAATATTACTACTGTTGTCGAACTGTGAGTGACTCTTGATAACAAATATTGTGAGCGAGTAAATGTGCAGTGAGGTTGTTCTCAGTCGAGTGGAAAGTATTAGTATTACACCCAAAGAAATGCACATCCCTCCCTATCCATATAGAAATGTTAAAATTCTAGTGAACAACTGCCAAAGTATCCACACAAAAAAGCTCCCAGGGGTTGAAGCATTCATAAAAATGTGTGCAGGTCAATCTCAAGTAATAGTAAATACAGAAAATTTGCTAAGACCCAAAAGTGACAACATCAAGTTTTTGAGGGCAATTGTAACTGTGTATTGACAGGATAGGTTAATGGATAATGGAGATGGTGTAATAATTGATATAGAAAAGAAACTGATAACTACTGAGGAACTGAAACAGCATGTGAGATTGTTCAGTAGGAAGGGTGGATATCAACAGGGCAATGCGTGAAACCTTACCATTGCACAATAATATCGAAGAATATCTCACAGAGCCCAAGCAAATTCTAGTCATATATGAAGGCTGCACGTGGTACCAAAATTAGTATCCAGACACTCATGGACGAGAAGGGACTGAAATTGATGGTAGCTAAGCAAAGGCATACATATGTAACTCAGTTTTCGAATGTTCCTTCACAATTAAAAATCCATGGGTACTACCCCTATATAATTCCCGCAACCATTGTGAAGATGAGTGATATAGATACTAATACCAAACAGGTTGGCGGAGTGATTAGCACACTGGACTCGGATTCAGGAGAACGACAGTTGAAATCTGCACATGCCCATCCAGATTTCACTAAATCGACCTAGGCAAACGCCAGTTTGGTTCCTTTAAAAAACCACAACCGAATTCCTTTCACATCCTTGAAACAATCGCAGCTTGTGCTGTCTCTCTAATGATCTCGATGTGGACTGGATGTTAAATCCTAATCTTCCATCATTCCTTCTTCTTTCCTTAAATAATATTTCCAATAGTGTTGAGAAAGAGATGGAATTGTCAAAAAACATGTCCAGCGGTTGGAAAATTGAACAGGTCACACATGTCTACAAGGGTATCAAAAGTTATCCATAAAACTATCGTCCAGTATCCTTGACAGTCATTTGTTGTAGAATATTAGAATATATTCTGAGTTCAAATGAAATGATATACTTTGAAGAGAATGACATCATTCATGCCATTAAGCATGAATTCCGAAAACAAAGATCATGGGCAATACCTGTTCTTTTATTGATTATTTTTTATCTCATTCCAAAATGGGTCCAATATATTCATTCATTTATACACCTTACTTGATCTTATACTTTTACTATCTTCAACACATTTGTTAAGATCAATTAATTTTATGACAAATGTGTTGAAGGACTTACAAAAAAGTACAGCAATAAGTAGGTTGAATATGTTTGGATGAATGATGTTAGAAATTAATAGATAAATAGTAATTCATGGTGAAGAGAAGGGTGTGAACAGTAATTATTAGAATGAAAAAGTAGGAATAATGAAAATATTAACAGGTAAATGAATGATTTCATTAGGAACAATCTAAAAGGTACACCTTATTTAATTAGATTTCTAAATACACACATCAAAAAAGTTTTGCATCACCCAGGTTTCCAAAACTCCTGAAGATAGACGTTGACTGTGGATATTGTATCACACATACAGTCCCTTTGACTGTTCAGATATGTCACTAAACCCACCTAAAGATATAAACAACCATGCATGAGCAGTGTCTATCAGATGGAGGGGTCCAACAGCCGATCAGTTCCAGTCATTCCACCAGGAAAGAGGTATGTGGCTTGTGGTGTCTGTAGTTCAACGATGCCTAGACGGTCAATACTGTGGTTCTATCGTGTCCACATTGTTACTTTGTTCCAGGAAGGGCTCTCAGCAAGAGAAGTGTCCAGGCATCTCAGAATGAACCAAAGCGATGTTGTTTGGACATGGAGAAAATACAGAGAGACAGGAACTGTCGATGACATGCCTCACTCAGGCCACCCAAGGGCTAATACTGCAGTGGATGTCCGCTACCTACGGATTACGGCTTGGAGGAACCATGGCAGCAACGCCCCCTCGTTAAATAATGATTTTCGTGCAGCCACAGGATTCCATGTTACAAGTCAACCTATGCGCAATAGGCTGCATGGTGCGCAACTTCACTCCTGACGTCCATGGAGAAGTCCATCTTTGCAACCACGACGCCATGCAGCGCGGTAAAGATGGGCCCAACAACATGCCAAATGGACTGCTCAGGATAGGCATCACGTTCTCTTCACCGATGAGTGTCGCATTTGCTGTCAACCAGACAACCGTCACAGAAGTGTTTAGAGGCAACCCAGTCAGGCTGAATGCCTTAGACACACTGTCCAGTGAGTGCAGCAAAGTGAAGCTTCCCTGCTGTCTTAGGGTGGCATTATGTAGGGCTGACATACGCCAATGGTGGTCATGGAAGGCGCCGTAACGGCTGTGCAATATATGTTTGCCATCCTCTGACTGATAGTGCAATCATATCGACAGCATATTGGCGAGGCATTCGTCTTCATGGACGACAATTCGCGCCCGTATCGTGCACATCTTGTGAATGACTTCCTTCAGTATAACGACATCGCTTGACTAGAGTGGTCAGCATGTTCTCGAGACATGAGCCCTATCGAACATGCCTGGGATAGATTGAAAAGGGCTGTTTATGGACGACATAACCTACCAACTACTCTGAGGGATCTACGCCGAATTGCCATTGAGGAGTAGGACAATGTGGACCAACAATGCCTTGAAGAACTTGTGGATAGTATGTCACGATGAATACAGGCATGCATCAATGTAAGTGGACGTGCTATTGGGTATTAGATGTACCGGTGTTTACAGCAATCTGGACCACCGCCTCTGAATGTCTCACTGTATCGTAGTGCAACATGCAATGTGTAGATTTCATGATGACAAGGGCGGAAATGATGTTTATGTTGATCTCTATTCCAATTTTCTGTACAGGTTTCAAAATTTTTGGAACCAAGGTGATTAAAACCTTTTTTTTGATGTGTGTAATATACCTCATACATTTTGCGATAGTGAAAAATATGGGAAAGGAATAGTAAATATAGGAATTAACAAATTACCATTTGAAATACATCTAACAGGTGTGATGGTACCTTATGGTTTTCTGCTCCTGAACTGTTCTTCCTAACAGCATCCCATATGAGAAAACCACTTGCATCTTTACCTGTGCTTGCTCGTACATTAGGTACTTGGGCTATGTGCAGCTCTGGTTAAAAGTATAGCTGGATATAGTCATACAGTCGAGTTGTGCTGCTAATTCGCTTCAAATAATAACCTGTAGCTGTGATCCTGCAGTCAAATAGTCTATGCATTGGATAGAATTCTGAGTTAGTAAAATATACACAGAAATACAGTATAAAAGTTAAATGAATTATTTAATAACAAGGCTTCTATTCTAATGTATGGAAGTGATGTACATGACTGAGAATTACGTTGAATAATGTTTATTCAAGCAAGGACATAAAAGGAAAGTGGCCATACAATGTTCAACTAAAATATAGACAGAAGGTACCCTTATCAAGTGCAGTAATGTAGCATTGAGAGATTACAAGAGTGGTAGCAAACTCCTCAAACTAAGCAGTCATCAAAGATATGTGGAAACTGAGTCCATTTCGTAATCACAAAAAACGCAATGTTCACCAGCACAAAAGAGTTCAGAGTTCAACAAGATGATTTACAAATTAACACAAGTGATACAAAGAATAATAACTCCTACTCTGTCTATCCTCAGTTGCGTAATACAAGTGGAATAAGTTAGACTCCTGCTCTGGAGCACATTCATACCTCTCGAAATATGAAATCCCTTCAGAGGTTAAAGTATGGTAGTGGCTGTTCACTTTCACCACCCAGTATCAAACATCACCACGATTGTCTACTGCTCATTACCATTGGCAGGTTTGCCTTCTTCCAGAACTTACATCAAAGTGTCCAGATTCACTGTCTTGTGCTCTTCACTCGAAAAGGTTTCCCTATCCTCTTGACTCCCATAGTGTTTCACTACTGTCTGATTTTCCACTGGCTCAAGCCCATCCCAACGAAAATACATCGTTCTTAAGTTCTACAGACATCATTTAACTGAACTTTACTACTTATGAATCTAAACTAATACCTTACAATAATATTTAAATAAAGAAATTTTATAAATATTCGGAATCACTCAGATCATTCACAATAAATATAAACAAAAGTTTGTCCATAAATAAATAAGCCCTTATTCTTGCACAAGTGCGCTCACAGTAAATAACAACAGATTGTCGTTAAATATTGTTTGAACAATTATTTAGACCTGTTTGTCAGGAGCGTCCTTCGGCATCTTTTACAAAGGTGGTGTCAGCTAACACATGTGACTGACCACCTCTTAAATTACCATGATTTTCTATTATTAGTTGTAATTGATACTTAAATAAAGTTACTGACAAAACAGTAAACTGGAATGATATTTTCACTCTTCAGCGGAGTGTGCACTGATATGAAACTTTCTAGCAGATTCAAACTGTGTACCGGACCGAGACTCGAACTCGGGTCCCGAACTACAGTCTCGGTTCGGCACACATTTTTAATCTGCCAGAAAGTTTCATATCACCGCACTCTCCACTGCAGAGTGAAAATCTCGTTCTGGAAACATCCCCCAGGCTGTGACTAAGCGATGTCTCCGCAATATCCTTTCTTTCAGGAGTGCTAGTTCTGCAAGGTTCGCTGGAGAGCTTCTGTAAAGTTTAGGAGGTAGGAGACGAAGTACTTGCAGAAGTAAAGCTTTGAGGACGGGGCGTGAGTAGTGCCTTGTACATAAAGGACACACAGGTATCCAAGACGCCCACTTCTCGAGATAAGCGTATCCATAAAAAACCGAGTCAAGAAATAGGGAAACAGCTATAGTACTGCAGTCTCGGTTTTTAGGATGGCGGTTATCCAGCAAGGTTATCCACTGGTCAAGATCACCTCACAGCATGAGGAACTCATGCAGATGGCTCTCTTTGAGAAGATTGGGGTAGACGCTGGTCCACAACCCAAATTCAGGAGAGTCTATCTGGATCACAGTGCTCTTATCTTTGCCTATGTGGGGTGGGAACAGTGGACTGGCTTAAGAAACAGGTGCCCCTAATATCACCGTGTGGGGATGAGAAGCTGCTGGTAAAGACAGCGACTGGGCTCTTAAAGACCGCAAAGATATTAATCTGGCTGCCAAAATTCCTGAAGGATACCTCTCCAGAGACTCTGATTGAGAAAATAGAGTGTAAAAACCCGAAAGTCTCGACAGAGGATTGCTACGTTCGCAGGTTCGAATCCTACTTCGGGCATGGATGTGTGTGATGTTCTTAGGTTAGTTAGGTTTAAGTAGTTCTATGTTCTAGGGGACTGATGTCCTCAGAAGTTTAGTCGCATAGTGCTCAGAGCCATTTGAATCATTTTCTCAGGAGGTGAGGAGACTGACAGAAGCTTGTGCACAACAGGGCTACCAACTACACTACTGGCCATTAAAATTGCTACACCACGAAGGTGACGTGCTACAGACGCGAAATTTAACCGACAGGAAGAAGATGCTGTGATATGTAAATGACTAGCTTTGCAGAGCATTCGCACAAGCGTGGCACCGGTGGCGACACATACAACGTGCTGACATGAGGAAAGTTTCCAACAGATTTCTCTTACACAAACAGCATTTGATCAGCGTTGCCTCGTGAAACGTTGCTGTGATGCATCGTGTAAGGAGAAGAAATGCTTACAATCACGTTTCCGACTTTGATAAAGGTCGGATTGTAGCCTATCGTGATTGCGGTTTATCGTATCGCGACATTGCTGCTCGCGTTGGTCGAGATCCAATGACTGTTAGCAGAATATGGAACCGGTGGGTTCATGAGGGTAATACGGAACGCCGTGTTGGATCGCAACGGCCTCGTATCACTAGCAGTCGAGATGACAGGCATCTTATCCACATGGCTGTAACGGATGGTACAGCCACGTCGTGATCCCTGAGTCAACAGATAGGGACGTTTACAAGACAACAACCACTTGCACGAACAGTTCGACGACGTTTGCAGCAGTATGGACTATCATCTCGGAGACCATGGCTGCGGTTTTAACGACGAACCTGGGTGCACGAATGGCAAAACGTCATGATTCCAGGTTCTGTTTACAGCATCATGATGGTCGCATCCGTGTTTGGCGACATCGCGCTGAACGCACATTGGAAGCGTGTATTCGTCATCGCCATACTGGCGTATCACCATGCGTGATGGTATGGGGTGCCACTGGTTACACGTCTCGGTCACCTCTTGTTCGCATTGACGGTACTTTGAATAGTGGACGTTACATTTCAGATGTGTTACGACCCGTGGCGCTACCCTTGATTCGATCCCTGCGAAACCCTACATTTCAGCAGGAACATGCACGACCGCGTGCTGCAGGTCCTGTACGGGCCTTTCTGGATACAGAAAATGTTCGACTGCTGCCCTGGCCAGCACATTCTCCAGATCTCTCACCAACTGAAAACGTCTGGTCAATGGCAGCCGAGCAACTGGCTCGTCACAATATACCATTCACTACTCTTGATGAACGGTGGTATCGTGTTGAAGTGGCATGGGCAGCTGTACCTGTACACGCCATCCAAGCTCTGTTTGACACAATGCCCAGGCGTATCAAGGCTGTTATTATGGCCAGAGGTGGTTGTTCTCGGTACTGATTTCTCAGGATCTATGCACCCAAATTGCGTGAAAATGTAATGTCAAGTCAGTTCTAGTAGAATATATTTGTCCAATGAATACCCGTTTATCAGCTGCATTTCTTCTTGGTGTAACAATTTTAATGGCCAGTAGTATATTTAGTTGGATGCAGTGCTAATGCATACAGCTTAGTGGGGGGCAGCACCGACACCAACAGTAGAGGTGAGAACCTTCTTCTTGGTTGTAACTTGGAGATTCTGAGTAGGGCAAGGAACCTACATTTAAAAATATATGAAGGGAAGAGGTAACTGACATAGCCTTCAGTTACACTTTGATTGGTAGATATGTCAGTCAATGGCATGTGGATTTAGAGCCATCCTCATCTGACCAGATGTATAGTAAGTCTGAGGTTGAAATGGGCAATAGACAGACAATGTCCTATAGGAAACCCTAGGAAAATAGATTGGGAGGCATATAGGAGGGACCTCGACTGAAGCCTATTGGAAGTCCGTACTTCGATAAGGAATATAGTAGAGTTTCAGGAGGAAGCAGAGGCAATGACCTCTGCCATCATGACCTCATACCATGACAACTGCTCAGTCACCAAGAAGTGCACGAATAGGAATGTATCTTGGTGGAAAAACAACCTGGAATCACAGAGCATAAAGATACAAAGACAGTTTAACCTTGTGAGAAGGAAAGGACAATGGGTAGAATATCAGGAGGCCCTTGTCAAATACAATCTTGCAATTAAGCAAGCAACGCAGGCATCCAGCTAGGTATTCTGTGACACGGTAGAGGATACAGCTGTTCAGGCCAGATTTCACAAAATCCTCGCTAGGATACCAACTAATCCAGGAGAAACTTCAAGGAAAAAGGATGGGTAATATACAAGGAGAGCACATGAAACGCTCAAACTGTTCCTCAGGGCTTATGTTCCTCACTTTAATCTGACAGACAACATAGACCAGGACGAGATCCCTGTGAGATATCGGTTTTCATGTATTCAAAGGGAGAACTGGGAACCTGCCAGAGAATGTGTTGACCATAGTAAAATCCAATGTGCAGTGGGAATATTCCAACCATTCAAGTCACCTGGCCCTCATGGAATTTTTCCAGCTTGTTGCAGGAGTGAACTTAATAAGATTCCTATGCAGGTTATTTAGGGTTAGCCTAGCAGTAGGAATCATTCCTAACGTCTGGAGGGCAGCGAAGGTTCTTTTCACTCCAAAACCAAGGAGAACTGATCATACTAAGGCCAAGGATGTCCACAAGGGAGGGGGGGGGGTCCTGTTCCATCTACTGTGGAACCTTGTGGTTAAGAACTCATTGTAGAAATAGACTCTAGAAATTACTTTAGCCAGGGATATGCAGAAGATCTTGTCATAGAAATACTTGGCAAATTTTCAAGTACAGTCAGAGCTATGGCACAAGGAGCATTGAACATTGTGCAAAATTGGTGCAGGAAACAGGATTTAAGGGTCACTCCTCATAAGACTGTTGTAGGACCATTTATGAGGAAGCAGATCCAACACATATACTGGAATCTCAGGATTCTCGATGAAACTCTACCAGTGAAGGGGATAGTGAAATATCTAGCGGTAAACCTGGATGAGAAACTAGCGTGACCCCCTCACAGAAGGAGCACTTGTGGTTAAAACTGGGGCTTAAGCCTCAAGAGTATGTACTAGATATACACATGGTAGTAAGACCTATGATCACTTATGGGGCTACAGTGTGGGTGAAGAAGGTAGAACTGCAGGTAGCTACTGAGGGGGTTGTTAAGGTGCAGAGATTGGTCTGCTTAGCCATTACAGGCGGAATTAGCAGCACACCCACTACTGGGATGGGAATCATGCTGGACATGCCCCCATTACACCTGTGGGTAAAGAGGGAGGCAGCAGCTGGAGCACACAGGTTAAAGACTGGCAAAAATTGGAACTCACTGGGGTATCCAGTATCTCACACTAATATACTGAGCGAGGTAGGTTGGGTTGGGGAGATTTCGACCGACTATATAATAACTCCTAGCTGCTTCAACAAGCCTTTCAATGTAGTAATTGGAAGTAGAGAGGTCTGGAAGAAGAAATTTCGACACCGTACTGGGGACATAGTCTGGTTCACTGACAGTTTGAAAATGGAGCAAGGTGTTGGGACCAGGTTATACGGAGTGCATCCAAGGCTGGAGAGCTCTTGGGCAAATGGCCACTGTGTTTCAAGCAGAAATATCTGCTATCAGGGTGTGCGTGGAGGAGAATTTGCGGAAGTGTTACAGAGGTTGTGGCATTTTCATTTATTCAGACAGCCAAGCAGCCCTGAAAGCACTGGCAGCCTCCACAACAAGATGAAAGATCGTGACAGAATCCCACAAACTCCTTGTGGAGCTAGGGGGAAGCAATAGGGTAAACGTATTGTGGGTCCCTGGTCACTCAGGGTTTAGTGGTAATGAGCAAGCCAACAGGTTGGTCAGGATAGGGGCGATGACACCATTTATTGGACTGGAACCTGTCCTGACAATCACCAAGGCGATGATCAAAATGAAACTAAGTGACTGGACAAGCAGACAGCATGTAGAATATTGGGCAAGGTCCAAAAGCAGAAACATGGCAAGGTATTGATGCTGAAGCCATGTTCAAAGAGAAGTCTCTAAATTCTGGCTTGAAAAGGAGAGAAATGAAACTCATGGTTGGACTATTGACAGGCCATGGGAATTTCAAAAAACACCTACTTACAATGGGTATAATAGAAGAAGTCCACAAATGTAGGATGTATGGTGTGGGTGAGGAAACTGTATCACATTTGATCTTCGAATGAGAGGCATTGGAGATTAAAAGACACAGAATATACGGATGAACCAGACCTGAAGAAATTGCGTCTAGCGAAGTGCTAGTAAAGGATCTTGCACTGTTCAAGGACAGTGGTTGGCTCTCTAGAGACACAGGGAATGATACCACACAATAAACTCTGTTTCGATAGGGGCAGCAGAGGGCTTGACCAATGTTGTTTTTGCTTCCGTGATAAAATCAAATCAATGACAAAGGAAGAGGTTAATGGATTAAATAGACATGAAGGTGGATTTTTACCACTATTATTAGCAGCATTACCATAATTAGATATATTGGACTGATTAGCGAGTTGAGTATCTGCAATTGCAACTGCAGAGCAAAAGAGGCTTCATCTAGGAATACAAAAAGGGGTATAGGATTACAAAAACGTTTCAAAAATTTAACGATATGTACCCTAGTGCACTGAGTAATTTTGATGTAGAAAAGGTTGCTAAAAAATTGGAAATAAAACATTTTCATCGTGATTACATTATTGATTAATTAGCTATTCATACCAGAGAATACGCTGTGGAACTATTAATTTAGATACTTCAAATCATAATGTTACACATTTGATTTATTACTATAAAACAAAAAACACAAAAATGGAATTTGGCTCATTTGTTGACACTGTACCAATACAACTAGTTAACTAATTTAGCTGCAAAGCAATTATACTAGAATGCGAAGAGAATACAGTACTACAAAACAGTATAAACATTAATAAAAAAAATTACCATTTGAAATGCATCTACCAGGGTATAATTGCCATAAAAGTAAACTAATATTGCAATTCTTGGAATCAAAGATTTAATAAGAACTAGATAAAAAAAATGTAGTTAACAATTTCATAACGAAATATGTACCATTTTCAACCTAATTAAAAGTTATATTTAATTTAATGGTAGGAGATTAGTAGATGTAAAACATCCAGCTTGTAAAAAGATGCAGTTAACAAAAATAAACTTAACAAATGAAAGAAATAAAATTTTTTCGCGGTGCAGTAATGCTGTGCAACGATTTAATAACAAAAGTACACTTTTTATCGTTCTTTAGATGCCTTTAAACAACATTTAAATGACATGAATACAAATTTTACTTATGTTTTGGATAGATCTAATGGACTAGAAAATAAGGTGCATGATAAACAAAGAACAGAATTTAGATTTAAAATTGGAGATGAACAAAAATGCCGTCGTTTTGAATGTGATTTTAGGCTTAAAAGAATCATTGCGATTCGTAAAGATTTAACATTAAATTATTTTTAAATGAAATATATAATAATATTCAATCCATAGGAGTACATAAATCAAATTTCCTTACCGTAAGATTAAAATATACAGCAGAAACTGAAACAGTTCATGTAAAATTTATTATATTTGGTGATGACTTTAGAGTAAAGAAAGAAAATTAGAGACTTTAATGTGTATAAATGAAAGATCATACTGGTGTCTTTAGGACAAAAACATACAGAAACACGTAATCCAGACAGAACAATAACTAAAAATGGTCAAAATAGGATTGAGTGTGTATGTGCAATACATAAATCTGAGGAAAGTAAATTTGTAAAAAATGATTAGGGCTAGGTGTTGTTATTAGAGAAGATATCATCAATGAATAATATTAACTTATAAGGAACTCTATGAAAGAGCAAAAGTTGTATCAGTTGGGACTGATGATTTAAGGCAAGCTGATTCACCATATTAACCTGAGTATAAGCCAACACTGAATATAAGACAATCCCATTGTTTTTTAAGAGATTTGCTTCAGGAAAATTTATATTTAACATATCCTGACTAATAAAAATTACAATCTGTTTTACTGAGATACTTAATGTGTCAAAAACTTAACGTTATACCTATTCTAAACTTGTTTCATTTACTGACTGCCTACTTTCTGATAACACTAGGAGAATTAAAATAAAGAACAAGAAATGGTTTACATTCGTTTTCTGACTGTTTTCTTTTATACCATTTTTGCATACTGACCTTGTAGTCTGTGGTATCACTAGTTCAATCATCATCATCATCATAGTATCACAGCTGTGAAATTTACATCTCCATCGTCACAAATATTTTGCTGTTTCTTCTGAATATGTTGTTATTTCTAATTATGTCGTTACTGTGGGACCTGATAACGCAGCTTTCTTTCTGAATATATACCCAATTTCGCTTTTATACTCATGTGGGAATGTTAAAATTTCTCCTGCTTCCAAATATGTCACCAGCCCACCACTCTCTAATTTGCTGTGTAGAACCAGCTGACACACCTCCTTTCATTCCCCTCATACATCACAGAGAGTGTCGACAACACTGCAGTAAGAAACATGTACATACACCTTTGGCTCCCATCTAGACTTTTACTGTCCCCTGCAGATATGAATACTAGTGTTGCGTATTTGCCCAGTTTTAAAATCAGTTCCAGTCCAACTGCAAATGGATTACGGAAAACTGCAGTTTAAATGTGAAAGACGTTCGCAAAGAAATTCCCACAACCGGCCACAGGATGAAGTTTACTGCTTGCCCACTTCTCCAGTCCCCACAGTCATCCTATATCTCAGCCAAAAAAATTATCTATGTCCCTGGGTAAAGCTGCACCTGCAATGAAAATTATCTGCACCTACACAGAAAAAATACATGTTCATCTGTTACAAGGATCCATAAGAAAAAGGAATACACATTCAAAATCTAAGAATGTCTCACAATTTCACTGGTGATACTGTTCTTAAATTTAAAACAAATGATGGTGTCTGTAAATGATTGATATTTAATAGATGGATGGGTTATATATTTATAGCTCATTATGCTAAATGTTGTGATTCACTATTGATTTTGAAGTAATATGTGGAAAATATGTTAAAACTACATACCATATACACAAGTACTAAACTAATATTACTAAAGATTAAGCAGTTAGGTCAAAAATTGTAAATAGTAGCAATTTAGTACCAGATCCGCTTAGTAACTTCTCAAAACATTTGATTTGAAAGAATTGCATAAAGGATGTTTTCCACATTTGTTTGATTCGGAAGAAAATTAAAATTACATAGGATCTATTCCTGATATGAAATACGATCGTGCTGAATCTATGAAAGCAAAAGATAGAGAAATATTTCTGGGATGGCATGCTGAAAAAACCCTAGAACTAACTAATATACATCTATTCTGTTACTTAACGATTTCTGGAGCTTGTAAGGCTAATACAGATCTAAATAACTACCCAACAAAAGAAGTACTAGATTGGACAAAGAGCAAAAAGACAATTATAGTAAGGAGTCTATAGCTTCGACATATAGTTTAAACAGTAATAATATTCAACTTACTCTTAATGGTAGTCAAAGAAATATAGCTGGAGCCAAAGTAGATGGATTTTATTAAGAAAAAATACCATTTATCAGTATCATTGATATTTCTGATAATTTTGTAAAAATGTTTTAAAAATGAATCGATTAGAAATAAAAATCAAGAATCAATGGATGATTTATGTCAAAAATTAGTAATGAAAAATATCAAAAGACAGTAACGAGAAATTTGGGATATAATTTAGGTGAGATGTGAGTATCTGATTGCATTAAGTCGTCAGAATGTAGAAAGCATAAGAAACTGAAACATTTACCTGTAGTTATTGAACCACTGAATCCAAAAGATAGTTTCTATTGTGGTTATACAAATCCAATAAAATGAAGAGTTAAAGCAGATGGTATAAACACTAAAATATGATACATCAATATGTGTATTCATTTTCCAACTCTACAATATTATGATTATTACCCTGTAGGGCATCCAACAAAAATATGTAAACCAAAATGTTAAAATAGAAATACAGTATGGAATATAAAGGATTATATCATTTGTGGTACCTGTGCAGATAATGATCAACAGAAATGAAAAGCTGTTGTTTCGATTGCATATAAAATGTGCAGAAGGGAAAATAAGGAAATGTAATTACAATGAAATAAAGGAGTTTTGTGGGTATACAGAACACTGATGAAATGAATAAAGCTATAGAAAAGGGATATAATATTTTATAAATGATTTTGAAACCAGTGTGATATATATAAAAACAGTCAAAGAAAAATTAAATATTGAATTATATACTAGTAATGTAGTAGAAAAGCTAGGTGGATGTGTAATTCCTAAGGTGTGTCTGAATTCATTATGAGGTAAATTTAAACAATGACAATATATCACTAAAAGTAAATCTACAAAAATTATGAGAAATGGTTTTGGATGATCAGTTATGTAATCTAGGTGTAAACTTTATTAATGAGAAAATTGTTCAGATACAGTACAGTTTCATTGATTATTATGTAGAAAATACCACAGTTACAAAATTTTTATAGTTGTTTCTACCATATTAAGTGCAAGGCTGAGACTATACGAAATGTTAGATAAGCTGATACAGGTTCCATAATCTTCATTGATAAGGGAATGAACGCTACGTGAATGGACTGTCACGTAAGAAACTACATTGTAGATTAGTTCTCAGCAGACAACACAGGTTGCTGACTCAGCAGCTTAGACATGAAGATGATCCAGAGTGGCTGAAGCATGTAATCTCATTAAAAATGTACAACTGTGACAGAGAAACAATGAGAATTATCTTAATTATGTAAGCAGTTGCTGAATCTCTCAAGACAATTATGTTCAATTTAGTGAACTGTAAATATGTTAAGTATATTATGATTCATATAATCTTATTCAATTTTCATCATACATTTGAAAATGTTGCATTAAAATTCAATCTTCCTGTGTTAATTATCATTATTATATCATGATCAGCTGTAAATATCGATTTATATTATCATACTCAATTTTCACCATGCACCTGGAAGTGTTGCATTTCAATTCACTGGAGAACTTACATGTTTCATCCATTATATTGTCATCAACTTGAAATACGTTAAATGTAATACAATACACATAAAACAATATTCAGTTTTTGTCATACATTTGAAAATCTGCATTTTATGCACGTGGTATACCTAAATGTTGGACCCATTATACCATCATCACAGTAATATGATTCATATAATGCAATTAAATTTTTTGTAATTTTTAATTTTTTTGGGATTTATAGTCATTTACTTTCTGTGGGTGCAATTGGGGCTCCTTGTACATGCAACATGCCCATTGAAATAAAAGGCAGGTTCATATATACACAATATATAAAATTTTATTCAGTTTTTCATGCTTTTAAAATGTTGCATTTTATGGACCTGGTCCATTCAGCATGTCCATATACTATTGCTATTGAATGAAGATATTTGTTGTACCTGTGATTACAGTGTTGACAAATAACTTTTCTTTGATTAGCGTTTGTTACCAAAAATATTCACTGGTGAAATTTTGTCATTGACATTTTTATGCTGTAAGTATGCAATGAATCACTCTGTGGCATGAATTTTGAGTCAGCCTTTATAATTTTCCTGTAACATCCTAATACCTTCCATTCAAAAATTCCTTTCCTACAATTACAAAGAGTGCTAACCATGATCATTGTTGTTACTCAGCAGACATTTGGACACCACTAACATTAAGTTCTGCATCTTTTTTCACTGGCTACCACATATTTTGTCTTCCTTTTATCTGCAAATCAATGACTATAAACTTGAAACTTGGCCACACCCCAATAGGGGATTGAGTATCCATACATATTATAAAAATGTGTGAATGTATATATGTTTGTGTGTATGTAGTTTTACGTCTTATCCTAAACCACTGGGCCGATTTCAGCCAACCGTTGTACATACACCGCTGATCAAAATCATTATAACCACATACTTAATAGTGGGTTTGTGCGTCTTTTGAAAGAAATACGTTACTGGTTCTCCATATCAGAGATCTGACAGTTTGTTGGTAGGTTTGTGGACGTAGTGGCCATAGATGTCACATAATTCGCGCAAATAATGAGGTGCTAATTTGCATATGAGGTATATATGGCGCCCGGTAGCGACACCTGTGTTTTCCATAGAGTTTACATCAGGCAAATTTGGTCTCTGAGACATCAACATGAGTTCAATATAATAGTTACTGTACCTGTGGCTCTGAGATATGAACAATTATACTGCTGAAAGGTGAAATTGATGTTGGGAAAGACATCAGCCATGAAGGGATGTGAGTGGTTCACAGTTTGCTAGTATGTATTTGATTACTACCATGCGACCCATAGAAGTGTAAGAGAATGTCTCCCAAGTACAATACTGCTCCCACCAACCTGCATAAATGGCACATTGTATGTCTCGAGTCTCCATTTACCTCGATTACGGCATTTGTGGAGGCGACAGTAGTAAGTGGGTATGGTTAGTGCAGTTGGCATGATTTTATTGCACAGTCTTTTTTTAATGAATCGATTAAACTAATTTGATTTTAATATGAATAAATTAATTATAATTTTTAATAATTTGTTAAAGAAAGTGTGCACAATAAAACATGCAGAGTGCATATCCAGTTACTACTACTACTACTACTACTACTACTACTACTACTACTACTAGTGCTAGTACTACTATGTAGAAATTCGTATCAGTTTTTAGTGCACTAGAATTAATTTTTGAGAAATAGTTTGAGGACAAAGGTACTTCTTGAAAACAATTAATTTTTATTGTCTCTAATTCTAACTACTAAGTAGCTCTGCTTGCTGCATTTGGATGAAAATTCATTAACATTCTGCTGAAGCTCCCACAAACTAAAAAAAATCCGACAATATATCTATCAATATCTGAAAAAATTTAAACCAAAAATTCTAGATCATTAAGTTCATTATTTTTAAGTTTCTCCTTTCCTTTATATTTCAGTTTAATACTCCCTCTGTCTAAAATTGAAAATCACAACCATTCATTAATTTCAAATATCTTCCCAGCAAAAAAATTAAAATTCATTATTCAGATTCAAAAATATTTTCTGTCAATTTCTATTAATCAGATATTCACAACTAGTAATGTTATCTAAAGATACAGTTTCAGTTCACTAAGGTCTTTAAAAAAATTAGTATTGATAGCATTGCTGAACTTCTTTACCAAGGCTTCCATTTAGGTACAACTAAAATTTATTAATAAAATTGAAAATCCATATAGCTTGGTGACATAATTTTCTAGAACTATTCTTTTATCATACCGAAACGAGAATTCTTTCATAACTGTTTTGCTTGTTAAATTTTTAGTACTTACGCCTCTAGTTCTTTGGTTGTACTCTAATTGTATCTTTTCTTTCACTTCATTCTCAGATAATCTTATCATAGATTCACCATTCACCTTTTTAAGACTGTTACAGTTTAACGTAAATCCCTTTATTTTCACTCTGTATTTTTATCATTTTCCCCAACATAATAACTTTCAGGTGTGGTTGAATCCCAATCTGCAACAGTTATCTTTTAATTCTCTAGTCTATTCACCTAGCATACAGCCTGTTTCCACAGTAGTTTCACCATTACCAATATGTACTATTCTGTTTGTATTAACATATGTAACAGCTTTTCCCTGCTTATTAACATATCATAACATCAGTGTTTTGAATTGAGTGAATGCGGCTTTGAAAATATTTGTAGTTGTGTTCTATTCCACATAATAATCCTTGAAACTGTACCTCATTTGAACCATATCGCCGTTACTAAAATTTATGTTATCTAATCGATCATCTAGTATTAGCTCGTAAAATATTTGTAATCCTCTAACATACTCAGTTTTGCTCGTGCTCTGATATCCAAATTACCCCATAATGAATTGAAACATATCTTAGCAACAGATCGTTTTCTTGCATTTACTTTTAGTTTATTTAGATCTACGACAATACCTATTTTATACGTATTTTGTCTACATCTTAGTAATTTCAAACTTCTAGCAGCTGGTTTCTAATTTTATTTGCATAAAGTGTTTTACACAATTTTTATGCAACATGCTGCTTTTCTTTCTAAAATCCCACACTTTGTAAATACCTAAATTTTTATATCCTTTTCCTATAGCTTTATTTACTTCATCAGTTTTCCCAATTCCAGTAAACCTTCTCTTAACATTATTGTGATTACATAGATTTATTTTTTTTTCCACACATTTCACACATAAAGGAAAAACAGTTTTTGATTTATATCATTCATCAGTTGCACAAGTATAACAGGATGATACAATGCTCTAGGAGCCACTACTTTATGTTTTATAAACCATAACAATTTTTAGAATTACGTCTTGACTTATTTACTGTATATTTTGTTTAATGACCTACAGGATACTAATCATAATATTGTACAGTTGTATAGAGAGTAGACATTACGGTATATCTTGTATTTGTATTTACACTATCTGCTTCTGCTCTGAATTTTATTGTATTTGTACAGCCACCATAAAATGCATCTCTTGGTTTCAATAGTTCGAAAACTACTTGTAGCTGTTATAATTTTTTAGATTTGAGATACACAGCTGAGTTATTCCAATTACATCAAACATCCCTACTAAATTATATCCTGAACTACATGTTTACGTACTTATTGTTGATGCCTTTTGATATAAATAATCCATTTATCCTCAATTTTTGTTGTTAAACATTTCTGTTTAAAAACATTTTTTACAACTATGAGAAAAACTATCATGATATTGATAAACAATATTGGTTTCTTTAACAAAACTATCTACATTTGCACAAGCTATATTTATTTTACTGCTATTTAAAACATATTGAATATTATTATTGTTTAAACTATTTAACGAAGTTGAAGATTCTTTACTATAATTTTGCTTTTGTTGTTCATCCAATACAGCAATTCGTCCATTAGGTAAATATTTAGGTCTGTATATAGCCATCCAAATTCTAGAAATTGTTAAAAAATAGAACTGATCTGTATTGGTTATTTTTATGAATTTCTTTCTTAATTCGAAACAGCACCTACTTAATACACCTGTATCAGAATTACAGTGTTGATTAATTTCTTTCTTCATATTGAACATATAGTTTTCTTTAACTTTTTGACTATGCAATTTGAGAAATATTTCCCTGTGTTAATATTTTATATCAGAAACTGGTCCTATGTAATTTTCATTTTCCCGTGTGCCATATAAATGTTGAAGAACTTTCCTTTAATTCTTACAAATCAAACGTTTCTGGAAATTCAGTAAATTTTCCTTGTATAAAATCGCTACAATCTATAATTTTTAGACCCAATTGTTTATTCTACAATATCATTAATTAGCTCCTGTGTGGATGGTATATGGCTTTATTGTATTTTCTAAACAGTACTGCAGAATGAATTGTGAATCATAATCTTCAGTGGAATGAACTACAACAGAACCCTCATTATGTTTATTAAATATCATCCACCTACAGAATTCATGATATGTTTTAAGTTTATAAACAGTATCACCATTAAAGTTTTGAACTTTCATGAGGTGTGGAATATCTGCTCCAGTTCGTTGTCGAGCTTCATAATCAAACCATATGTTTTTTTTCAGTATAGTTACAAGTAATTCTCTTTGGGATCCTTTTTTACAACTTTTGAACTCTTTACCTATAACCATAGTATTGAATTTCGAATATCCAGAAATATAATAACTTTTATATTCTCCATTAACACAAGAACCATTTGTTGAAGATTTTGACAACATTTGACTATTTATTCCTCACTAAACTTTGTTTCACTCACACAAACTTTTTGTATGTTGTAACGTTTATGAGTTTCATTTTCTACTTCTAGATCACAGTTTCTACATTTTTCAGAGATACTTTTATGTTCTTTAGACCTCAAACCAGTCCCTTCAACTTTTTCACATTTTTAAGCTATATCGCATACTTATTGGTTTTTGTTTAAGCATTCTCCATTGAAGTTAGCTCTCCACGTAAGATAAAATCTGTGTGATATGTAAATGCAACTATTATTCTTCTAGGGCAATGAAATATACCAGTATTATTAATATTCTAGTAATGCAACTTATAGTCTTTTATCATCAGCTAAATTTATTATTTTATTACCTTTGCTACCTCTTGGAAATGCTAACATTTGAATATTAAATGTATATAATGAGAGATTAACATATCACTGATTTTACTGCACAAAACTTGAATATATTCTTCAGTATTTTTTGAAAATGTTGGAATTGGATGAAGCATTTTTGTGTCTGCTGTTGTTAATCTGCCAGAAAGTTTCATTGCGAAGGTTGTTCGATGAAACCTTGTTCATCCACTTAAGTGTGATTTGCAGAATAGCCATGTAGATGTATATATTACCCTAGGAAAAATACAGCAATCCATTAATGTACCTAAATGCAGAATTAATTGCTGTAGGCAATCATCTATTTGTAGTGCCATGTATTGTATTTTTAGAACTATCTTCATCCATCGTTATATAGGAAAATCATTAAAGAATACATATGCTTTATCTGACTATGTGTTTATTACACAATTTAATTTAAAATTTTACATAATTGTTAACAAGGTAATGGTTTCGGATATCCTGGAAATAACTGTAATGTGTTCAGATTTATCACTTATATCACATTGTCAATAAATAAACCAAATCTAGGCCTAATGCACGAACAATTTCATGCTCTAGAACTTCAAGTATATTTGTTTTATCATTTGATATGTTATAGTCTATCTACAAATACCACAACTCTTCATCATCCGTATGTATTCCACTGGAACATTATTCACATTTGGAAAAAATGCATGACCTAACTCATTACATTTCCCAGCACATGACACTTAGACAATGGTGACTATATATTGCACAGTTATGTACTCATCATTTATTTATAATTGAAATATTGGGATTATTGTTATCTTGATGAAATCAAGTATCAATATACTTTTGTCATAAGTTATTTGTAATACAGTTTTGGTTGCTCCGTTATTAAATCATTTTGTATTTTTCTTATTCCATTTATAAATACTAGTCCTATAGGTAGTATTTATATTTTTTACACCACATCAACATTTAATCATAAAATTTAAAGTTTCTTCACTTAACTAAACATGTAAATCAGGACTGTTTGTGTCCTGAAATATCATTAATAATTCTGAAAATATGATATTACCAACTTGAGTTTCACCCCTGTTGTTGTAATATTCAAGTAACCAACATCATTTAAATATTTTATTGCGATACTCCTATCATCTCCAACAACTAATTTCCCAAACAAACACAGTGGAAGTACCTTCACTTACATAGACATATAATATTATAAAATAAAAACATATATATTCCTAATAAAATAATTTTTATTAACTGGAGTTGGTCATAAATATGAGGAACATAAAACTTGTCAGTAATAATAAACAAGAGATTGCGGTTATAAATGAAAAGTATAATCCATAGTTTCAGTCTAAAAAAAGTTGCTGGAATAGTAAAATATAAAAATACTAAAGATGCTATTGTAAAACATATGGTAGGAGAAAATAAATTACAATATTAAAAATTTTCAGTAGTAGAAAATCCGAAAAGAGTACTCCTTGGTTTAAAACTAAAGATGATGTTGAAATTTTTGAACATGAGAAAAAAGATAAGCAGTCAAACATGTTGATGATAATGATAAGAATGATAAGTAAAGTATCAGAATCTTTAAATACAGAACCACATACACTATTTACCAAGAAAAATCTCTTACACAAAATCACAAAACAATAACAAGAGATGAGGCTATAGATAGATTAATCAAAGCCTTTGATGGTAGAGAAACGTATACAAAGGTTAAGATCAATATTGGAGATAGTGAAAGGAAATGAAAACTAAACAAAAATATTTCTAATAAAATTATATTCTATTAAATGGAGTCAGTAATGGACATCATCCACAACAAGCTTACATAAATAATAAGCAAGCACTTATGATTACTGATAAAGAGTATAAACTATGTTTTTATGAAACCAAGTCGTGGAATTTTTTAGGATATGATCGACCCAGGAAAGTAATTGAAGACAAAGTTAAACGGAAATGTTCCAAACATATGAAAATTTTGGTCATCCCGTTTTGGTGCTACTTAAATATGTACGAATTTCAACAAAATTTGTTAATGTTCCTATGCAATATTCTTTAGTTATGAGATCCATGATGTTTTTTGCAGAAAATTTCCAAGTACTTTTACCTAGTTAGGCAGCTCACTTAGAACATTTAAATAAATTAAGGATGGTGTAATTAAAATTAGAGATAAACATAGTGAACATTTAATTGACAGCAGTGATAATACTTTAAAGACAGCACAGGACAGAAATGGAGAAGTCGACATATTATTAACTCATGTTGTACAGCAAACTGAAGACCATGATTTAAGACCAACATGTGGTTCTTTAAAATTATCTGTTGAAGACTCTGAATATATTTATTATGTCATTAGAATACAAAGAAGAAGTTAATAAATGCAGTTGTTTGGAACTGAAGCTAGACATCCAAATTGTGAAGAAATGTTAAGAGTTAATTATAATCCTAATACAGTAAATTTATACCAAAGAATGAAAAAAAGTTTAACAATTGTTTGGTTTAACAGTTATTACAGTCTTTTGGATCGATACACACGAGAAGAATTAATTAATGATGTACTTGTATTTAGTCTTTGGCGCGGTCTTAGACTGAATGCAGTGCTGAGACTGCTTCGACTAGGGCGGATTTAGCTGTCACTGTATCAAAATTTTGTCATCCTATAAATATTTTAACAGCACATCTACATGCTCAACAAGAAGAATGATCCACTAGCCATTTATCAATACATTATTTATCAAACACATGATAACATTCAGTTTTAACAAATTCGTGATTTTTTTCAATTAAACATATATAACAATCGTGACCTTTATTCTTTTTCTTTATTACATAAGGTTTTATTAGTTTTGTATGAAAGATTCTGAGAAATTTTGAGAGTTTAAAATATTTTCCAAGTTAACTTTGTACTTAAATTCCATTACAAAATCTTCAGATATTACCTTCACTTCATATACTATTTCGACTTACTTTGTCTTGAAATTCTCTCACAAAACTACAGATAAATATTCTCACAATTTATTGTATTTTGACTTAGGTCAGATGTACGTCTTGGTGAAATACTTAGTAAGTGGGTAATAAAAGAAGTCTTACTCTCAGTTACATAAAATGATCAGTACAAAGCACAATTAACAATTAAAAACTTACAAAAACAAACTGAAGATTTATTAGTTGATAAAGAAATGGTTTTATGTGTGCTGATGGCAAGAAGAGAAGAAATTCAAAACTTAAAAAGAAAAGTGCTTGTAGAACAATGAAGAAAAATGCAACCTCATATCATTGTACCAACTGAAAATACAGATTTGAAGAATATGTTTGTTATTCTTCGGTTAACTGATATATATATATAAAGAAATAATAGGAATAGAATATAATGCCATTTCAATAAATTTTTAAAGTAAAAAGAAAGAGAAATTGAATCGGAATATTAAATTTTTAGAAATTACTTTTCATTAACTAACAGATATACTAAGCAATAACTTTGACAAGGTGTAAGAATTCTTTAATGCTTTCTAAAGGCTGATTTAGCTGTCGTTTTTATAAAACTATTGTATTAACATATACTTGATCGCCTTTCTTTCTCAAAATTTCTCAACAAGGTATACTTAAGGATAATTTTTCTTCTTTAGTTTATACTCATAAAAGTTAACTTTAATTTTTTCTCCATACAACGTCTGTCATTTATTTGTGAATGGATTAGAATGAATAACACATTCAATTTCAAAAATTTCTTTTGAGTAATATGCTATGTATCCTTTTTCAAAAATTCTCTGACGTTTGCTGATTCTAATCTTACTGCCAAATTTATATTTAGGTTTAGCATTAATAAAATGGCAGCTGACTTATAATTATTGTCATTCACCTCAATTGGCTTTATTCTTATTGTTGAATGTTTTGTAATATTGTTATCAAGCAAATTTTAATCTAGTTCAGTTCGTTTGTAATTTCCTTATAAGTCAGTTCTTTTCCATGTCTTTTCTTTATGCATTATATGAAATCTTACTACAACAAATGCTTTTAATTCCGTAAAAGTTGAATAATTCCTAATATCATATTATTTCTTGAGTTCTTGAAGATCTTTATTAGACAATTCTTGCTTTAAATATTATTTGAGGCACATCAACTATATTATTGTCTGTTTTATCTGTAACTGCAGAAGCATATTTTAAAAAATTATCAGTTATTTATTTTTGATATTACTTTGAAATTACTTGAAGTCATTTCTACTTAATCTGCTTACTGTAAACCATTTATACCAAAATAAATATGTATTCCTTTAAAGTTTTCCCTTGTCAGTTTATATAATTCATTAATAACTTCTTTGTGAATATTGAAACCATCAATTACAAAAATTTTTAAACAAATTTATTCTTTTCAATTTAGAAATTGTACAAATTCCTCTTCCATTTTTAGTTGTTGCTCAATGAGGATAATGGTTTTCAGTTAATTGTCTGTACTTTAAGTACCAGATATGGTTATTCACTTACATAGATTAAAAACTTAATAAAATTTTAATTTATTGTTCCATTCTATTATAATCATTTGATTCTAAAAAGGATTCACTAAACAAGAGTAATTTACCTGATCATTTACGATTTTAAAAAATTTAATTAGTTATATAGATATTTCATCTTCCATTTTTATTTCAAACGATGGATAATCGAATTATGTTGGATACAAGACTTGCATTTCTTTGACATTATATCGTTTTACCTCCATTTTAAAATCCAGAGGTAGCTGGTCACCATTTACATTTAGTCTAAGTAAAATAATTCTCTTGTCTTTCACATCATACATAAACATGGATTCACATACTTCAGCACCAGTAAGAAAACTAAATTTCAGCTTGTGTTTGTTACATATTCTCGGTTACACGTTTTGTAAGTGGTTGAAGTGTGGTATCAAATCAGACTTTGAGAAATAATCTGTAGAATATTCTATTACTTTCTTATTTGTAAAGTAATTTGTTTAGCTTAATAGTCACCACTGTGAAGTTGATTAATTTTTTCTTTAAGATATATTGTAGTGACATGGTACTTCAGGTGGGTTACAATAATTCAGGTTGTGCTTAACTGCATCATAACCACTTATTGGATCTTTTAAATCTATTAATCTTCCTCCTTTAAAATCAATATATCCTTTAGATACATAAAAATCATATTTGATTCTTTATGAAATTTTTTGATTAAATGTTGTATTTTTGTATAATTTCATTTAAGTTTACTTTTCCATCATTTATACCATCTTTAGGCTACAGCTTATATCCAAAAGTGTCCATTTACTATATTGAGAACTTCATTCATTTTATAATTATCAGACATCAATTTTAAAACCAATACACACAAATGCCCACAGATAATTTCATTAAAATTTTGTATTCATTGTTTGTTATAGTACAACTAACTTGAGTCAAGCTATTTAAGCAATTCTTTATTTATGTTTCCTCTGAATGAATCAGACCCAAAAATTTTTATCTTTGTTCTTTTAACAACAGATCCAATATGAGCCTGCATGATAAGGTGTGCCTAAAATTGCTAGTCGAGATTCATGTTGTCTAGGACAATTAGGTAATTCATCATTCATAAAAACACCTTGAAGAATTTTCCTTTTAATTGCTTAGAAGGATTTTCTATATAAATAATACATAATGCATGAGGATACATTGGGATTATTTTTTGCAGTTTTTTTATTCCAACGCCAGATTTCTTCTCCATTGGTAAATTATATCCTTTCACTCTTTTGATTCTGTATAAAGGTTTTTCTGGTCTATTACTACTTTTCCAATACCAGCTGCTCAGCCAGCTAGTGAACTGATAGTTGCTAAATATGTTAACATTGCCAGTAGTAAAGGAAGAAATCCTCCTCCTTATTTTGTTAGTCCAGAACCTTCTCTCTTTTTTGTTAGTTATTGAATAATCTTTTTCCCGATGGTTATAGCCAATGTTACGAGTTAATTACCACCAGTTTTTTCATTTCTCTTTTCTTATTGAACATCAGTTAAAAATTATCAATGCTATTTGGATGTTTATTACTGAGTTTAATTTAATTGATTTTGGTGTAATTTAGCTACTAGGCAGCAAAGTATGATCAGTGCTGAAGTTATTCATTTATTAAGACAAAAATTTTATAAGAATTTTTGTATTTCCACAACCATTATCATCAAGGCACAGTCTAAAGCTTGCTCCAGCTGATACAAGATCATACTTCGCACTCAATCAATGGATTTAAATTCCAGTCCTAACCTCCTCTTTCGATACATTATTCTTCAGCTCAATGTAGCAGATATTTTTTATCCAATTTATGCATCAGAAACATGCATTCTTTCTTTGGAAATTGCATGAAGTTGTTTATCTGGTTCATGTTTTTCTCTAAATATTTATTATCTCTATATGCAATATCATGTTTTAGTAAGCTTCATCTAACAGATTTATTCTTCGGTCTTCTGTTGCTACTGTTCAATCTAATTTGGTCCCCAGACCGCAAAATTAATAGCCAGATAGATGCACTCAGAAGATAATGTATGAATTATGTGCTAATTGATCCTTCTCCATAGTTTTCTGTTTGCCAGTACATATCTGGCAAGTTATTCAAAAAACTAATCAAATCTGGAAATTCTATTGGATTGTTGGTGATAAAATCGTAAAATTCATTAACATTTATGATGTTCCCACTTCTTCATTATGATAATTTTTACTTCCAGTTAATTCTTCGCTGTGCATAACTGGTAATCTATCGATTAAATCTCTAACATCATTCATTCAGATACATTCAACTGGTTTTCCGGTATATTTTTTATTAAGCCATCACATTTTTGTTGCATCTAAAAAATACAAACTTGAAAGTAGTTGTTTTGGAAAATAATCCTCAGCAATTTCTTATTTCAAACTTTCATGTTTTTACCTTTACTTGATCTTATTTTATTTGGATTATTATCAGAATATAATGCTCCTGAATTGAATAATGTATATCCATCATTGGATAAATCAACACAATCAATTTTTCCACACATGTCATCCATAGTGCTCTGTATTTAGTTAACAGATTCATTAATCTGTCAGTACCTTCATATTCTTTTTCACCAATAGTTAATTCACCTACCTCTAATTGCCAATATATTTAAACATACCAAAAGGTTTCAGTCCAAAAAAATTATCTTCTCTATGATTAATACACTTTAAAATTATTTCCTTACATTTGTTTTTTACTCTCACCTTCAGCTTGAGCTATCTTTTTCTATCTTTACTCTCCTCTTCCTACTTCCTCAATGCATCTTGCATTTTTGACTCACTTAATGGATTGTAATAGATATCTGGATAGTCATCAGACCAATCATATTTTGGATTTTTGTATCTTCACCTGTGGTCGGGTGGGAGGTCGCCCAGGGCGAAGCAGGGGGCGTAAGACTTCCCAGGCGGCTACACGTAAGGCCTCCCCCATTTCTCTGACAAAGAGCTTCCAGGTGCTGTCTGTGGCTCACACTGTCGCTCAGCCAGATACTGTTGCCTGTCCTGTTTCAGAGGAAACCACTCAGCCTGCAAGATCCAGGCAATCACAGAGGTTGGGATTATAGGTAGTCAGAAGCTCCAACGTTAGGTGCTTTATAGGACTCCTTAGAGACTTGGCTGACAAGAAGAGTAACAAACCAATGTGCACTCTGTGTGCATACCGGGTGGAGTCATTCCAAATGTGGAAAGAGTCCTCCTGGATGCCATGAAGGGTGCAGCCATCTGCAGGTGGTTACTCACGTCGGTACCAATGATGTGTATCACTTTGGATCAGAAGAGATTCTCTCTGGTTTCGAGCGGCTAACAGAAGTGGTAAAGGCTGCCAGTCTTACTTGCAAGATGAAAGCAGAGCTGACCGGACAGGACTGAATACGAACCTCTGGTACAGATCCAAGTAGGGGGTCTGAATCAGAGGCTCATACGGTTCTGTGACCATGTAGGCTGCAGGTTGCTCGACTTGCGCCAAAGGGTGTTTGGGCTTCGGAATAGGTCAGATGTCCACTATATGCAAGAGGCGGCTACATGGGTAGCAGGGGCTGTGTGGCATGGACTGGGAGGTTTTTTAGGTTAGAGGGTCTCAGGAAAACATAAGTAGGGCTTCAGTCACTAAGGGTGCAGGGTAAACACAGCAAGAATGCAGATACAGGAACCATTGGTATAACAGATGTAAATTGTCGTAGCTGTGTTGGGAAAGTACCAGAGCTCCAAGCGCTAATAGAAAGCGCTGATGCTCAAATCGTTATAGGCACTGAAAGCTGGCTAAAGCTGAATATAAACTCAGCCGAAATGTTTGCGAAGAACCTAACGGTGTTCCCAAAGGAGAGGCTCAACATGGTTGGTAGTGGTGTGTTTTTTGCTGTCAGAAGTATTTTAACTTGTCGCAAAATTGAAGTAGATAGTTCATGTGAGTTAGTACAGGCAGAGGTCATTGTTGGCAATCAGAGTAAAACAATAATTGGATCCTTTTACCGACCTCCCAATTCAGGTGGTACAGTTACTGAAAGGTTCAAAGGAAACTTGAGTTTGATTTCAAACATGTACCTGACTCATACAATTATAGTTGGTGGTGAATTTAATTTACCCTCGATATGTTGGTGAAAATCCATGTTCAGTTCCGGAGGTACACATAAAATATCATCCGAAATTGTGCTAAACGCTTTCTCTGAAAATTATTTTGAGCAGTTAGGTCATGAGCCCACGCAAATAGTAAACGGTTTTGAAAACACGCTTGACCTCTTAGCAACAAATATTCCTGAGTTAATAACGAGCATCAACACCGATTCCATGATTAGTGAACATAGGGTTGTTGTAGAGAGAATGAATAGAGTAATCCCCCAACCTTCAAGAAATTAAGGGAAAATGTACCTATTCAAAAAAGCAGATAAAAATTAATTCACATGACGCTTTCCTGTGAGACAATCTCCACTCATTCCAAATTAATAATATAAGTGTTGACCAGATGTGGTTTAAATTCAAAGAAATAGTATCGACACCAATTGAAAGATTTATACCAAATAAATTAACAAACCACGAAGCTGATCCTTTTTGGTACACTAAACGTGTTAGAACACTGTTCCAGAAGCAAGTCAACAAACTGGCCAAATTTAAACAGACGCAAAATTCTCAAGATTGACGATCTTTTACAGAAGCACGAAATTTAGCGCGGACGTCAATGCGAGACGCTTATAAGAGTTTCCACAATGATACTTTGCCTCGAAACCTGTCAGAAAATACAAAGAGATTCTGGTCGTATGTGAAGTATGTTAGTGGCAAGAAACAATAAATGCCTTTTCTGCACGATAGCGATGGAGATACTATCGAAGACAGTGCTGCCAAAGCAGAGTTACTAAACACAACCTTCCGAAATACCTTCACAAAAGAAGACGAAGTAAATATTCCAGAATTCGAATTGAGAACAGCTGCCAACATGGGTAATGTAGAAGTAAATATCCTTGGAGTAGTGAAGCATCTTAAATCACTTAATAAAAGCAAGTCTTCTGGTCCATACCCTATACCAATTAGGTTCCTTTCGGAGTATGGTGATGCATTAGCTCCATACTTAACAATCATATACAACCGTTCACTAGACGAATGATCTGTACCCAAACACTGGAAAGTTGCACAGGTCACACCAATATTCAAGAAAGGTGGTAGGAGTAATCCACTAAAATACAGACCCACATCATTAAGGTTGATATGCATCAGGGTTTTGGAACATAGACTGTGTTCAAACATAATGAATTACCTCGAAGAAAACGGTCTATTGACACACAGTCAACATGGATTTAGAAAACATCGTTCCTGCGAAACACAATTAGCTCTTTATTCACAAGAAGTGTTAAGTGCTATTGACAAGGGCTTTCAGATCGATTCCTTATTTCTGGATTTCCGGAAGGCTTTTGACACTGTACCACTCAAGCACCTCGTAGTGAAATTGCAGACTTATGGAATATTGTCTCAGTTATGTGACTGGATTAGTGATTTCCTATCAGACAGGTCATCGAGTAAAACACAAGTGATTTCTGGCGTTCCCCAAGGTAGTGTTATAGACCCTTTGCTGTTCCTTATCTATATAAACGGTTTGGGAGACAATCTGAGCAGCTGTCTGCCGTTGTTTGCAGATGATGCTGTCGTTTATCGACTAATAAAGTAATCAGAAGATCAAAACAAACTGCAAAACGATTTAGAAGAAATATCGGAATGGTGCGAAAAGTGGCAGTTGAGCCTAAATAACGAAAAGTGTGACGTCATCCACATGAGTGCTAAAAGGAACGCGTTAAACTTCGGTTACACGATAAATCAGTCTAATCTAAAAGCCGAAAATTTAACTAAATACCTTGGTATTACAATTGTAATTAACTTAAATTGGAAGGAACACATAGAGAATGTTGAGTGGAAGACTAACCAATACTGTGTTTTATTGGCGGTACACCTAGAAAATGTACAGACTTACTAACGACACTGCCCACACTATGCTTGTCCATCCTCTTTTAGAATACAGCTGTGTGGTGTGGGCTCCTTACCAGATGGAACTGATGGAGATTACGAAAAAGTTCAAGGAAAGGCAGCACGTTTTGTATCATCGCGAAATATGGGAGAGAGTGTCACAGAATTGGTACAGGATTTGGGCTGGACATCATTAAAGGAAAGGCGTTTTTCGTTGCGACGGAATCTTCTCACGAAATTCCAATCACCAACTTTCTCTCGGAATGCAAAAATATTTTGTTGACATCTGCCTAGATAGGGATGAACGATCACCACGAGAAAATAAGGGAAATCAGAGCCCGTACAGAAAGATACAGGTGTCCATTCTTTCCACGCACTATACGAGATTGGAATTATAGAGAACTGTGAAGGTGGTTCGATGAACCCTCTGCCAGGCACATAAATGTGATTAGCAAAGCGTCCATGTAGATGTAGATCCTAATAAGTCTTTATGATGGTAAGGGACTCTTTAATATTCAACATCTCTATTTTCTTCAGTAGATTTTAGTGCATTATCACCTTTACCTTTGATTCCTTCTTTAATTTTCCGATTACATTAGTAGCAGGTCGATCATATTTTTTATATATTTCATTTTCTGTTCTCAGTTACTTTTTTAAAACTTGAATCCTCGTTTCATGTCTTCGAATTTTTTCTATTTCGCTTAGGTGTTAACAGCCTCTGGGGCAAATTTCGAAAATATTTACTGAGGCTAAAAAAATTAATGAAATTTGTATTTAATATTTATGTATTGATTTATAAAAAATAAGATAATGCATTTTGAGTTTAGACTTACGAAAAAAATTCCGACTACATCTTTCTGACCCTCATTTAGTTTCTTTATTAGCCATGAACAACTAGTATAATGTTGACCAATTTCTTCTAATTAAAGATATTATATTATATAATCAAGAGAGTCTTTAATTTCCCTTATATGTTCTACTAAAATAACTTCATCATGGTCTAATAGGTATCCAATATCATCTTTTGAAAAGATCAGTTAACAAGGATAAAACACCTTAGGTTAGGAAATCTTTTACACAAATCTGAGTTTCCCTTCATTATGTTTAATAGTCAGTTCACATAGTATCCAAACTGCTTCTCATTTCTACATTTACTACAAATTTCTTTAAAATAATCGAACTTTAAATCTCCACCATCAAACTCATTGTAAATATAATTTAAATTTCTGTCATCATGTCAGAAAATATTTAGAAAATTTAGATTACCTGTGCTTAATTGTTCAGGTATTTTGGAACGTGTCTGAGCTAAATAAAAATAATCTTGCCGTTTGTGTCTACCTCTAATAAAATATTCTCTAATTGCGTCCTGATTTTCAAGAATGAAGTAATCAAAAACTACAAGGGAATTATTTTGGTATTGGTCCAGTGGTATAATTTCACCGCTGTTTTCAATAGTAATCTTCTCATTATTTCTATTGGCAACTTTTTACACAATTTTATAAATTTTTGATATTCCAGTTGATCTAAACTTTTTCAATAAACATAGTAATCTTCTCATTACTTTTATCTTAAACTTTTACACTTTTTTTATAAATTTTTGGTATTTTGGGTGATCTAATGTTTTTAAATAACATACAAATGTTTTATCTTGTACAGTTTAACCATCCTGGAGATGGAATATAGTGCGCATCCACATCCACTTGGTTCCACTATGGCCCATTAAATAGAATTTGCTAAAAGATTACCATGTTTATGTTTTGATCTCTTCTCTGGAATTCTTATTTTTTGTTCCCAATATGTTTTGATTTAATTAAGTAAAATTTTATTGATAACTGAGTCGCCTATTTCAGCTGAGTGGTAAGTCTTCTTTTCTCAAAAAAGGTTGACTGTGAATGTTATAGATGTTTTGCACTAGTTGGTTTTTAATAACTTTTCTAACTCCAAATATTAGACAAAAAATTATAAATTATAGTGTGATGGAGAAACTATAGAAATTCCTGTTGGTCATTATAGTTTGAAAGGCTAGGGAAAATTTATCCATTCAAAAAAGCCAAATATTCACATCAAAGCAGATGAAATTTCAAATAGAATTACTCTTGAGATTGATGTTAAATTACATATGGATGTAAAAGGTAGTATCGGAAGTGTACTTGCATTTATTAGTCAGACTATTGAAACAAATTAAAAAGGAGTTGGTAATGATGTTTAAAATTATTCCATTCGAATTAATCAACATGACTTTTAATCTAGTCGATGGAATGTTTGTGAGGCATACTGATCACTTTAATGAAAAACAAATATTATTTGCTCATTGAAGCCTAATGCTGAATTTGATGGACCAATAATTCATGAACCTCATTGTCTTGTAAATATTCCAATTTTTGATACTAAACAGGAATTGGAAGTAAGTATACCTAACAAAAATGATCATTTAAGTGACTTCAGTGGAGCTTGTGCCAAAGTTGTTTTAGAAACGTATTAATAAACTTTTATCATCATTAAATTAGCGAGAGTGAGAGCAATCAGTTCTACCCATTCTCCGTGAATAAGAATTCGAAAAATAATATAAATATTCCAAACAATGATACAAATATTAACATAAATATAGGAGATTAATGGGTTCATTCTAATCATGTTCATGTCTATGTGAGCTTCAGTGTTATTGGAGCTGATGGTACAGATTATTCAACTTAGTATTAGAAATCCAATAATAAAATGAATTGCTAATTATGTGAGAAAGCGGTTTGATTTTATAACTGTAAAGAAAGGAAATAATTTTATGTCTATAACAGAGTATTCTTTTATTTCTTCATGAGTTTTGTTGGATTTTGCTTCATATCTTGGTGATTAAAAAGTATATAACAACATATACTTAACCATGAAAAAAACAAAATGCTTTATTCAATGAATATGCTTGGTAGTTTACAGTAATTTTGTAGGAAAGGGATCTTACTAAAATTTTTACTTTGAGTTCCAGTGCTGGAGACACTCTTCTTAGATGGCCTATCTACAACGAAGCTGGATATGAAATAAAAGGTACAATTCCAAAAGAAGGTAATGTAGTGTACCTGTTGTTAAGTATTAACTTAATTATGAGCTTCAACAATGACAAAATATACCGAAAAATTCTAAAATTCATGTATCTTTCTATAAACCGCAAACTGTGGAAGTTGCTGGTTAAAGTAACAAGAAAATATTGAGTTAAATCTCATATCCTTGTATGACTCAACAACATTTGATATGCCTTATTTTATTTTTGTTGTGTTTTAAACTAATCGAAAAATTAACCAATTGACTGATTCATCACTATATGATCACGTAAATCTGCGTACTCTATATTTGAGAAATGGAAGAAGCGAAATATTTCTTGAAGAAGCACGAAATATAGAACCACTGAATAATTATTTGAAATCTTATGAGGCACTCTCTCCATTGTAAACCGGTTACTCAACTCAAAAGATATAAAACCTTGAATAAAAAATTATCCTAAGTTTGTGATTATATGACACATAGAAAAAATATTGGTACATGTCAAAAGACAATGATGAAATTGGTGGGTACATTTAATGATAAGGCACCAAAAGACACACTTCTCTATACAATCATGTATGGTAAGAAAAATCTGACATGGGATTCTTAACACAGAATACTTAGCGAAAATTTAAATTAGTAGATGATATCCAATTGTATTAATTATATTTTTTTGATATAGCCCTTTTCATGTAGATTATGTAACTATTTTTAACATTGTTTAATATTTGACAGAGAAATTAACAAAAATCAATCTATTTAAGAGTGCCCCAGGTGACAGCTGCTGCGTACACATCCGACTGCTAGCAGATCATTCAGTTGAGTGAGCTGGGCATGGCTGATAAGGATATCTAATGACACCTTCCATTTCACCTCACCTCCTTAGCACCATCTCGCTCACACAGTATCTGTTACTATGTCACAGACGTATATTCACATCGTTGGCACACAAGGAACAGTTTTAAATTCTGTTTACTAGATGCCACCAAAGCACCAAAGTTTAATGTTAGATTTTTAAGTATGTTTTGCCTCTTCATTAAGTGATATTAAAGGTTTACATTTTGGTTTTTGCTGTTTATGTGATTTACTATCGTTGTTTTAAGGGTTCAAATTCCCACATATTTCGAGTGGTACAATGTTCATAAACTATTTTTTAACTTACTTTTTAATCAACTTTCACACATTAAACTTGAAACTTATGCTATTTCAATAGATTACTATCGTTTCCAATGTGTGCTTCTTTAAATGTGAATGATATTAAAGTGACATCTTTCATAATGTATGGATATCCCAGCACCAAGGTGAGAGGATTCAAATCATGAAATGCTTCCTGGGGGCTTATCATGCTTCCGATCCTACTCAAACAGCGGGTATTTTAAGAAAATCCTTGGTAGTGTTGCCCAGCATTTCTGGATATGAGACAGGGGGTTTTGTTGAAAAAAACAGTCTTCTGAGTAGTAAATTTTCAACTAAAAATATGTTTCATTAAGTAATTATTCTTTCTAGCGATTTTAATTCTTTGGAAGAAGATAATATTAGAAATGAAAAAACTTAAGCATAATGATAATGAATTTTTTTTTAAAATTATTCTAGTGCACTCATAATTGATGTGGATTTTTATAGAGCAGTAGTAAGTGAGTTGTTAAGTGCACTTTGCATATTTTTATTGCATGTCTCTTTCTTGATGAATTTATTAAATTAATTTTATTTTAATATAAATTAGTTAAATTAATGCTATTTTTAATTTTTCATTAATTTTATTTATATAAATTTTATTGATTTTATTAAAGTAATCAATTAAAAATTACAATAAATATAGTTAAAATAAAATTAAGTTAATTAATACATACTAAATTAAAAATAATGTAATTAATTAATCAAATAGTGTGTGCAATAAAAACATGCCAACTGCACTCAGTCTACCCACTTACTAATGATGAACATTGAGTTAGTGTAGCAAAAATGTGATTCAGCCAAAGAACTGAGACATTACCATTGATCAAAGGTCAAATTCCGATGGTCCTACGTCCACTGTAATCGTAACTGATGATGTAGTTGGGTCTACATGTGAACATGTAGCTGTGGTTTGCTGTGGAGCTCCATGTTCAATGATGTATGAAGCAGTTGTGCTCCGAAACACTTGTGTGTGCACCAGCATTGTGCTCTTTCGGCAGAGATGTCACAGATCACCATCTATCCTACTTTACAGACAGACAACCCTCTGAGCCCCACATTCTGTGAAAGGTCGTGGACATTCAACCATTTATGACCTAGTGGTAGTTTCATTGTCCGTCTATCTCTTTCTGTAGATGCTCATGACAAAAGCACATGAACATTCGACCACTTTCGACGTTTTCGAGATACTTGTTCACAGGCTCAGAGTAAGGGTAATCTGTACTTCGTCAAACTCGATTGTCCCAATGGATTTCCCCATTTTCAGTCCGTATCTTCACTAGCGTGATCTTATCTTTTGTCCCCCTACTCCACTTACATACTTCCGTTACTGCATAACATGCCTGCAACGCCAGCTGGCGGCATCTGATGTTGCAGTGGTCAGTGGTCATAATTTTTAGGCTTACCTGTATATATTACTTACTGCCTGGAAAGAATCGCTGTGGGGGTAAGAACCACATACCTATCAGAGAGGGAATGGCTGAAAAAAATAGAGTAACTCATGACACACAAATAGCCAGACTATATTCATCCAGTGTCTGAGGATGAGAACACTTAATGACTTGCATCAAACATTACATATAATTTCAAAATTTTACAAAACTTTGTCTCACTGATGACTCCCACAAAATGATGAAAGGAAAAAAGTTTTTTCATTACCACATTTTCATTGTTCATGCAGTAAAGCTGCCACATTTGGTGACAACTTAAAACGATGCATAGTTCAGATATATGATGTCAAAAACAGTGAGATGTGTGAAAAACTGCCACATCACTCACGCACTTTAAATTTGTTACTTCTTTGCTATAAACTGTATTGCTAAAATATTACTCAGAAAGTACCACATATACCACAGAATGTACCTACAAGATTACATCATTTTATGATACATACTTCAGGAGATATAGTCATAAATATTAAGTTGTAAAGAAAACGAAAGTGCAGGGTGAAATTAGCTAGAGATACACGTGAATCACACGTACAAATATTTGTGAAATATGTTAATTATATGTGACATGCGTATGCAGGCAAAGACATGGCTAAAAAGCTTCTCCTTAACCTCTGTATCGACTTCTGCCATACGTGGTATGCAGACTGCTTACTGTCTGGAAAGAAATACTGTGGATATAAGGACCAGCACCCTCCTATTGCGATAGGGCTCATAAAATGGGAGAGAATGGGAGGAGGAGATGAAGAGACAGAGAGGGGAAGAAGAAGATTTACACAAACAGGGAAGGTGGATGTAGAGAAAGGGAGCAGAAAGACATGGAGAGAGAGGGGGTAAGAGGAGAGCGACAGGGAGAGTGGAAAGAAGAAGTAGACAGAGAAAGGGAAGAGGAAGAGGTAGACAGAGAGAGAGAGGGGGGGAGAAGAGGAGATAGGCAGAGATAGGGGGAAGTGGAGATGGACAGAGAGAGGGGGAGGCAGAACTGGATAGAGAAAGGGAAGAGGAGGAGATAGACAGAGAGAGGGGAGAGGAGGAGATGGACAGAGAAGAAGAGAAAGAGGAGGAGGTAAACAAAGATACAGGAGGAAATGAATAGGGAAAGGGAAGAGGAGAGGATGGACAGAGAGAGAGAGGAGAGGAGATGGACAGAGAAAAGAAACAGGAATGAGAGTACAAAGAGGAGAAAGACAGTGAGATGTGGACGAGGAAGAGATGGACTGAGAGAGAGAGAGAGAGAGAGAGAGAGAGAGAGAGAGAGAAGAGGAGATGTGCAGTGACCTGGAGAAGGAGGAGATAGAGGGAGGGCAGGAGATTGACTTAGAGGGAGAGGAGGAAATGGACAGAGAGGAAAGGACCAATTGGACAGAGGTGGGAAGACCAGATGGATATAAAACGTAAAACAGATGTGCAGAGGAAATCGACAGAGAAAAGGGGAGGAAATGATGGACAAAGAGAAAGTGGAGGAGTAATCAGACAGAGGAAGGAGGAGGAGGAAATGATCAATGAAGGGGAAGAGGAGGAGATGGAGAGGAGAGAAGGACTTGGCAGAGAAAGGAAAGAACGAGAGGTGGACAGAGAAAGGGGAGAGAAGGAGATGGACAGAGAAAGGAAGATGGAAGAGGAGGAGGATTGGATAAAGAGAGGGCGAAGGAGAAGATTAACTTAGAAGAGGTAAGGAGGAGATAGAGTTGGAGAAAGAGATGGACAAAGGAGGAGGAAGCAGATGGAATGAAGGGATGGACAGAGGGAAGGGGAAGGCGGAGGAGAAGTAATGGAATATGCGAATAAACACATTTCTGGGCAACGCTGGGTATTCAGCTAGTAGGAAGTAAAACGAGACACAACTAAAATATACAACGTCTTCCACAATTCCTATCAGGGTTTCAGGGGTTGAAAAGGAGACTTAGTAGACACAGTTATGATAGGGAACCCACGTTCGAAATTGCACTGTTCTGATATAAGGCAAGATTAAAGATCAGATCACTTTGAAAACTTCCATTTCACAGTACACTCAGAAAATGAAAATAGGGCGCCATCACCGATCCTTGTCGTAGTTATGACATTACATACCATTTTCAGCTGACTACAACAGCAGCTGCAAGAAACTGGTACTTTGGCATTTTTTAGGGGTGACTGTGGTGTTCCACGAACATAGAGTGCACAGATCAGAGCTATTCTCTCTGCTGCGTGCACACTGAAAAGCGGGAGATTTGAAAGTGTTCAGATCTTCAGACTTATATGGCATCCAAACGTTACATTTCCACACTTGGTTTCATCAGAGCTCTATAGCCCCTGGAAGCCTGTAATATGGACTGTGAAACACGCTGTATTGCTTGACTGAGATAAGGAAACAGGCAGAGGGAATGCGATGTAATATACTAGGAGCGCGACGCAAGGCAAGAAAATATACGACTGATGAAAAAAGTGAGTAACTCATTAGTAGACAAGAACACACAATAAGAAACAATAATTACAGCTAATATAGCTTTGATGACTACATAAGAACGAAATTTGGACAAAGCAGCAATCAGTTTCAAGGAACAGTGGGAAGCTCTCAGTGACAATCTTATCAACTTCTTGCTAAAGTAATCAGAGATGTTGGGTGAAAAGTATAAAAGATGTTTAATAACAGCATAAAACAACAATAAGAATCTTATTCCCTTTCTCCGACTTATAGTTACATTCATTCACACATGCAAACTCAAACACACCGTTTATCGAATACTATTACATTATTTGTTTAAAATACACTATTAAATTACCATATTGATCGCGGCAAGGGAAACTAAACCAATAAATGAGTATAAGTTGACTGGCTGATTAGTTATCAAATAACTTTCACACATTAGACTTCACACAGAATCTTAAAACTTGTACCTCTTTCGACTCATTCTTATGTAAGATTGACGTAAGTTTACCAATAAACCAGTTACGGTTGTCTCACCATAAAATATATACCAGTAATGTATGGAGTACCGAATTCTGTGAACATAAGTACCGTTTAGAGCTGCTTTCAATAGTTGCGAAAAAAGCCATCCCTCAATATTGCATACCTCAGTGCTCTATCCAGAGGTGGGTTAAAATTACTCGCCACACTGATACATGATAATACAAGCAGGGAACTGAAGTGTTTCGCTTGCAGCCTTTTTTTTTCCTCAGCCTTCTGACTTGCCTGATGCAGCCTGTCACGATTTCCTTGTTGTTCTACTCTCGTCATCTCAGAGTAACAGCTCCACCCAATGGCCTCAATTATGTATTGTTTCTTTTCTGTCCTCTGCCACAATTTAGGCCCTCTCCAGCTGCCTCGAGTACTATGGAAGTTATTCTCTAATGTCTTAATACAAATGTGATACAGTCCTAGCCCTTGTTCTACTTACTTTTTTCCATACCTTGCTTTCTTCTCCAATTCTGCAGAGGAGCACATTATTCTTTGTCAGTTTGAATCTGTCTGTAACATTACATCTCAAACGTTTCGAATCTCTTTTTTTCGGTTTCACTTCAGTACGTGATTCACTTTCAGACAATGCTGAACTGTACATGGATACTCTTTAAATAAAACCTGGCCACTGGCTGACCGCCGTTGAGACTAATTTGGTGTCGCACACTTACGGCACAAATAGAACTGACCGCGCCTCAGAATTCTAAGTGAGCCCATGTGCACCATTAGAAAACACTGTAGCATGCAGAAGTTCGTGGAGGTGTTGTGTGTCGTATCTGCTTATGGTGTAGTGGGAAAGATCGCTATACGTAATTTCAGTATTACAAGTTTCAGGCCTCTCTTTCCTTTATTTTTTAGACCATATTTCTGGTGTTCGGAAAGCCTACCAGTCTGATGGAGACTCAAAAATAATTCTTTCACTTTGTAACCCAGGCAGTAACAGGGAAACAACCCAGAAACATTTCCACGAAGATCAGAACAGTTTATGCTCGAGAGTTTCTTCGCCATTCAGTGGTCACCAACCACCAACCACAAGAGATCAGAGACGGCGCGAGTATGAGTCCAGGTTACATGCATTAGAAATAAAGGTGCTTCTGTTAGGTCAGTACTGTACTGGCTTCCTTTGTTCCTGGTAGATGCGGGAGTATGACGAGTCTGAGAACAGTCACTTCCTACTCGTCGTCATTCCCACTTACTGAAGCAGATAAAGCTTTGGCATAATACAGAAGCTGAGAACACAATCTTGCTGTTATAGTGTAGGTGACATACGTGTATAAATATATATGAAATATGTGAAATATATGTGATATGTGTACTCAGGCAAAGCCATGGCTAAAAAGTTTCTCCTAAGTCTCTGGATATTTCAACCAAACTTGGTATGCACACTGCTAACTATCTAGAAAGGAATGTAAGAAATAGCAACCCACTATTTGGGTAGAGGTGATAACATGAGAGGAATGGTAAAGAAGAGGTGGGCAAACAAATAGGGGGAAAGAGGAGGTGGACACAGATAGGGAGAAGAAAAGATGGACAGAGAGAGGGATGAGGAAGAGATGTTGAGAGAGGGGAAAGGAAGAGATGTGCAGAGGGACAGGAGGGGGAAATTGACAGAAAAAGGGAAGAGGAGGAGATAGACTGAGATAGGAAGGTGGAAAAGCTGGACAAAGAGAGGAGGAGATGGGCAGAGACAGGGAAGAGGATATGTATAGAGAAGGGAAACAGGAGAAGAGAGAGAGAGAGAGAGGAGGAGGAGTAAATGATAGAGATCAAGTGGCAGAGTAGGAGATGGACTGAGAGATGGGGAGAGGGAAATGGGCAGAGACATGGAGAAGAAGGACATAGTGAAAGATGAGGAGATGGACTTAGAGGGGAGGATGAGATGGACAGAGGGGAAAGGAGCAGATGGACAGAGAAAGTACTGTGATGGAATTGATAGAGAGAGGGGGGAGGGGGAAGAGTTGGAGAGAAAGAAGGGAGAGGAGAAAATGGACAGAGAGAGGAAGAATGTAATGGATAGGAAAGAGGGAGAGGGGATAATGGAGAGGAGAGAATGGGTTTCACAGAGAACGAAAACAAGAGTAAGTGGGCAGTCACAGGAAAGAGAAGTAGATGGACAGAGAAAGGAAAGAGGAGGAGATGGAATGACAGAGGAGGAGAAGATGGATAAAGAGGGGGGAGGAGATGTTTAACTTATAGGAGGTGAAGAGGAGCTACAGTGGGAGGGGATGATTGACTTAGAGCGGCAGCAGATGGACAGAGTAGATTCATAGAAATTAGGAATAGACACATACCCAGGCTGGGTTCTCAGCTAGGAGCAAATAAAACGAGACGCAACCAATCTATACGAGTACATGGTGTTCTACAATTCCTATTACAATATTCTATGGCTTGAAGAGAGAGCGTAGTAGACACAGTTCTGATGAGGAACCCATGTCCAGTAATGTGCCATTTAGTTATAAAATGAATTTGAAGATCAGAGCACTCTGAAACTTTCTTTTCCATGGTATGCACGCAAACTGAGAAGAGGGCTCCGTCGTCTGTCCCTCTTGTAATTATGACATTACATACAATTTTCATCTGCCTGCAACAACGGCTGTGAGAACTGGAATGGTTCAAGTGGCTCTGAGCACTATGGGACTTAACATCTGACGTCATCAGTCCCATAGAACTTAGAACTACTTAAACGTAACTAACCTAAGGACATCACACACTTCCATGCCCGAGGCAGGATTCGAACCTGTGACTGTAGCGACTAGAACTGCTCGGCCACGCTGGCCGGTAGAACTGGAATGTTCACGACTAAGAGGGTGGCTGTGGTACTCCACAGACGTTCTGCACTCTCACCTTTGAAAAGGAGTCGGTGGAAAGTACTTGCCATGGACTTCTATAGAATGCACAGGTCATAGCTCATTTTCCCCGCCATATGAGCACTGTAAAGTGGCACATTTGAAAATGTTCCGATCTTCAAAAATATTTTAAATCCAATTGATACATTTCCGGCATGTGTTCATCAAAGCTTTATAACACCTAGAAGCCTGTAATAGGTTTCGTGTAACACTCCGCAATGGTTGACTGAGATAAGAAAACAGGCTGAGGGAATGCCATGTGATGTACTAGGAGCCTTATGCAAGGCAAGAAAACACCTGACTGATGAAACAAGTGCACAACTCATTAGTGGATAAGAATGCACACTGAGAACAATAATTACAGCTAATAAAAGCCTTAACGACTACATAAGAAAGAAATGTGGCTAAAGAAGCAATCAATTTTAAAGAATAGTATGAAGCTGGATGCTCTTCACTTGAGATAGGGCAACATGATGACGATGATTTGATACTAGGGCTCTCAGTGACAATCCTATCAACCTCTTACTAAAGTGATCAGAGAAGATGGGTGAAAAGTATAAAAGATGCTCAGTAACAGCATGGAAACACATAGTAAGCATCTTATTCGCTTTCCCCCACTTACAGTCACATTCACTCACACATTCAAACTCAAAAACACAGAGAATTAAATATTATTACATTATTTGTTTAGACCTGCTGTTACAATATCATAGTGATGACAACAAGAGAACGTAAACCAGTAAATCAGTTGTCAAGTAAGTTTATGATCCAGCGAGTGTACTTCTTTCGACACATTGTGACTTAAGATTGATGTAAATTTACCAATAAACCAGTTACAGTTCTGTTGTCTCATCATAAAATGCATATCGGTGAAGTGTGGTGTACTGAATTCTGTGAACACAAGTACAGTTTACAAATTGATTCAATAGTTGGAGAAAAACCCATGCTCATTACTGCATACGCCAATTCCTATCAAGAGGGCTTCAGCTACTGTTTCAGCTCGTCTAAATGATTAGAAGGTGGAGTTCCTCTCCTATGTAATTGGCTTCAGCTACTGCAATTCTCTGTCCTTCAGTTAGGGTATTTCTGGACGAAAGTCGTAACTTTGCAGGTCATATAGAGGAAGCGAGCACAGAAGCTACAATCGTGATTAATAAAATTATAGCGCTGCAGTCATGGACTGCGCGGCCGGTCCCGGCAGAGGTTCGAGTCCTCCCTCGGGCATGGGTGTGTGTGTTTGTCCTTAAGATAATTTAGGTTAAGTAGTGTGTAAGCGTAGGGACTGATGACCTTAGCAGTTAAGTACCATAAGATTACACATACATTTGAACATTCTTGAACAATAAAATTATACCCTTTGCAGACAAGCAATTTTGGTTTCCTTGGAAACAATCACATCGTACCACCAGTCTACATTAGCATCAGTCGTAGTATATGGCGGTAGCGTTTATCTCCATAGATTGCAACTAGTGAAGCCAGACTAATTAATCAGAAGAGTTCAATGAGGAGTGCTAATAAGATTAACGGGCGTCTGCTGCTCTACCCCAAATAATGCTTTGTTAGTAATTGCAGGAGCAGGCACACTGGACTTGGAAATAAGGAAAAGGGGGGAGGGCGATTTCTGGTTAAAGAAAGGCAATCAAATGAAAGTACGAAGTATGCTTGGAACTGAGGTCAATAAGAAAACGTTAATAAATGCTTGCGTATTACAACAGTGTCAAAATCAACGGGACACTTCAGGCAAAGGCAGGACGCCACACGAATTCCTATCTAACATCAGGGAGAGTCTGAAAATAAGATTTCCTAACCTGCTGAGTCGATCTATGCATTTACCTGACTGCTCATGACCACTATGCGAAGTATCTATACAAAATCAAAAGAGAGAGGGATGATAGCTGAGCCTGAGGCAATGTGGGCACTCAAGAACACACATTGTGGTACTGTACACTCTACGACGATGCGGCGAGGCATTAAGGGCGTTGGAGCGAGTCGATCTCGTGTGTCGTGGGAGATACTGTAGCTGTAATATCCAGGAAGCCCAAGTAAACGTCATTCAGCCACACGTCAGCATTTGGCATCCCAGCTAGATAACATACTGTGCAGATGGTGAGAAGATGACAGAGGACGGCCATCACTCAATGTAATAGTTTGTCAAAAATTTACATTACGCTAGTGAAAGTAATCAAGGAAGTGTGGACTCTGATGTAACATTGATTAGTAGAATTGCTTGTTATAATGAACACGCTGCTGATGTGAAGTCAACACCCAAGGAATCCATCAGACGATGGCTGTTGATTGGGATAGTACAGGAGCAGATACAGTAACGAAAACAGCCATCTACATGTTAAATGTCCCAAATTAATGAAAAAAAAACCGGAAAAGATTCTTTAGTGGTAACAGTTGAATTAGTAGTTGGATAACTAGTTATGGATTCTATTGTAGTTTTGTAGTAGTAGAAGTAATAGTTGTATTTAAAAAATTAAGTATCATAAAGAAATAGTTAATATATAAATTTATTATAATCCAAGAAAATGTGATTTTATGGACTATTTTAGCTTTTCAGTTTTTAGGCTGTAGTTGTGAAGAATAATTAATGTCCTTCAATAGCAGCCACTCTTCCTCACATGCCTGACTGATACATGATGATATATGCAGTGATCCTTAGTATTTCGCTTACAGCCTCCTTTTTTGTCCTGACTTTTCTGACTTGTTTGAGGAAGCCCATCACAATTACCTGGTTGTAGTAATCTCATTATCTCAGAGCAGCACCTCCAACCAACTTTTCCAGCTTGTATTGTTTCTTGTCTCTGACATCTACTACAATTCAGCCCCCCTCCTGCTCTCTCTAGTACCTGGGAGGTTTTCCCTAATGTCTTACACAAATTGTAACACCAATATCGGTAATATCTATATTAACTTAATATATCTTCTTTGTCTGGTTTTACTTAAAGTGACATCTGTATACCCATGCTCTTTGATGCACCACTATGTAAATGTTTTTTTCATTATTTGTGACTATTTATGTCAGTTTAATTAAGCTATGGATGTAATTTTACAAGTTGTGTTCTGTAAAAAAATGTAAATGTTAAGAATTTGTTTGTAATATTGATTCACACATTGGGTGCTTAGGTTTGTAATCAGGTAAAACATGGAGGGAAGTCCCTTTGCAATGAAACTGACTTAGGGGGAATGGAAAACTTGATCTGGCAGTCGCAGTGCATGGTTTCTTTGTGCAAGAGTTAGTCAGTAACTAGCCGGCAAGATGTTCATGTTGTGTTTGTTGAACGAGGCATGAAGAGCAGAAATACTATATAATATAGCCTCTGATATGCCTTATTATTCATGGTATACATAGGTTAGCTCTGTACTACGAAAATCCGACGCTAAGAAGAGAATTTTCAGAGCTTGTTTCTCGCTGCTGTTTTGGGTAGCCACAGCCACCACCTTCGTCTGAGATTATCAGCTGAGTACTGTACCATTGCAATGACCAGTTATTTGGCTTCTTATCCAAATAATAACGCTATTCTGTTTGAACTTTGTGTGGAAGACCCATATTTAATCTATAGTCATTTGCTGAGGCAAGGTCCTTTTCCAAGTTCTGCAATGTTTCTGAGCAGCAACTTATTTTATTGAAATGAAAAGTTATTATTTTCTATAACAAGCTTTAATACATTTTTGGAGTAGTAAATTTCATAATTATTCAGTGAGCCTAACTTTTAATGTACTCCACGTGTTTTTTTCATAAAAGAATAGTTAAAGTTTCACTAAAGTACGATTGCAAGGAGGTGATTTGGAGTGTTTTGCTTTGAATGATCTTCTTATTGAAATGCCAGTACAGTATTAAAGTTATGTGAATAACACTGGGATTATGCAGAATAGTTCCTGGCTAGTAAAACTGAAGGGCAGGAATTAGGAATAATTACTGTACAGCTTTGCAATAATGTTTATATTTTAATATGTATGTAGTTAAAATGTTTTTCTCCTATTGTGTACTAACGAAAATGTTCAGGTTTGATGTGAATCAGTTTATAGAATAGTTTTTGCGTCCCCATGGCAATTGTTGAGCTAGTTTTGTAGTGTAAATACTACAACAATACTAAAGAAGCGCAACTTTCATTCTGCTGTAGCAAGCAACTCGCTACCACTGTTAAAACTCTAACACCTCTAGGGACCACATGTCTCTAATATTTTAATCGCAGTATTTCCCAAAAATTAAACTGATAAAAAACCTAATGTCCAAGTTACTAGTGCTCCACCATTAACAGTCATTTACTTGTAATAATCATTAGCTTTATACTGTGAGCCAGTTGTTCCGAAAACGTTTCAATACTCCTTCTGTGTTATGCAGGTGAAACCACTAGTATATTGCTTCCTAAATGGTACTATTGTCTCATGTCCTATACACAAAAATAATATTTCTGTAGTAAGTAAAGTAAATACCAATAGTTAACTTTATTTACGAACTGTGCTAGTATTTGGTACAACTTGTCTAATTACGCTTTCGACCCTTCCCTCTAAAATTACAGATTACTCTAGTACTAATAGAACCTTGGTTCGATTTTCATTTGCTCATATGTTTCGAATTTCACTACAGTACATGTTTCACTTCCATGCAATGTTGTAATGTAGATGTACACTCTTTAACATAAACCCAGGCCACTGGTCGATCGCTGCAGGTTCAGTTGGTGTTGTTCATTTAAGGCACCAATAACACTGGCTGCCCCTCAGAATTAAAAATCTGGCTTCTGCACCATCTGACAACACTACAGGACGCAGAATTCCATGGAGGAACCGTTACTATCTGCTTGAGTTGTAGTAGTGTTGCACCTACTTATGATCTAGCAGCAAAGATCGCGCACTGCAGGGTTGAAGCTAGAAAACAAAACAATGTCGCAAAAAAGGCACAAATCAAAATTTACATTTGTGCAAAATATGAAAAATTTGTGCAAAATTCTGCTAGTAGAAAATTTTATAAATTGTACTATTAATGACAGTTTTGAAAATGAAATATGTATATATTGAATTGAAACTAATATTAATCTACTAAGTTCTGTTCTGTTTTTGAAACAACTTTTACACACATAGATCCACACTGTCTGCATCATATGTAGTAAACTCTCAGTATAGATTCTTGTATTTAGCACTGCATTGTATCATATTGTATTAGAATATGTCAGTTTTTATACATTTCCACACACTGAATGCCTTTTCAAAATCAAAGTCATTGGAGGCGGCCCTTCAATATTAATCATTAGAAGTTTATTACCTCCTTCTACGGAAAAACGATTTCTGGTTTTAGTTTTATATTGTTCATGCAACTAAATTTTTGCTCACAGTCAGCTGTGTGCAGCGATGTATGCTATAATTTAATCCATAATAGTCACTTGTTCACACATTAACATAAATGAACTGTATCAACTCTTTGAAATTCATTATATTATGTCTAATGTTCAACACCTTCTTGAACAGCCGGCCGCGGTGGTCTCGCGGTTCTAGGCGCGCAGTCCGGAACCGTGCGACTGCTACGGTCGCAGGTTCGAATCCTGCCTCGGGCATGGATGTGTGTGATGTCCTTAGGTTAGTTAGGTTTAAGTAGTTCTAAGTTCTAGGGGACTAATGACCACAGCAGTTGAGTCCCATAGTGCTCAGAGCCATTTGAACCATTTTTTTTGAACAATGCCCATTCAACTAATTGACGAGTTAAATCTATAGATGTGGAGAATTAATTAGTGCATATATAATTCTGAGATTTGCTTATTGGCATACTCGCTACAATTTGCTTAGTTTTTAGGATACATTATATTAAAGACTTCTACCTTTTCTAAGTTCCCTTCTCTCATTTAGATTTATCAGTAAGTTATCTGAGAAATTGCGAATCATGTACCTAATAACAATTATATGCTGCAGTGAATCTTGTATTATATTTCCACAAAATTCAAACTCACCTTCTTGACATTCTAGGGGGTACTTTATTAAGAAAAGCACTGTAATTTGGACTATGATTTAATTCAAGGTCCTTCACCCCTTGTATATATGTGTTCGCGCAAATTTGCATGCACTTGGTATCTAATTTGACTTTTGGAAAGTCAAACACAATTTGTTAACAAGAAACATGACATCTTTCATAAAGGGCAATATTGACAAAAAGTGTAGACACTTTACATTTTTAGGAAACCAGCAGCTTCTGATCTTTTATCTTGTTTCAACAGAGATACCAAAGCATTTCAGCTTACATACTGTGAATTTATCACTTCACCCAGTGAGAGCCAGCAAATCGTAAATTTATTAACAAATGCTTTCCTTGACTCTAGGACACAGTGGTACCACTCGCTGATTTTCGGTCAGTATTATTTCGTATCGCCATCAATCAGTTATTGGCGGAGTATTATACTTAGTAATAGGACATTTGTGATAGGTTCGACTTGAGCATCAGGCTTATAAGGTATGTGTGTGTGTTCCAACATGGGCAATGGGAATGACTATGTCCAGTCGTAAGGAAGGTATGGAACTGATGAGGAATACTGTGATAGCAAAGGGGAAAGTATGTGAAGTCATAATAATCGCACAGATATTTCTGTTTCCTGAGCCACAGCCGCCAGCAGGGGGTATTTCCGATACTTTGCTCATTGTTGAATGTCGTTCAGTTGAGACCGCAATCGTAACATTTAATTGTAAGTATAACGATCAAATATGTATGTTTCCTAGGATGATTATGTCTGCGCCGGTGGCCTGTGGCGGGAATGATTCACGTCTCTGGCTAACAGTAGGAGCTGTCCAAATGGAGAGACCAGTTGGGGTGCAGAAATGTAGCTGACTTAACCGTCTCGTCCTCTAGACAGCCTAATAGCGAACTAAAACCTAGTATGTGTTGGATAGCTTTGGTGATTGCATGGAAATTTGAAAAGATTCAATACGGACGTGTGCTGGCGCTAGACCGTTATTCCCTTCTATGTAAATTGTCTAGTTGACTGCTTCTACACATTTCACGCCTTTATTTAGTTGACAGAACGTCGATTGTGGTGTGAGCGTCTAGCAGGTGAAAGACGTGTGGGAGACACGATTTCTGGTTGTCCAGACATGAGAAACACTGTAGTTGACTTTCTAAATTATAGGTATGATTTGGAATCAGTTAAATCACCGACATCGGTATTCACGAGTGGAAATATGAGTTTCCTCTACTTTTTTCGAGTTTTCACGTAAAGGCCTTCATAGACGGGGTATGTTTCTAGTTACTCAAAGGCTTACAGCACGCTCCACCTCGCTAAAGTTTCGGATATGTAGAGAAATAATTTCCAGTATATATCGCCGGAATTATGTAGCGCGAGCGATCGGTAGCATACTACTATATGCTTGATATCGAGAACTATCGCGTATAGGGTATAATATTCTGACAAACCATGTGAAAATACATGTGTTCTTGTAATCACAGAGTCTGGAGATGGGTGTAGAAAGCAAGCAAGCAATCAAATAGGTCTGGGCTAGAAACAGTGACACCTTTGTACCAAGGGGAACTGACCTAGCCTTTGTACAACAGTCTTCGCGGTATATGTACGAGTGTCTGCTGGTCGCTACTGCATGTCCCATCGTGAGGGAATTATAGATGCAGCACATCGATAGCCGTAAGGGGAATGAAAGATTTTTTTTACGTGAAAATTATGTGCACTACAGATATTGAGATTCGTTCCAGAACCACAGTCGTAAAGAAGAGACATATCCAATATATCGCTCAGTGTCAGAGTGTGGCAGAAATCCTAATATTTAATTGTAATTACAGTGATAAATATGATTCTGGTTCCCAATATTCTTGTGAGTCTGGAGATGGCCATAGAAAGAGTAGCAGCAAGCAAGCAGTTCGGGGCCGGAAACAGCAAATCAGCAAACGCCTTTGTTCCTAGATGGGACTTGCCCATGCTTTGTACACCAGTTCAGAGAGTACGAGAAAGCTTCTGGCTTATGACGATTTGCTCGCGGCTCCCCTTGGGAAGATGAATAGTGAACTAATACCCAGTCTGCGCTGAGTTGCCTTCAGGACCACATGTGTCACGTGTATACTCTGTGGATATTTGAGAAGATTCAATACGATGAGTGTTTGCACTGGGAGTATTGATAGCGTTTGAACTCCTACCACTTATGTCCTCCTGGGGTAGGCGCTAGCCCATGGCTGGCTGGTCTCTGGCTGACATGCGCTTCTGTGGCTCTGGTCATGGACTGTGTTTACGGCAGCTGTTTCCTCTGTTGGCGCTACACTGTGGCACGGTGAGTATGTGGGATGTATTTGACGATCTGTAGACCACTTTTTGCAGGGTTTAATTCTCAGTGCAATATGGCGATCTGCACAAAATAGTTTTTTTCCCGCTGAGAGTCTCGTCTGCAGAAAAAAGAGTAGGACAGTGCTTCCACACATGCAGCAGCAGCAGTTTGACGGGTAAATTCAGTAAGAGACGGGCTTCCCCGTTAGGATCATCAGGAAGAATGCATTCGGTGTTATTCTGGGCTATTTTCGTGAACAGGTTCTGTTAGGACAAGAATTACCACGCAGACAAGCTGAGACATCACGAAAACTCCTACAAAAGCGACCGTTAACTATTTCTGTGGCAGTTTACAATTTACGAGAGGACGACGTGGCTCTTATTTACATAGCCATGGGACCGTCAGTATAACATTGAGAACGTTTTAGAAGCGCCTGCACAGATGAGCCACTATGCAGACATCTCTTGCTTGACATTAGACTTAAGCTACAGTAAACACATACGCGGCCAGAGGCATCTCACATTTCTCGTTAGGATCACTAGGAACAATGCACCCTGTGCTATTCTGGGAAGCTTTGCAACAGATTTCCATAGCGCGACCTGTGACTTTACTATAACATTAAGAAAGTTTTAGCTGTGTCTGTGATGGTGAGTTGCTTGGCAATTAGGTCTTCGCTGGACCGTAAGTAGAAAGGCATGACACCAGCAATGGTGAACAGGTGCACGCGGCCGAGAAGCATCTCGCGTCCAAAGTCGGCGGCATCGGCATATGCGTCCAGAGGGTGACTTGGCTCTTATTTGCATAGACATTTGAGGTCAGTATAACACCCGAAGAATTCTAACTGTATACTCAAAAATAGTTGCGACTTTCATCTGCCGGCTGTAGATGGTGGAAGCCTGAGAACAATGGATTGCGCCCCCTGCGTTCATCTCTCCGGCGTTGTCTCATGTCCGGGTGCGTGCACCCATTGGAACCTCTGATATGCTACCGCTGACGATAGTTCCAAAGTGTTTTTTATGTGCATTGAGTGTTTGTGCACTGCATTATTTTCGGCTGATTAAGTGCTGTGAGCATGTTTGCAAAGCCTTTTACATGCATTATTTTAACAATTTACGAGTTGTTCAAGTGATTTACGAGTAGGTTGCAGGTCTGTATTCTGTGTACTGCATTATTTCGGTAATTTAAGAGTTGGTTTCATGTCTGCACATCAGTGTACTGCTTATTTAGAGTAGTTTGCAAGTGTGTAGGCAATGTAGCATGACCCAAAGCATGTCGGGGCGAGTGTTTTGTAATAAATGTAATATGTCAAATCCATCCCTAAATAAATTATTCCAAAATAAATAACGTACAGTCCCGCCTGTCCAGCAGCCCAACACAGGCTGAGTCCTTTTCCTGCAATTTTCCCCTCACAGACCTCCATCTTGAGTTATGTCAATGGATGGATGACAGTGCCCTTGGTGGCAGTACTGTGTACTAGGACAGTTGGACTCCGGTACTCATGGTGGACACACTGGAAGGAGCTACTGCCTCAAATTGTTTAAATAAACACTGCATTCAAAATAAAGACTTAGGTCCAGCATATCTAGCAGCCCAGCACAGGCTGAGTCTTTTCCCCTTCAGTTCCTAGGAAGGTAGCCATAGAGTTCTATTTTCCCACCATTTTCTTAGGTTAGTGGAGGTAGCCATGGTGTTACATTGTCCTACTGGAATTTGAACTTCCCACAATTTTCTGGGGGAAGGGGAGGGGAGGGGGAGAGGTTAATTAACTGATCAGTTTAATTAAGTAGTCAATCAAATTGATAAGAGTGAGAGGGGCTATTGCAATAACTCAGACATGAAAGTGTTCTTGTAGCACCGAGTGGGAAAGGGTGGTTTGGAGGTTTTCTGAGGGGTAGGGGGTGGGGGAACAAAAGGTTGAGTACCTTTCAATTAAAAGGAAGGATCCTTGTAACAGAACAATAGGTTAAGGACCTGTCAATCAAAGGAGAACAATAGGTTAAAGACCTGTAAGTCAAAAGAGAACAATAGGTTTACCCCTGAGTGCCTCCCTTCCTACGATGTAGGTAACCTGCACTAACAAAATGCGCTGGTATCCCTGTTGTCCCCCTACTGGCTTAGTTTATATTTGCTGCCAGTCAGGGATGTTAAGGCCCCTATTATTTATTTTTCTCATTTTTCGAAGCACACTGGTGTCTAGGAACAGACGGGAAAGTCAGAACAATTACATATCTAAAAGTTCATGACATATTTTGGAACCCACCATCACTTTCTGCAGATGGACAAATTACTATTTTGTACAAATCGAGAAACATACTGCAGTCATACTGCACTGACAGTCAAACTCTACAAAATCGGTTTACACATCATGAAGGGAATGAAGTGCAGAATAGTAGCCAGCCATTGAGGCAGAGGGGCTCTAGGCGCTTCAGTCTGGAACCGGGCTGCTGTTGTGGTCGCAGGTTCGAATCCTGCCTTGGGCACGGTTGTGTGTGTTGTCCTTAGGTTAGTTAGGTTTAAGTAGATCTCAGTCTAGGGGACTGATGACCTCAGACGTTAAGTCCCACAGTGCTTAGAGCCATTTGAACCATTTTTGCAGTATAGTAGCCACCATTTGAGATCTCGGGTGCATGTCTCTATCGTCACGGTGCTGCCACAAAGCTCAGAACCGTACAATGTCGTAATTACAGATCACATTAATAGACTACTGGTCATTTTGCTACACCAAGAATAAATGCAGACGATAAATGGGTATTCATTGGACAAATATATTATAATAGAACTGACACGTGATTACATTATCACGAAATTTGGGTGCATAGATCCTGAGAAATCAGTACCCAGAACAACCACCTCTGGCAGTAATAACGGCCTTGATACGCCTGGGCAAACAGAGCTTGAATGGCTTGTACAGGTACAGCTGCCCATGCAGCTTCAACACAATATCACAGTTCATCAAGAGTAGTGACTGGCATATTGTGATGAGGCAGTTGCTCGGCCACCATTGACCAGACGTTTTCAATTGGTGAGAGGTCTGAAGAATGTGCTGGCCAGGGCAGCAGTCGAACATTTTCTGTATCCAGAAAGGCCCTTACAGTACCTGCAACCTGCGGTCGTGCATTATCCTGCTGAAATGTAGGGTTTCACAGGGATCGAATGAAGGGTAGAGCCACAGGTTTTAACACATCTGAAATGTAACGTCCACTGTTCAAAGTGCTGGCAATGCGAATAAGAGGCGACCAAGATGTGTAACCATTGGCACCCCATACCATCAGGGGGGTGATACGCCAGTATGGCGATGACGAATACACGCTTCCAATGTGCGGTCACGCGAAGTCGCCAAAGTCGGATGCGACCATCATGATGCTGTAAACAGAACCTGGATTCATCAAAAAAAATGACGTTTTGCCATTCGTGCACCCAGGTTCGGCGTTGAGTACACCATCGCAGGCGCTCCTGTCTGTGATGCAGCGTCAAGGGTAACCTCAACCATGGTCTCCGAGCTGATTGTCCATGCTGCTGCAAACGTCGTCGAACTGTTCGTGCAGATGGTTGTTGTCTTGCAAACGTCCCCATCTGCTGACTCAGGGATCGAGACGTGGCTACACGATCCGTTACAGCCATGCGGATAAGATGTCTGTCATCTCGACTGCTAGTGATACGAGGCCATTGGGATCCAGTACGGCGTTCCGTGTTACTCTCATGAACCCACCGATTCCATATTCTGCTAACAGTCATTGGATCTCGACCAACGCGAGCAACAATGTCGCGATACGATAAACCGCAATCGCGATAGGCTACAAACCGACCTTTATCAAAGTCGGAAACATGATGGTACGCATTTCTCCACCTTACACGAGGCATCATAACAACGTTTCACCAGGCAAAACCGGTCAACTGCTGTTTGTGTATGAGAAATCGGTTGGAAACTTTCCTCATGTCAGCACGTTGTAGGTGTCGCCACCGGCGCCAACCTTGTGTGAATGCTCTGAAAAGCTAATCGTTTGCATATCACAGCATCTTCTTCCTGTCGGTTAAATTTCGTGTCTGCAGCAAGTCATTTTCGTTGTGTACCAATTTTAATGTCCAGTAGTGTAAATACCACTAAGCGTGAATCACATATTGGTCTCCTTTGACTTCACAGTATCCAAACATATCATAAAGTGGCGGTATTTTGTTGATCGGGAAATTCCAGACTCGCTTCATGTCTCTGTCTTTCCAAAAACGCCACACTCTGTTTGTCTCCCCTCAGAGTACAGTGCTGCTATGGGCTAATGCTGTAGACAATGGGTGAGCGATACAATTAGATATCATAAATAGAGTGAAATAATCCATTTGCATTATGCTGTCAAATTAAGTGTTTAACAATTTACAGTAGTCAAATATATCGTTAAAAACACTCACCTTCACCTTACAATGATTCTTCTTCATATTAAAAAATTATTTTCGACATTTGAGTATCACACGCCAACATTACGCAAATCAAGTAACGAAATTTCCGTCACAAATAGATCGTAGCGCTAAACACATCCGGGGTTTTGTACTCACCAGCGTTTGAGAGCACAACACCCTCCTCCACCACAACTGTCCAGAAAGCATATCTGAAGAAAAAAAAAATCTACCGATTACATAAACTAACAATGGCAAGGCCCGCGCCATTCGCCGTCTACAGGCTAGCCCCCCGTCCAGGCTGTAGACCCCATCTGTATCAGCTGGTAGAGAGACCCACACCCGAACACATATGTGCACTCAATACAGCTAACAGAAACAATATATTGTTTAGCCCGGAATTTGACGTCGTGATTGGGTTTTTAAAAGTACTATAGACTTCCGAACTTGATTCCCTCTGTTATAATTAGAAGGATGCAGGAAGGTTCTATACATGATAGAATAGAGACAAGAGCAAATATTATTGCAGTACAGAGCCCACTGCAATGTATTGAGCAGCACTAAACACGATTCACTTCAACCACGATCCAGTCTGTAGCAATAAACTGTCATGGCTAAATGTTGGAGAAAGCTGAAAACACTCGCACATCCCGTGCACACTCAGCGCCCCTTCCCCCATAGACACTGCCAGCATCTGCGTAAAGAGGTCAGTGAAAATTTCCGGGAACCTTCTCTCACGTAAGGCACACACGTGCGCTTATGTCGTGCCCACGCAGCACACTGGGCACTTCGCCAGTCCTCGATGATCAGACAGGTAGGCACGTTCTTTGTATGCTGTGCTAATCTGTTACTATAGCTCGCGTCACGTAAGACGACGCTTCCGTGCATAGAGGCGGAACAGTGAAGGGTTGAGAAGTGCACATGCGCGGCAGCAGAGAGCGGCCAGACGAAGTTCACGTTGCCGAACTGCGTTGCTGCGGACAACAGTCGGGCTCAATTGCCTACGGTACATCGTATTATACATTCAAATCTGTGAGGGGAATGGTAAATAATAAAAACCAATTTCGAACAATCGTCATGAGAGAAATATTAAATCACATCTCGACGACGTTGCGTCCATTGCTCCACAGATTTACTCTGCGTGCCATCGGGAGGCGAAAACGGCTGACATAGCTTTCTGAAGATGTGAAGTACAAGTTTTCTCAAAACGACTAGATCATTGAAACTGCTTGCAATAATCATCATTTATTGCGATTTTAACTTTATTATAAGTAAAAATTTAATACACAACAAAACTAACTTCAAGCACAAACCGAATTGATTAGATTTGCTTGACAACTGCTCCTACTCAATAGAATTTTTAAAAATGAATATAAGGCGTGTGTATTGATGGTTTGACTGTAGTGAAGTGTAATCACAGGGCGCAAAAAAGAATTAGTGGTAGAAACGGCTAATGAAAAGACTATCGCAAAAATGGTCAGTAAGCTGTCATATTTTTCGCTGTTAACGGGCATTATGAGTGTAAAGTAACTCGTTCGACATTATAGTGAGAGATCACATTTACAATCCAGTGAACAAGCATACAGCTCGTGGTCATGCGGGTAGCGTTCTCGCCACCCAACTCCGGGTTCCCGGCGGGGTCAGGGATTTTCTCTGCCTCGTGATGACTGGGTGTTGTGTGATGTCCTTATGTTAGTTAGGTTTAAGTAGTTCTAAGTTCTAGGGGACTGAAAACTATAGATGTCAAGTCCCATAGTGCTCAGAGCCATTTAAACCATTTTTTTGAACAATCAAACAATTAACAATCATCTGCGAAAAACTCCAGGGAATGATGACCGATAACATCGAAAACCACCGATTTCTCGACAAGTAACAGTTACTGTCATTTTAGGGCCTTATCCAGTTCGTGCCTTGAAAATGACACGGGTTTACATGTACAAGTATCAGACTTTTAACTAGTTTATCCAGCTGCAATCTCGCAAGGTATTAGAGCATACAACATGGTGGGAGAAACTCAACTTCTCCTTGGGCTATATGTTGAACATTGTTGTTGCTGTGGTCTTCAGTCCTGAGACTGGTTTGATGCAGCTCTCCACGCTACTCTATCCTGCGCAATCTTCTTCATCTCCCAGTACGTACTGCAGCCTACATCCCTCTGAATCTGCTTAGTGTATTCATCTCTTGGTCTCCCTCTACGATTTTTACCCTCCACGCTGCCCTACAATACTAAATTGGTGATCCCTTGATGCCTCAGAACATGTCCTACCAACCGATCCCTTCTTCTAGTCAAGTTGTGCCACAAACTCCTTTTCTCCCCAATCCTATTCAGTACCTTTTCGTCTACCTTCACTATCTGAATAATTTCTTTTATTTCTTCAATTTCTTCGTCACCTGCAGAGCTAGTTGGCATATAGACTTGTACTACTGTCGTAGGCGTGGGCTTCGTGTCTATCTTGGCCACAACATTGAACATTATAGTCTGCATAATTCAAAGGATTTAAAGTTGTAATCAAAACGGCAAGGAAGTTCTCACTATTATGTATGCAACTGATGTGTTGACAAACAAAAACATTTTTTAAACAACGAGTCTTTAAAACTAAGAAATATTATTACTTTGTTCCAAAGTCTACATCACAGTACCACCATCACTTCTATTTGAATCTGTTTCCGAACAATCTGTTTGTAAGTTTACGATGATAGGTTCAAGGTTTATATCCATCATCTAGCCAGTGGCTAGAGGAGGGGGATGCACAGAACGACTGAAGATTGGGCAGCCTTCCAACATGACGGGGTTTTTACCGTTTTGCGGACTGCTGCAGGCAGCCGTAGTGCACTGCGAAACAAGCAACTCCAGCTTGGGCATACACAGTATTTCTAAATAATTCCACGCTGACATAGACCATCCAGTTTAAAAAGCCCACTTTACCCAATCCGAGGCATCAATGTTGTTGACCATGCACCTCGATTTTGTCACGCGAAATGTACATTCCTCCCGTTTGTACGAGTTATTTTCGAAGATAGAAGAAGTCGGACAATACACACGCTTTCACGTCGATAAAGTATCGTTACCTTATTGTGAAAATCATGTACAGGAGTATGGCATAAGCTGTATTGAGTCTTCCTAATTTTCCCGATAAGAAACACGACCGTAACTGTTGGTACTTTTATACTAACTCGTGTTCCAGGATCAGGCTTCGTTTGGTGCTGACGTTACACATCGTACATGGTTGGTGGAATTACGAGACCAAGTTCCCAATTCCACCCAGTGGTCAGAACACTGTCCTGTCGCATAAACTCAGGTCACTCTCTTTCTACGTAGGATGCAGAAGGTGGCAGATATAGCTCTCTCTGACTTCTACTCAGTACCAGTTTAAACTGGAACGATCACATGCGCAAAGCTACAGGGATGGCAGGGCAGAGTCTGAGGAGCCGTTACAAGATGCATAGGGACTACCTGAAAGCATGTTGGTATTTCACTGTAGCAGATAGGTTCGAAAAAGGTGACTCATTTCGAGATATAAGAGTGCCACGAATATGATTAACTGGTGGCTGTAATCATTAAAAGACTTTTCCATAGGACGCAACGCAGGTATGTGGTTGAATGGAAAGACTTGATTCCCAAACACAGACAGCATTTGTACCAGAAAGTGTTACAGTATTCATATGAAAAGCCCGTGTACATTTCTTACGACCTCAATGACACACCATATACTGTATGTGATAATTCTCAATCAACCATCACCTATAACCCAGTGGATATATCGCAGAACCTCTCACGACACTGAGACAGAATGCCTAACATATACTGCACAAATAGGTAGCAGCGGCGTGAGGGATTTGCAAAGACCGGCTTCATATCACGTTCCTTAGCCGGATCACTTTCAAAATTAGTTGGTTTTATTACGACCTTTCACCCTCGTCGACGTCTAACCGCGCTGTTGGTCTGTTAATATGCACTCCGACGATCACTGTCTATATTCAGTGTCGCGGTATTTTTCTGGAAAAACCACTTCATTCGGAGGTAATGCAATACCTTGATTTATAAGGTGTGTATAGTTTTAAACACGGATATCGTCAGCGATACTTGGGAGCATCTGTAGAACAAAGACTGCTTGTGATAGTAACTTGGTCGTTGCGATCGTGGTTTTAACGTCTGGCGTCATGTAAGACGGTTACATTTCTCTTTCTAAGATGCAATGGTACCACTCGCAAGAAAAACTTATGAGATATGTCCACGAATCTCTGATTTTCGTTCAGTACTGTTTCGTATCACCAGCATTCAGTTACTGGTGAATTATTACATTTAGTAGTAGGGGATGCGTAATAGATTCGCCTTGAGCATCAGGCTTATAAAGTATGTGTGTGTGTGTGTGTGTGTGTGTATGTGTGTGTGTGTGGGTGTGGGTGTGTGTGTTCTGACATGTGCAAAGAAAACGGATATATCCTGTCGTAAGGGAAGGTATGGATTTGACATGGAAAAATGCGATACCCGTAAAGGCAATTTTTTTTTTACTTAGAAAATTTAAAAAATGGTTCAAATGGCTCTGAGCACTATCGGACTCAACATCGGTGGTCATAAGTCCCCTAGAACTTAGAACTACCTAAACCTAACTAACCTAAGGACATCACACACGTCCATGCCGGAGGCAGGATTCGAACCTGCGACCGCAGCAGGTGCGCAGTTCCTGACTGAGCGCCTAGAACCGCTAGACCACCGCGGCCGGCTAGAAAATTATGTCTAGTCATAAGAATGGTACAGATATTTCTATTTCCAGAGCCACAGTCGTCAGGATGGGTATCTCCAATACCTCGCTCAGTGTCGGATATCGCCAGATTGAGGCTGCAATCGAATTATTTAATTATAAGTACAGCAATCAAATATACAGGGTGTTACAAAAAGGTACGGCCAAACTTTCAGGAAACATTCCTCACACACAATTAAAGAAAAGATGTTATGTGGACATGTGCCTGGAAACGCTTAATTTCCATGTTAGAGCTCATTTTAGTTTCGTCAGTATGCACTGTACTTCCTCGATTCACCGCCAGTTGGCCCAATTGAAGCAAGGTAATATTGACTTCGGTGCTTGTGTTAACATGCGACTCATTGCTCTACAGTACTAGCATCAAGCACATCAGTGGGTAGCATCAACAGGTTATTTATCATCACGTACGTGGTTTTGCAGTCAGTCCAATGTTTACAAATGCGTGGTTGGCTGATGCCCATTTGATGTATGGATTAGCACGGGGCAATAGCCGTGGCGCGGTACGTTTATATCTAGACAGATTTCCAGAACGAAGGTGTCCCGACAGGAAGAAGGTCGAAGCAATTGATCGGCGTCTCAGGGAGCACGGAACATTCCAGCCTATGACTTGCGAATGGGGAAGACCTAGAACGACGAGGACACCTGCAATGGACGAGGCAATTCTTCGTGCAGTTGAATGTCACCGTCAGAGAAGTTGCTGCTGTACAACGTAACGCTGACCACGTCACTGTATGGAGAGTGCTACGGGGAACCAGTTGTTTCCGTACCATGAACAGCGTGTGCAGGCACTATCAGCAGCCGATTGGCCTCCACGGGTACCCTTCTGCGAATGGTTCATACAACAGTGTGTCAATCCTCATTTCAGTGCAAATGTTCTCTTTACGGATGATGCTTCATACCAACGTGATCAAATTGTAAATTTTCACAATCAACATGTGTGGGCTGACGAGAATCCGCACGCAATTGTGCAATCACGTCATCAACACAGATTTTCTGTGAACGTTTGGGCAGGCATTGTTGGTGATGTCTTGATTGGGCCCCATGTTCTTCCACCTGCGCTCCATGGAGCACGTTATCATTATTTCATACAGGATACTCTACCTGTGCTGCTAGAACATGTGCCTTTACAAGTACGACACAACATGTGGTTCATCCACGATGGAGCTCCTGCACATTTCAGTCGAAGTGCTCGTACGCTTCTCAACAACAGATTCGGTGACCGATGGATTGGTAGAGGCGGACCAATTCCATGGCCTCCACGCTCTCCTGACCTAAAACCTCTTGACTTTCGTTTATTGGGGCATTTGAAAGCTCTTATCTACGCAACCCCGGTACCAAATGTAGAGACTCTTCGTGCTCGTATTGTGGACAGCTGTGACACAATACGCCATTCTCCAGGGCTGCATCAGCGCATCAGGGATTCCATGCAACGGAGGGTGGATGCATGTATCCTCGCTAACGGAGAACATTTTGAACATTTCCTGGTATAATACACAAGACAAATATTGACATATTATCAGTACTAGAAATATTAAAGGGTTGAAAACTGTTCTCAGTATTGTCAACACACAGCGAATGCTATCAACTGTTGACAATTTGATGATACACATAATTCATATGTTTCAGTTCACTTTTGCATCTCTGCACGATAGCAGTGGAGATACCATCGAAGACAGTACTGCCAAAGCAGAGTTACTAAACACAGCCTTCCGAAATGCCTTCACAAAAGAAGACGAAGTAAGTATTCCTGAATTCGAATCGAGAACAGCTGCCAACATGAATAACGTAGAAGTAAATATCCTCGGAGTAGTGAAACAACTTAAATCACTTAATAAAAGCAAGTCTTCTGGTCCAGACTGTATACCAATTAGGTTCCTTTCGGAATATGCTGATGCATTAGCTCCATACTTAACAATCATATACAACCGTTATCTCGACGTAAGATCCGTACCCAAAGATTGGAAAGTTGCACAGGTCACGCCAATATTCAAGAAAGGTAGTAGAAGTAATCCACTAAATTACAGGCCCATATCGTTAACGTCGATATGCAGCAGGATTTTAGAACATATATTGTGTTCGAACATAATGAATTACCTCGAAGAAAACGGTCTATTGACACACAGTCAACATGAGTTTAGAAAACATCGTTCTTGTGAAACACAACTAGCTCTTTATTGACATGAAGTGCCGAGTACTATTGACAAGGGATTTCAGATCGATTCCGTATTTCTGGATTTCCGGAAGGCTATTGACACTGTGCCACATAAGCGGCTCGTAGTGAAATTGCGTGCTTATGGAATATCGTCTCAACTATGTGACTGGATCTGTGATTTCCTGTCAGAGAGGTCACAGTTCGTTGTAATTGACGGAAAGTCATCGAGTAAACAGAAGTGATTTCTGGCGTTCCCCAAGGTAGTGTTATAGGCCCTTTGCTGTTCCTTATCTATATTAACGATTTGGGAGATAATCTGAGCAGCCGTCTTCGGTTGTTTGTAGATGACGCTGTCGTTTATTGACTAATAAATCATCAGAAGATCAAAACAAACTGCAAAACGATTTAGAAGAAATAACTGAATGGTGCGAAAAGTGGCAGCTGACCTTAAATAATGAAAAGTTTGAAGTCATCCACATGAGTGCTAAAAGGAACGCGTTAAACTTCGGTTACACGATAAATCAGTCTAATCTAAAAGCCGTAAATTCAACTAAATACCTAGGTATTAAAATTATGAACAATTTGAATTGGAAGGAACACACAGAAAATGTTGTGGAGAATGCTAACCAAAGACTGCGTTTTATTGGCAGACCTACTAAGGAGACTGCCTACACTGTGCTTGTCCGCCCTCTTTTAGACTACCGTTGCGCGGTGTGGGATCCTTACCAGATAGGACTGACTGAGTACATCGAAAAGTTCAAAGAAAGGCATCCCGTTTTGTATTAGCGCAAAATATGGGAGAGACTGTCACAGAAATGATACAGGATTTGGGCTGGACATCATTAAAAGAAAGGCGTTTTTTGTTGCGACGGAATCTTCTCACGAAATTCCAATCACCAACTTTCTCCTCCGAATGCGAAAATATTTTTTTGACACCGACTTACATTGGGAGGAACGATCACCAAGATAAAATAAGGGAAATTAGAGCTCGTGCGGAAAGATAGAGGTGTTCATTCTTCCCGCGCGCTATACGAGATTGGAATAATAGAGAATTGTGAAGGCGGTTCGATGAACCCTCTGCCAGGCACTTAAATGTGATTTGCAGAGCATCCATGTAGATGTCATACCTCAGATTCAATTTTTCTTGTAGTCTTTAAACACAAAACAATTTTAATAGACCTATCCAAGGGTGTTCATTGTCTACGACACTTTAGAATGGTCAGTGGAGGATTTTCCATGACACTACTTACTTTATTAATTTGAAAATATAGTATAGCTTGGTGAATTACATAGCAGTTTGAAAAAACGCTTCCACTTTGAAAAATACCTCATGTATCAGCAATGACTAGGCCCATTCACACTGGCCATCACGTCATGTCACGTCATGACATGGCACTTCAAAACCTTCCAAATGCATTCAGAATGGCGGCATTCACACTGGCCATCATTTCACAAAAGTTTTGATGCCTGGATTCATCATCTATTGTTTATCACATGACTCAAAAAAATGTTCAGATGTGTGTGAAATCTTATGGGACTTAACTGCTAAGGTCATCAGTCCCTAAGCTTACACACTGCTTAACCTAAATTATCCTAAGGACAAACACACACACCCATGCCCGAGGGAGGACTCGAACCTCCGCCCGGACCAGCCGCACAGTCCATGACTACAGCGCCCTAGACCGCTCGGCTAATCGAGCGCGGCTCACATGACTCCCCAAGCTCATTTCCTCTCAGTACACAACCATGCTATCATCCTCCATACTTTGCTTCATTGGACTTTTGTTGGGTCACTGTTTTAAGGGTTGATAGCAATTGTCCTTCTACATCTTTGTTATTTATTCTTCGTTATTTTTTGTTATATATTATCAAGGAGGTTGCTTGTCATAGACTGAAAACAGTGGAGGACAGCCATGCGAGTTGACTTCAGATGACTTGAATTGGCTTGACATGAATTGACATGACAGACAGCGTGATTATACCATGACATGGTGCTGTGATGGCCAGTGTGAACTGGCTTTAAGAGGTCTGCGAAATGCATGCCAGTTCACAAAAAAAAAAGTTTAACGTTAATTGACTGAACGTATTCTTGCCAGTCATATATAATTGCTTCATAGGTTTCTGTACAATTTTACTCATCATGTTTGATGATGTTGTAGAACTAAACTTCAAGCATTTGTCACGTAGAAGAAGGTGTAATTAGATGAATGACGAACACTAACTTCACTTAACGAAGGTTTATGTAGCACTTGCACATACAAGAGCGCGGAGCGAACTGCCTCTGGCCAGAACACATACAGTATATATACAGCTGCAGAACACTCCAGTACAATGATTCTTGACATTTGTGGATAATTCTAGAATGTATTTGAACCGAATATAGAAATTAAAATGATACAGTCCAAGTGAACTCACGACCCTTCATTCAACAGTTTGGTATCGTAACCACTACACCACGGAAGTACTCAGATTCTACTGCGACGTTGCTCCCTCCTTAAGACAACAGCGTCTCGGTGTTACATCGTCCTTGTCTGGGAACGAGTCATCGGTCCTGCATACTCCAACTCCCGATGACTGATGCTCGCCCTGGCGGTGATCTTAGAACTTTTTTGCCGCTACGCTCTTCATCACCATTCCGCTTGTTGCCAGTGGCCGGAGCTTAGAATTTACCCTAGGTGGCTGGATCCTTTTAGGGCTTCATTCGAAGGACGTGGACCGTATCTCTGATCTTTCGTCGTCTTGCGTCAGGGTCGAAATCTTCAATTTCCTAAGTAACATGAGACAACTGTCTTACAACCTTATCAGGTCCAAAGTAGCGCCTGAGGAGCTTCTCAGAGAGACCAGCCTACTGAACAGGAGTGAAGATCCAGACGAGGTCACCAGGCTGGTAGACAACAGGGCGGTGTCTCGCGACACACCTTCGGCGATCGTTTTCTTGAGCCTGCAGCGTGCGGAGTCGAGCTAACTGCCGAGCTTCCTCAACTCTGGTTAACACGTGGCCGATGTAGTCGTCGTCCACGTCATCAGGATGTAACGGAAACACACTGTCCATCGTCGTAGTCGTCTCACGCCCACGCACCAGGAAAAATGGGGTAAATCCTGTGGTGTCTTGTTTGACAGTGTTGTAGGCAAATGTCACGAAAGGCAGCACCTCATCCTAGTTGCTCTGCTCAAAATTGACGAATATTGATAGCGTGTCGGCCAAGGTCTTATTAAGGCGTTCAGTAAGCCCGTTAGTTTGAGGATGGTAGGAAGTCGTCATGTGATGAGTAATGTTGCACCGACGGCTTATCTCTGTCACAAGATTCGATTGAAAAACTTTCCCTCGATCCGTAATTAACGACCTTGGGGCACCATGTTTTAATACAATACAATGAATTTGGCTACCTCGGATGCTTCGGCTGTTGTCATGTCTTTTGTAATGGCATAGCGTGTCAGATAATCTGTGCAAACAATAATCCATCTATTGCCACTAGCAGACGTTGGATATCGTCCGATGAGGTCAATCCCAACACGCTGGAAAGGCGTTTCGGCTTGTGGAATTTGTGTGAGTCGGCCAGGTGGTTTCTGAGGGACTGACTTTCTCCTCTGGCACTCTCTACAATACGGCACATAGTGACGGACACCCCTAAATAAACCTGGCCATAAAAATCTCTTGCGGATTCTATCATAGGTCTTAATAAATCCTAAATATCCGACCTCAGGTGTGTCATGGAATTTCTGTAGAACGTCTACGCGCATGTGTTTTGGAATCACTGGTAGCCACCTCTTTCCAAACAGATCAAAATTTTTCTTGCAAAGTAATCCATTAACTACCTTAAATTGTGCTTTCACATCCTCTGACCGATTTAAGGCAAGCATAATTTGAGATATCTTGGCGTCCTTCTTCTGCTCAGCAGAGAGATCCTGGAGTGCAGCGAGACAGTCACTATCTTCATCAGAGTCTTGATGATCTTGCATAGGGTTTCTTGAGAGACAGTCGGCATCTTGGTGTTTTCTTCCACACAATGGTAATGTCATACTCTTGAAGACGTAGTACCCACCTGGCGTGTCGTCCTGTTGGATCCTTAAGACCTGTCAACCAACAAAGTGAATGATGGTCTGTAACAACTGTGAATGGACTTCCATAGAGATACTGTCGAAATTTGCGCATGGCCCAGATCACAGCAAGACACTCTCTTTCTGTAGTTGAGTAGTTTCTCTAGGCTTTTGTAAGTGTCCTAGAAACATAGGCTATAACATTCTCTTTCCCATCCGGAATTTGCACCAGACCAGCACCGAGCCCATACCCACTGGCATCTGTGTGTAGTTTTGTAGGTGCTCTCTCATCATACAGACCAAGTATAGGGTCAGTCATCAGAGCTTTTCACAGCACATCGAAAGAATCTTGTTGAGCACCACCCCATATAAATTTAGCATCAGCTTTTAACAACTCTTGGAGTGGCCTGGCTTTGATACAATAGTTTTTGATAAAACGATGGTAATAAGAACATAATCCTAGGAAGCTTATCACGTCTCTAATACTTTTAGGAATAGGAAATTCCGTTATAGACCTCACCTTTTCTGGGTCTGGCCGCACACCTTCGTTTGACACAAGGTGTCCAGGTATTTTGATTTCTTTTTCTCCAAAGAGACACTTTCTTGGATTAAGTTTCAGTTTGTCTTGTTGGAGACACTTAAGAACGGCCCTCAGTCTTTTTTTATATGTTCATCAAATGTCTCTGAGAATGTCATCTAAATAACAAAGACACATTGTCCACTTCAGGTGACATAGAAGAACATCCATCATTCGTCCAAAGTTGCTGGTGCATTACACAAACCGAACGGCATTACCTAAAACTCATACAGGCCCTCACGGGTGATGAATGCAGTTTTCTCACTATCAGCCTCATCTACTTCGATTTGCCAGTATCCCGAGTACATGTCCATGGTTGAGAAAAACTTAGCCCCCTACAGACAGTCTAGTGTATCGTCAATTCGTGGAAGACGGTAAACGTCCTTTTTAGTTATCTTATTAAGCTTCCTGTAATCAACAAAAAAGTGCCACCTGCCATCCTTCTTCCTGACGAGGACCACTGGTGACGACCATTAGCTATGCGAAGGCTGAACGATTTCATTCTTCATCATTTTCTCTACGTCGTCGCGAATTATTCGACGTTCTGTTGCTGGCACACGGTATGCTCTGGCGCTTCACCTGTGGATTGAAGCATTCAGAGAACTCTGGAAGAATGTTCATTAGTGAGATCCGGTGACAGTCGAGTTAGCGCTAATTTCGCCAACAGACTCGGCATGGGAGGCTTCTATGCGCTCAGCCGTTCTTCAATTGACGGCCCAGCATTTGCCACGCACATGCGTCTTGGAAGGATCTATGGTTCTCGGCGACAGTTAACTATCCAAAATTTACCGAATCCGTTCTTGAAGAAGACGCGTGAGGTTGTGATCACCAAGTTATTTTTCAGTGGTATGCTTCTTTTACATTCCACTACAAAACCCATGGGTTGAGACATGGCATGACACATGACAGTTACCTTTCTACCACTGACTACAGGAATGTTAACTTTATCTACCACATATAGTCTCCACACACTCAGATGCGCATCTTCCTGTCCACAATATCTCATCTCATCTAGCATAATCTTCGAGCAACCACAATCTATAAGCTTTCAAGAAGTTCCACCCGAGAATGACGTCATGACTACACACTTGTAAGACTATAAATTCTAAGGGCTGTGTATGGCCACTTATATCCACATGAATGGTACATCTTCCTGTATGTTTTACATATTTCCCATTAGCTACTCTCAGCAGAGATGTTTTGTTGTTGACGAATACGCTTTCTGCAACTGGTGACGGTACTTCTCCGAAATGATTGAGTATGATGCTCCAGAGTCCACAAGAGCTTGGGCTGGTCGGCCACTCGTGAGGATATCGATGTAGTTTCCTATCATTTTTGTAGTGATCGACGGTAGAGGATTTTTTTCTTTGGCGACCTCACCTCCAAGGAAGGTGGCAGCCTTTAGTTTTCCAGGTTGCTTTGGCTAGGTGATCGGCTGCAGCTTCTAAAGGGCGATGGAGACCTTGATTGGCGTGTTGGGGGGCGTCCTCTCCAGCGGCTAGCTTGCGGGGATGGTGACCAACGTCGTCCTGCACCCACATCTTCTTGTTCATCTTCGTCGTCGCGGAGTTGGCGACCTCTAATATCAGTCTGCAGTCTTCTGGCGCGGGCGTCATCAAATATCCGCCGCCTTTCTCGACAATAGCGCACAACATGTCCCGGTCGTCCGCAGTAAATCGATTCCTTAGGATGGATAGGATGTGTGACTGCTGTGTACAGACGCAGGAGGAGCTGGCCACTCTTCGCGAACAGCTGAGCGTGTTGATGGCCGCGGTCAGCCGTTTTCAGGCTGCTGCCTCGGAGTGTAGCGGCAGTGGGGAGTCTGGTGCGTCGCGAGGTACACCCCAGGTGTTACATGCTTCACCCACTGTCCCTGCTGTCGAGACATCTTCGCGGGTACCGGGCGCGGATGGGCCACCCTCCCTCCAAGGGGAGTGGCGGGTTCAGCGGCGTTCGCGGCGCATCAGACGGAGGGTAAATGTGGAGGCTGGCCGTGTGGCATCGCCCACTCTGCCTGTGAGTGGACGTGTGGCTGCTCCTTCAGCAAGGTCCGAGCAGGCACACGGGGGGAGGGGTTTATTAGTTATTGGGAGCTCCAACTTTAGGGGGGTCATGGAGCCCCTTAGGGAAATAGCGGAAAGGTCGGGGAAGAAGGCCAGTGTTCACTCTGTCTGCTTGCCAGGGGGTCTCATCCGAGATGTGGAGGAGGCCCTACCGGCGGCGATAGAAGGCACTGGGTGCACCCGACTGCAAATTGTTGCTCATGTTGGCACCAATGACTCCTGCCATCTGGGTTCAGAGGTCATCCTCAGTTCGTACAGGCGGTTGGCGGAATTGGTGAAGGCGGAATGCCTCGCTCGCGGGGTGGAATCAGAGCTAACTATTTGTAGTATCGTTCCCAGAACCGATCGCGTTCCTCTGGTTTGGAGCCGAGTGGAAGGCTTAAACCAGAGGCTCAGACGATTCTGCGGAGAGCTGGGGTGGAAATTTCTCGACCTCCGCTATCGGGTGTAGAAATGTAGGGTCCCCCTGAATAGGTCATGCGTGCACTACACGCCGGAAGCGGCTACAAGTGTAGCGGAGTACGTGTGGAGTGCACATGGGGGTTTTTTAGGTTAGAGAATTCCCTCCTTAGGCCCGACAAGACGCCTCCTGAGACGCGGCAAGGTAGGAGTAGGCAAAATGCAACAGGGAATAACAATATTAATGTGCTAATAGTAAACTGCAGGAGCGTCTATAGAAAGGTCCCAGAACTGCTCTCATTAATAAACGGTCACAACGCCCATATAGTACTAGGGACAGAAAGTTCGCTGGAACCAGACGTAAACAGTAATGAAATCCTAAACTCAGATTGGAACGTATACCGCAGAGACAGGCTGAACAGTGAAGGGGGAGGCGTGTTTATAGCGATAAGAAGTGCAATAGTATCGAAGGAAATTCACGGTGATCCGAATTGTGAAATGATTTGGGTGAAGGTCACGGGTAAAGCAGGCTCAGACATGGTAATTGGATGTCTCTATAGGCCCCCGGGCTCAGCAGCTGTTGTGGGTGAGCACCTGAAGAATAATTTGGAAAATATTTCGAGTAGATTTCCCCACCATGTTATAGTTCTAGGTCGAGATTGTAATTTGCCGAATATAGGCTGGGAGACTCAAACGTTCATAACGGGCGGCAGGGAAAAAGAATCCAGTGAAATTTTTTAAGTGCTTTATCTGAAAACTACCTTGAGCAGTTAAACAGAGAACCGACTCGTGGCGATAACATATTAGACCTTCTGGTGACAAACAGACCCGAACTATTTGAATCAGTTAATGCAGAACAGGGAATCAGCGATCATAAAGCGGTCACTGCATCGATGATTTCAGCCGTAAATAGAAATATTAAAAAAGGTACGAAGATTTTCCTGTTTAGCAAAAGTGACAAAATGCAGATATCAGAGTACTTGATGGCTCAACACAAAAGCTTTGTCTCAAGTACAGATAGTGTTGAGGATCAGTGGACAAAGTTCAAAACCATCATACAATATGCGATAGATGAGTATGTGCCAAGCAAGATCGTAAGAGAAGGAAAAGAGCCTCCGTGGTACAACAACCGAGTTAGAAAACTGCTGCAGAAGCAAAGGGAACTTCACAGCAAACATAAACATAGCCAAAGCCTTGCAGACAAACAAAAATTACGCGAAGCGAAATGTAGTGTGAGTAGGGCTATGCGAGAGGCGTTCAATGAATTCGAAAGTAAAGTTCTATGTACTGACTTGGCAGAAAATCCTAAGAAATTTTGGTCCTATGTCAAAGCGGTAAGTGGATCAAAACAAAATGTCCTGACACTCTGTGACCAAAATGGTATTCAAACAGAGGATGGCAGACTAAAGGCCGAAATACTAAATGTCTTCTTCAAAAGCTGTTTCACAGAGGAAGATTGCACTGTAGTTCCTTCTCTAGATTGTCGCACAGATGACAAAATGGTAGATATCGAAATAGATGACAGAGGGATAGAGAAACAATTAAAATAGCTCAAAAGAGGAAAGGCCGCTCGACCTGATGGGATACCAGTTCGATTTTACACAGAGTACGCGAAGGAACTTGCCCCCCTTCTTGCAGCAGTGTACCGTAGGTCTCTAGAAGAGCGTAGCGTTCCAAAGGATTGGAAAAGGGCACAGGTCATCTCCGTTTTCAAGAAGGGACGTCGAACAGATGTTCAGAACTATAAACCTATATCTCTAACATCTATCAGTTGTAGAATTTTGGAACACGTATTATGTTCGAGTGTAATGACTTTTGTGGAGACTAGAAATCTACTCTGTAGGAATCAGCATGGATTTCGAAAAAGACGGTCGTGTGAAACCCAGCTCGCGCTATTCGTCCACGAGACTCAGAGGGCCATAGACACGGGTTCACAGGTAGATGCCGTGTTTCTAGACTTCCGCAAGGCGTTTGACACAGTTCCCAACAGTCGTTTAATGAACAAAGTAAGAGCATACAGACTATCAGACCAATTGTGTGATTGGATTGAGGAGTTCCTAGATAACAGAACGCAGTGTGTCATTCTCAATGGAGAGAAGTCTTCCGAAGTAAGAGTGATTTCAGGTGTGCCGCAGGGGAGTGTCATAGGACCGTTGCTATTCACAATATACATAAATGACCTGGCGGATGACATCGGAAGTTCACTGTGGCTTTTTGCAGATGATGCTGTGGTGTATCGAGAGGTTACAACAATGAAAAATTGTACTGAAATGCAGGACGATCTGCAGCGAATTGACGCATGGTGCAGGGAATGGCAATTGAATCTCAATGTAGACAAGTGTAATGTGCTTGCGAATACATATAAAGAAAGATCCCTTATCATTTAGCTACAAAATAGCAGGTCAGCAACTGGAAGCAGTTAATTCCATAAATTATCTGGGAGTACGCATTAGGAGTGATTTAAAATGGAATGATCATATAAAGTTGATCGTCGGTAAAGCAGATGCCAGACTGAGATTCATTGGAAGAATCCTAAGGAAATGCAATCCGAAAACAAAGGAAGTAGGTTACGGTACGCTTGTTCGCCCACTGCTTGAATGCTGCTCAACAGTGTGGGATCCGTACCTGATAGGGTTGATAGAAGAGATAGAGAAGTTCCAACAGAGAGCAGCGCGCTTCGTTACAGGATCATTTAGTAATCGTGAAAGCGTTACGGAGATGATAGCTAAACTCCAGTGGAAGACTCTGCAGGAGAGACGCTCAGTAGCTCGGTATGGGCTTTTGCTAAAGTTTCGAGAACATACCTTCACCGAAGAGTCAAGCAGTATATTGCTCCCTCCTACGTATATCTGGCGAAGAGACCATGAGGATAAAATCAGAGAGATTAGAGCCCACACAGAAGTATACCGACAATCCTTCTTTCCACGAACAATACGAGACTGGAATAGAAGGGAGAACCGATAGAGGTACTCAGGGTTCCCTCCGCCACTCACCGTCAGGTGGCTTGCGGAGTATGGATGTAGATGTAGATGTAGAACACACTTGTTGGTTATCCTGGGTCCTCCAGGCCTCAGTCTTCCTTAGTGCCCAAACAGATTCCTCACGAGGCATTGTAGGAACGTAGCTTCGCCTGAGTCTCGACTTTTTCACCGTTTTAAAAGGAAATGAACGACAAGAGATTGGGTTAAATGTCTGTTGCACTTCCTCCCTTATGACCTCTTGAAGTGTCTCTGTTTTTTGCTCGCCGTGCAATCCAAGTGCCTTCTCAATATCTGTCAAACAACACCTGTGAAATCAGTTGCTTCCTCCATCACAGACATCGATACGACGTTTGGAAGCCGCTCAAACTTCTTGCGTGTAATTCTTTTTTGATGCATTGTCTCGATATACTGGCATCATTTTATGAACTCGTCTGCTGTCGAAATCTCCGTCAGGAGTAGGACTTGATACATGTCCTCAGCAACACCCTTATGAGATGTGCAACCTTATCTTCCTCCTTCATTCTAGGATCCACTATTTTGCACAGCTCCAAGACGTATTGATTGTAGGATGCTGTAGTTTCTCCTGGACGCTGTGCCCTGCACTTTAATTTATTTTCAGCCTTGCACTTGCGCAGTTCCACCTGGAATACCTCCCAGCTTGTGAAATTCTCCTCGTTGTTCACATACCATTGCTTGGCAGTGCCCTCCAAGTAGAAAAATACGTTAGCCAAAGAAATGGTGTCATTCCATTTGTTAAATTTGGCTATACGCTCATACACCTTCAGCCACTTGTTTGGATCTTGGCCATCGTCACCAGAGAACCCGGAAGGATGTCTCATGTGGTGGCACACAGTTGCTGTCATCGTAACGTCCTCTTCTTCTTATGTCTCCTGTAGATTGCGATCTGTTGAATATGGCTCGGTCTCGGGTTTCTCGCCACGTAAACAGCGGCTCTGTCGTGGTCTGATGGGAGCCACTGTATCGTCGATAGTGTGCACATAACAGCTTCCAATACCCAGCGCATCCACCAGAATAATGTCACATAGAAGAAGGTGTAGTTAGATGAATGACGAACACTAACTTCACTTAAAGAATGTTTCTTGAACACTTGCATATACAAGAGTATGGAGCGAACTGCCTCCGGCCAGAACACCCACATTATATACAGAGTGGTCCATTGATAGTGACTGGGCCAAATACACTCCTCGAAATTGAAATAAGAACACCGTGAATTCATTGTCCCAGGAAGGGGAAACTTTATTGACACATTCCTGGGGCCAGATACATCACATGATCACACTGACAGAACCACAGGCACATAGACACAGGCAACAGAGCATGCAGAATGTCGGCACTAGTACAGTGTATATCCACCTTTCGCAGCAATGCAGGCTGCTATTCTCCCATGTAGACGATCGTAGAGATGCTGGATGTAGTCCTGTGGAACGGCTTGCCGTGCCATTTCCACCTGGCGCCTCAGTTGGACCAGCGTTCTTGCTGGACGTGCAGACCGCGTGAGACGACGCTTCATCCAGTCCCAAACATGCTCAATGGGGGACAGATCCGCAGATCTTGCTGGCCAGGGTAGTTGACTTACACCTTCTAGAGCACGTTGGGTGGCACGGAATACATGCGGACGTGCATTGTCCTGTTGGAACAGCAAGTTCCCTTGCCGGTCTAGGAATGGTAGAACGATGGGTTCGATGACGGTTTGGATGTACCGTGCACTATTCAGTGTCCCCTCGACGATCACCAGAGGTGTACGGCCAGTGTAGGAGATCGCTCCCCACACCATGATGCCGGGTGTTGGCCCTGTGTGCCTCGGTCGTATGCAGTCCTGATTGTGGCGCTCACCTGCACGGCGCCAAACACGCATACGACCATCATTGGCACCAAGGCAGAAGCGACTCTCATCGCTGAAGACGACACGTCTCCATTCGTCCCTCCATTCACGCCTGTCACGACACCGCTGGAGGCGGGATGCACTATGTTGGGGCGTGAGCGGAAGACGGCCTAACGGTGTGCAGGACCGTAGCCCAGCTTCATGGAGACGGTTGCGAATGGTCCTCGCCGATACCGCAGGAGCAACAGTGGCCCTAATTTTCTGGGAAGTGGCGGTGCGGTCCCCTACGGCACTGCGTAGGATCCTACGGTCTTGGCGTGCATCCGTGCGTCGCTGCGGTCCGGTCCCAGGTCGACGGGCACGTCTACCTTCCTCCGACCACTGGCGACAACATCGATGTACTGTGGAGACCTCACGCCCCACGTGTTGAGCAATTTGGCGGTACATCCACCTGGCCTCCCGCATGCCCACTATACGCCCTCGCTCAAAGTCCGTCAACTGCACATACGGTTCACGTCCACGCTGTCGTGGCATGCTACCAGTGTAAAAGACTGCGATGGAGCTCCGTATGCCACAGCAAACTGGCTGACACTGACGGCGGCGGTGCACAAATGCTGTGCAGCTAGCGCCATTCGACGGCCAACACCGCGGTTCCTGGTGTGTCCGCTGTGCCGTGCGTGTGATCATTGCTTGTACAGCCCTCTCGCAGTGTCCGGAGCAAGTATGGTGGGTCTGACACACCGATGTCAATGTGTTCTTTTTTCCACTTCCAGGAGTGTATCTCACGAAATAAGCATCAAAAGAAAAAACTACAAAGAACGAAACTCGTCTAACTTGAAGGGGGAAACCAGATGGCGCTATGGCTGGCCCGCTAGATGGCGCTGCCATAGGTCAAACGGATATCAAGTGCGTTTTTTTAAAAATAGGAACCCACATTTTTATTACATATTCGTGCAGTACGTAAAGAAATATGAATGTTTTAGTTGGACAATTTTTTTCGCTTTGTGATAGATGGCGCTGTAATAGTCACAAACATATGGCTCACAATTTTAGACGAACAGTTGGTAACACGTAGGTTTTTTATCCGTTTGACCTATGGCAGCGCCATCTAGTGGGCCAACCATAGTGCCAACTGATTTCCCCCTTCAAGCTCGACTAGTTTTGTTCTTTGTAGTTTTTTCGTTTGACGCTTATTTCGTGAGATATTTGGCCTGGTCACGACCAATGAACCATCCTGTATACAGCTACAGAACATTCCAGTACAATGATTTTTGACATTTGTGGATACTTCTAGAATGTACTTGAACCGAATATAGAAATTGAAGTGGTACAGTCCAGATGAACTCACGATCCTCCAGTCAACAGTTTAGTGTCATAACCACTACACCATGTAAGTTTTCAGATGCTTCTGCATCGTCCTAACAACATTCTTAGTTAATGGATTCATACCTGGCTTATTAACTGTGAAAGATGTGGAAAATATTATTTCCTTCACTTCGTCTGCATTCAAATCCAAACTTTCTGTAAATGCCACACTTCTAGCACAGAGTCATGCTTTTGATTCTGTTAGCAACAGAATTCTAAACAAAAATTAATTTTATAATTTTAAAGACGAAGTACTATCTCTTACTACCTCTTATGTGGGTGAAAGAAATCAAATTGTATGCTTTAACAAAAACAAATCAGACAATTTGGATCTCACACAAGGTGTGCTTGGACTTGCGCTGTTCATAATTTATGTAAATTATTTATCCAATATGGTGCTACGTAAATCCATATTTATGTAGATGACACCACCTTGGTTACATCTGATAGGTCCTCATACACACTCAAGCAGAAAACTACAGAACAACTCAGAACATCCAGTGTATAGTTCAGAGTAAAGGAATTACAAATTAACCACTCTAAAACGTTTAAGTCAGTGTAATAATGGCAATTGTAGTGCCTCTGTAAAGAGCCTTGGCCTTCATCTTGATCCAAAATTTACTTTAAAAACTCACACTAACTACATATGCATGAAGTTAGGCTGAGTCTTTTATTTGCTGACTAAACGTAGGATTTGTGTGACTGACAGTTACTGCTGAACTCTTATTATGCATTTTTCAGAGTGATGTGATGCATGCAGTGCTGTTATGGGCAATTCCTCTGGAGCACAAAGAATTTTTATTTAGTGGGAAAAAGCTGGTGCATTACTGGAGTAAAAAAAACTACATATCAACATATCATATAGCGAATATTTTAAAGAGCTCAAAATGCTGACAATTGCATCCATCTTTATTCTCAGCTGCTTGGGGTGTGTCAAGGAAAACCAAGACAGCTATACACTTTGAGAGACTATACATAAGTATGACACACGTGTAAGGCAGATGACTGACGTCACAGTTCATCATTATCAATTTTCTGTTACATTAGCAGTTCCTTTGCCTCTCTATTTTCTGTGATCCTTTGCTTCCTTCTTAAGGCTGCTGCATGTTGAACCATCCATCACTTCACAGTTACTAGGCTTAAAAAACCAAAAATAGTTACACATACATAGGGATACAATTATTTAATATGTCACCAACAACAGTATGTGCTGTATCTCTAAAAGTCTTCAGAAACATTACAGAAATGTGGCTTGAACAAAAAGCCTTTTTTATGACAGTAGAATTTAATAAATAATTTGATCTACTGGGTGATTATAATTAATGTTTCAAAACGCTATAGAAATAACACCACTGGTCAGAATGACCTCAAATTACAATGAAATATTATCGGAGAAGTGGGAAAACGTATGGTAGAAGAAAAAAAAGTATGAAAATTGATCAATAGATGGCGTTCTATGTGTCAGAATACGTAAATGAAAACACCTGTCATGTGCACGACCCATTGAAGTTGGTATAAACACACCAGGTATGCGGTTTTTGCTCCTTTCGCATTTGCGACGTTCGCTGTGACTGTCTCAATGCATGATCGCGCTCTGCTTGTAAAACTGTATTACGTTGCTCTACAGAATTCCCGGACGCTAAACGGTTTGAAAAAAAGACGTTGGTCTGATGACTGCTGTGGGTCTGGAGCAAATGATTCGGAAATTCGAAAAGACGGGTTCTTTTGGTATGCAACTTGGTAGAGGGAGGAGACGAATTGATTTGATGTCAGTGGGAGTAGTGGCCACAGCAATGCAGCAGGAGACGAGTGGTAGTGTGCAAACGTGTAGTGCCCAAACAGTGGACATACCCATCAGCACAGTGCGTAAAATCCTACGAAACATCCTTATTTGCCATCCATTCAAAATTACCCGTGTGCACTAGTTGCTTCCTGTTGACGCCCCAGCAAGTGAGACCGACCTTTGATTTAGAATTTCTTGCGCCCATGGCAGCGGACAATGACTGGCCCTGGAAGATTTTGTGGACAGATGAAGCCCGCTTCCATTTGACAGGATATGTCAATAGGCAAAACTGTCGAATATTGGCAATGGAAAGTCCACATGCAAATCAACCAGTACCACTTCAACCTGAAAAGGTCACTGTGTGGTGTGGATTTATGGCACCGTTTATCATAGGGCCATATTTTTTCGAAGGGACAGTTGCTTCCAATCCTGTTACCTGTACCATCACTGGTAACCGCTGTGAGTGTGTTTTGTACAACCACGTCATTCCAGCCCTCCAACAGCATGGATATGCGGTAGAATCCTTTTTATGCAAGATGGCGCACCTCTACACATTGCAAATACAGTTAAGCAGCAGTTGAAGCGCCACCTCAGAAATGCTAGAATCATCAGCCGCCATTTCCCCACAGTGTGACCATTTCAATCACCTGATATTAATCCGTTTGACTTCTGGCTCTGGGGCTATCTGAAAAATGTGTTAAGTGTTCGAACTGTAAACTTAGCTGCATTTAAGGCACGCATTGAGCAACACATTCTGAACATGAACCCAGAAACACTGCGAGCAGTTATGGAACATGCTATTTCTGGATTTCAACTTGTTGCAGAAAACGGTAGACAGCATATTGAACATGTTTTATGCCAGTCACACGGAAATTAATAATCCTATTTGAATTTGATTGATGCTTTTTATGCGATTTTTGGCCTCAGGACAAGTAAAAAGCGATGTGATTGATGCTTTTTATGCGTTTTTCGGCCTCAGGACAGTTAAAATCCGATGTGATTGATTTATTTATACAGTTTTGGCCTCAGGACAATTAAAAACCTATGTGAATGATGCTTTTTATGTGGTTTTTGCGCTCAGGATGGGCTTATGTAACTAATAGTATCACACCTCTACATCCATCCACACTGAGTAGTACAGTTTGTCTAATGAGAAAACGTACACCTTAGGCATTGTTGTATGATTCATTTGTCATTTGTAGTCGACACTATTAAATTATGATGCTTACAGAGCCATCTATTGCTAGATTTTGTAACTATTTATTTTTCTTCTCCCATACGTTTTCCACCTTCTCCGATAATATTCTGTTGCAATTTGATGTCATTCTGACCTGTGGTGTTATTTCTACAGCGGTTTGAAAGTTTAACTTAAATTATAATCACCCTGTACTAAAATTGCTGTGTAGTCTGAACAGCATATTATATGAACTTATCTTAGAATATTTATTGAGTCACACTATGCTTTCTTTTCATAATGCATTTATACTTAATGAATAACACATATCAATCATATCTCATTCACGTTTGTTAAAATGTTTTCTTAGCATTTATGTTGTGCAACATAATTTCTTTTCTTCTTTTTTCGTTCTGCACGATGAATTTATATTTAATGAGTGTTACATATGTCTTTTATAAATGGTATAAACCATATACATTCCTTAAACATGTTCAAAATGTGTGACTTATTATGTCACTATACAAAGTGTGTAAGCTGACGACATCGATTACATGCACAAAAAGATGGATAAATAAATAAATTTTTCTTCTCTGTTTCATTATGGTTCGACATTGATTATTTGTCATACGATGCAGGACTGATCAGAAAGTAGTTTATGAAATATTTCAGGAATGTGATTCTGATTTCAATCAGCAAATTAACATGCTTCAAGACGCCTTTCTTTTTTAGTGATTTGCTGAACAACTTCCCATTTTTCGTTGTTTTCTGTTGTTACAACTAATCTAACTGCGGCTCACGCTTTCTTTTGGGTGTTCGGCTCCTTAGCCTTGTTATGTGAAAATTTTGACAATTATATTGATTGTTCTTTTGGGTGTGGGTTTCTTCATTGTAGTGAGGGTTTGAGAAGCTAGTGTGTTGTTGTTGTGGTCTTCAGTCCTGAGACTAGTTTGATGCAGCTCTCCATGCTACTCTATCCTGTGCAAGCCTCTTCATCTCCCAGTACCCACTGCAACCTACATCCTTCTGAATCTGCGTAGTGTAGTCCAATACTAAATTGGTGATCCCTTGATGCCTCAGAACATGTCCTACCAACCGATCCCTTTTTCTGGTCAAGATGTGGCACAAAACTTCTCTTCTCCCCAATCCTATTCAATATTTCCTCATTAGTTATGTGATCTACCCTTCTAACCTTTAGCATTCTTCTGTTGCACCACATTACGAAAGCTTCTATAATCTTCTTGTTCAAACCAGTTATCGTCCATGTTTCACTTCCTTACATGGCTACACTCCATACAAATACTTTCAGAAATGTCATCCTGACACTTAAATCTATACTCGATGTCAACAAATTTCTCTTCTTCAAAAACACTTTCCTTGCCATTGCCAGTCTGCATTTTATATCCTCTCTACTTCGCCCATCATCAGTAATTTTGCTCCCCAAATAGCAAAACTTCTTTACTACTTTAAGTGTCTCATTTCCTAATCTAATACCCTCAACATCACCCGACTTAATTCGACTACATTCCATTATCCTCTTTTTGCTTTTGTTGATGTTCATCTTATATCCTCCTTTCAAGACACAATCCATTCCGTTCTACTGCTCTTCCAAGTCCTCTGTTGTCTCTGACAGAATTACAATGTCATCGGCGAACCTCAAAGTTTTTATTTCTTCTCCATGGATTTTAATACCTACTCCGAATTTTTCTTTTGTTTCCTTCACTGCTTGCTCAATATACAGATTGAATAACATCAGGGAGAGGCTACAACCCTGTCTCACTCCCTTCCCAACCACTGCTTCCCTTTCACGTCCCTCGACTCTAATAACTGCCATCTGGTTCCTGTACAAATTGTAAATAGCCTCTCGCTCCCTGTATTTTACCCCTGCCACCTTCAGAATTTGAAAGAGAGTATTCCAGTCAACATTGTCAAAAGCTTTCTCCAAGTCTACAAATGCTAAAAACGTAGGTTTGCCCTTCCTTAATCTAGCTTCTAAGATAAGTCGTAGGGTCAGTATTGCCTGACGTGTTCCAACATTTCTACGGAATCCAAACTGATCTTCCCCGAGGTCGGATTCTACTAGTTTTTCCATTCGTCTGTAAAGAATTTGCGTTAGTATTTTGCAGCTGTGACTTATTAAACTGATAGATCGGTAATTTTCACATCTGTCAACACCTGCTTTCTTTGGTATTGGAATTATTATATTCTTCTTGAAGTCTGAGGGTATATCTCCTTTCTCATACATCTTGCTCACCAGATGGTAGAGTTTTGTCACGACTGGCTCTCCCAAGGCCGTCATTAGTTCCCATGGAATGTTGTCTACTCCCGAAGCCTTGTTTGAACTTAGGTCTTTCACTGCTCTATCAAACTCTTCACGCAGTATCGTATCTCCCATTTCATCTTCATATAAATCCTCTTCCATTTCCATAATATTGTCCTCAAGTACATCGCCCTTATATGGACCCTCTATATACTCCTTCCACCTTTCTGCTTTCCCTTCTTTGCTTAGAACTGGGTACCCATCTGAACTCTTGATATTCATACAAGTCGTTCTCTTTTCTCCAAAGGTTTCTTTAATTTTCCTGTAGGCAGTATATATCTTTACCCTAGTGAGATAAGCCTCTACATCCTTACATTTGTCCTCCAGCCATCCCTGCTTAGCCATTTTGCACTTCCTGTCGATCTCATTTTTGAGATGTCTGTATTCCTTTTTGCCTGCTTCATTTAATGCATTTTTATATTTTCTCCTTTCATCAATTAAATTCAATATTTCTTCTGTCACCCAACGATTTCTGCTAGCCCTCGTCTTTTTACCTACTTGATCCTCTGCTGCCTTCACTACTTCATTCCTCAAAGCTACCCATTCTTCTTCTACTGTATTTCTTTCCTCTATTCCTGTCAATTGTTCCCTTATGCTCTCCCTGAAACTCTGTACAACTTCTGGTTCTTTCAGTTTATCCAGGTCCCATCTCCTTAAATTCCCACCTTTTTGCAGTTTTTGCAGTTTCTTCAGTTTTAATCTGCAGGTCATAACCAATAGATTGTGGTCAGAGTCCACATCTGCCCCTGGAAATGTGTTATAATTTAAAACCTGGTTCCTAAATCTCTGTCTTACCATTATATAATCTATCTGATACCTTTTAGTATCTCCAGGGTTCTTCCATGTATACAACCTTCTTTCATGATTCTTAAACCAAGTATTAGCTATGATTAAGTTGTGCTCTGTGCAAAATTCTACTAGGCGGCTTCCTCTTTCATTTCTTAGCCCCAATCCATATTCACCTACTATGTTTCCTTCTCTCCCTTTTCCTACACTCGAATTCCAGTCACCCATTACTATTAAATTTTCGTCTCCCTTCACTATCTGAATAACTTCTTTTATTTCATCGTAAATTTCTTCAATTTCTTCGTCACCTGCAGAGCTAGTTGGCATATAAACTTGTACTACTGTAGTGGGTGTGGGCTTCGTATCTATCTTGGCCACAATAATGCGTTCACTATGCTGTTTGTAGTAGCTTACCCGCATTCCTATTTTCATATTCATTATTAAACCTACTCCTGTATTACCCTATTTGATTTTGTGTTTATAACCCTGTAGTCACCTGACCAGAAGTCTTGTTCCTCCTGCCACCGAACTTCACTAATTCCCACTATATCTAACTTTAACCTATCCATTTCCCTTTTCAAATTTTCTAACTTACCTGCCCGATTAAGGGACCTGACATTCCACGCTCAGATCCGTAGAAACTAGAATTCTCAATAAATATTAAGCGTATGCAGGTCCCTTATACCTCCATGGCAGTGTGCTGGTTCATGAAGCTCTGTCAACAGCTGAATTGAGAATATGAGAATATTGCCAAACTGTCATTCACGATCTCACACGCTCAATACGTATTGACAATACTGAAAATATTTCTGAGGCCGTCAATATTATTTTTCCTAGTTATGACGATACGTCAATATGTGCTCTCAGCCGGGCAATATATTGGCGGTTTGGCAATATTGTTGAAGCGGGGAGGGCTCCTTTACAAATTCTGTGTTTTTGTTTTTTAATTGATGTAAATTCGATATCTAAGATCATATTCTTTCTTGAAGAGTGGCGATGATGTATCTTTCGTTCCGTTCTGCTGACGGCCAATGTGAAGCGACTTTGAGTCGAAAGATTTGAAAAACCTGTGCCAACAAGGAATATCTCTAGCGGTGAAATTCTTTAGGATGCAATATAAGCAAAGATTATTTTCATAAGACACTTGAATAATAGACCGAAAAATCCCGTTGTCAGAGAGCTGTTTTAGCTGTTCGGAAGGTCATAGTGTTAGTGAATCTTAACTTGTTTGTGTACGTACGAATTGTTGCACCATTTGTAGTGTGCGTGATATCGTGTTGAGAAAAAACGTTTGCGAATATATGGATGTTTTTTCTTCATTCCACGAAGAAAATAAGACATTTGAAGCACAATCATTTCGATTTCACCTGTCATTCATGTATCCCTGAATTCCATAAACAAACACAGTTCTCTCCTACGTACGTCTGGAAATACCATCCTTTTTACATTGGTATGAAGTGACAAATTATTTGTGTGGCTATGAACGACACGGATACCTGCTGTTCTGCAGCTACAATAATGTAAGTTTGCGAAGATGAGTATGATGAATTTCGACAACTGTAGATAAATCACTAGCATGCTGTTCAGATTTTCTATCATAGTTTTTGTTGAGTTAGCTTATTGAAGGTATATTTCTATGTCAGTCAAGGTTTCAGAAGGACCAACAGAGGAACTTTTGAAGCTAAGTTATTTCACTTGCAATTTTTGATTTTTGCCAGTTTTTATGTAGGCTTTACAAAGATCATCTACGTTGCTGCATAGAGTGCTGTATATTAAAACCAGAATAATTTTTTGTTTCTAAAGTAATGAGGAGCAGCATTATGAGGAGCAGACCTCTCACGAGCCGCCTGAAAGAAGGTATTTTATTGTTTAATAAGAACATAACTTTTCACTTCGCCACATAACATTTGGAATGGTGTACTATAAAACAACAGATTAACTTGTGAAGATCTCTGTTGGAAAGTGATAATTTTATTTGGGTGCATGTAAAAACATTCCGCTATGAATGCCAGTTGGCTTGCGTAAATGCATGTATTGGCCTGCTCGTATTTGAAGGAGTTTTGACGTAACTAACTACTTTGTGTACCTAACGATGTTGTAATTAGAACTGCAGTACTAACGACAATATGTCCTTTGTGACTACTGTCATTCCTTCTTTATTAAAAAAAAATCCTGTTGTAAGATGTTTGTAATCCCATAGTGGTGGTGTTATGTATTTTTTCTTTTCCTTTTTTCAAGTGTAATTCAGGCATGCCTTCACTCAGCTTTCTCTGTGTGATGTTTGCTACAAGTGTAAATAAACGAATTTATGATTCCATCTGATAACCTTCGAATGTGATAACCACTGCATCTGACCCTTTATATTTCACAGTTATATTTATAAGTAATGTCAGAGTTCTCACATTAAAGTGAGTAGGAAAGTGTTTTTGTGCAACTGCCCGTTGTAGATATACGATATCTTGTCTATCCCTTGTACATTTTGCCTGTTGATAGGTAGTTAAAAACTGTGGAATAGGCATGCTTTTCATATTGACAAACACAATATTGACAGAAAAGTGGATGAAGATATTTGCAATGCCCAGTTATTTTTCAAAATATCAAATTTGTATATCTTTCCTTTCTCCAATCCTCCTCCTCCCTGCCTCCACCGACTCAAGTGAACACGTTTAGAAACGTTTCCCCATTTCTTAGTGTAATTGGTACTTCTCATATAGGTGGTATTTGTATGAAATTTCTTGACACTGTATGTGTGTAACAGGCTGGGACTGTAATTTGGAACCTTATCTCTTGAGGGAAGTGTTATAGTCTGAGCTATCTAGGCACAGCTTACCACAGTCTGCATTCACAACCTTAATTCCGTCAGTCGTCAGTATCTTTCTTGTTTACAACAGAGTACTCTCTACTTCAGACTGAAAGATTCATTTTGGTATTTGTACCATATCATAATGATGGAAGACTTTTAAAAAAATGGTTCAAATGGCTCTGAGCACTACGGGACTTAACAGCTGAGGTCATCAGTCCCCTAGAACTTAGAACTACTTAAACCTAACTAACCTAAGGACATCACACACATCCATGCCTGAGGCAGGATTCGAACTTGGAAGACTTCAGATAGTTGCCATAACAAAATAGTCTGCCATTCAATTTGAATTAAACATGCTGTCGTTAAAATATAGAATTTGTGTGCTCATGAAAATTACTCATATAAACTGTGAGTGGAGAGGTAATGGGAGTCACTGGATATTTAGACATGTCATTCTGTATAAATTTTCTGTGGCCCTCCTTAAACATGCTGATTGGTGCGTGCCATGCCCAGTGAAGAGTAAAGTACAGAATCTAACAGAGTCAAAATTGGTCAGTAGTGAAAGTCAATGTAGACAAGAGTCTAGCTCGTGTAGGATGTAGTTTATTCATCTCATAACATACAGTTACAGACCAAAGATTTTTTGTGCTGGAGACATGTCAAATTACTTTTAAAAAATAAGGTTATAATAATCAACATATTTAAATAGGCATTTCTGAATTTTTAGACATGAACAATTTAACAGGAACATATATAACACTTATGGTGATTTTGCAGCTTGCAATACAGTTTACACAATGTGTTAACAATTTATTATACAGTATATTCAGTTTTCATCATAATATCTAGATTTGGCAATATACCATTTTGTTTTTATTCTGTTGACCTCTTTCTCCATGACACCACCATAGAACATTGGTCTAAAAAGGTGTACAATATTCAGGAACACGCATTTTCAATAAATTGCCAGCAACCATTAAAAACTTGGTTTCAGATAAAGCATGGTTTAGACAGAGTTTGAAAGGTTTTTTTATTGGCAACTTCTTCTACTCCATAGATGAATATCTTAACAAGGACTGTCAGAGCACCTTAAGGAAAATGTCTGTTAAATTTCAATTTTGACAGTACTTGGTCACAACAGTCTAGATTAGGTATTTTGTGTATGATAAATTTATTAAAAGTGCATTAGAATGTTTCATTCTGACAGTGTATTAATTCCGTTAATATTAGCAGTTTCAATTTATTGTAATGTAGTCACCTATTTTGATAATCTTCTGAGAAAGATCAGGGTAGTAAGTATAATATTCAAATATTTGATGTTATACTTTCTGACATGTTCCGCACCCGTGAGAATCATCTCACTTTTGGGTCTATGGAACGAAAACTGAATTGTTTTATCTAATCTAAGAACTTGTTTAGCATATCTTAAACTATTTTCAGGGCAGTAATATACAAATACACAGACTGGCAACTAAATCAGGAGAAAGGTAACTTAGAGCTAGAATATATGACACATATGATGAACTTGTATTTTCCTCTCACACATGTTCTAAATTATGCAATCTTCAATGAACTCAGGTTTTATGAATACCTCTCTCTGTGTAGGATTTTGGACATGGAAGGCACTGAAGAATGTGGATTATGATTTTATGTTTCTTGCATTTGTAGTAAGTGTCATCAACATTAAAGCCCCATTAATTTATATAGTGTTTGAATCTTCCCACTCTGGATTGTAATCTGTATAGTTACCTCCATACCAACAAGCTTTCACTGCGTCAAAAGGTTAGCTGCTGTCATCCATCTGGGGAGTTCAGGTGTTCTCTGTCCACTGTTCCAGTCTTGGTAGGCACAGTACATTCTTAGATGACTGCTGAATATTCTCTCTAGATCTTAGTTGTTGTAGTGAAGGAGTATGACTATGCAATGGGTGGATGCTGTTCTGCTTCACTTAAGCTCAGTGATAAAAGTTTAGGCGACATCATCTAAATACCAAACTCAAAGGGGTTAATGGAAACGTCCAATTCCACCAATATGGCAGAAACGACCATTCACAACAACTCCCATATCGCAAGTATGATGTCATTACGTAAATATGACAACAAACACGAAAATAGATCGATAAACCATCAAACACATATTCCTCCTATATTATAATTGATCTAACGGGACAAGCGGGGAAAATTGTGGGTTTTTGGGTGGGTACAAATTCATAATAAACACACGCTACTAAACTAAACGGCAAAACTGGTAAAATAACTGACCATAACATTCGCAAAATCAACTACAAACAATATCCAATGGAATCGAACACTTCCCTTGACCTATATAGGTCAACGGAAAGTACTGATACCAATTCAGAAACCACTAAACCTACAACCACTTCCACAATCATCACTACCTCAAAAACCACAAGAAAACGCCAAATCTGGAATTGAACACTTCCCTTAATCTCACTGGGTCAACAACAACAACAACAACAACAACAACAACACACAAAACCAACTCACTAATACCAGCAACACAACCCCCCGACATGCGCGCCCGCCCGCCCCCCCCCCCCCCCCACACACACACAGAACAAACGACAACCAAATAAACTTCCCAACCCCACCCTCCACCCACCAAAAAAACAAAACCATAGAAACAAACACTAACCAAAACTAAACAGAAAACCATTCACAGCCTTAAAAAAAAAAAAAGAATCCTCCACAACAAAAACAAAAATCCACAACCATTCCCCACCCACCTCCCTCCCCACACCTCACCAAGCCACAGCCAACCCACCTCCCCCACCCCCCTCCCAAAAGCTCACTAACCCACAACCCTGGGCCTGTACATCTTACTAACAGCCCTTAAGAAAACCCTAAAAATACAGTACCCCTCAGGGACGCTCTTCCGCCAACAATACTCATCTAAATGAGTCTGAAGGTTGGGAGAGCTCCTCTTCCCCCTCCCTATTACAGATTTAGCAGCCCCCCAAAACCTCTCTATAGTACTAGTACAGGCCCCACTATCATAATTCTTGAACTCTACATTATGATTAACAACTAGATAATTGTAACCCTCCCGACCCAACCCACTATAAGATGCAAACCCGTCAGACACTACCGTACTACCCTGTTCTACATAATCTTGAATCAACCCTATTAACTCCCCCTTCGTACGATCTTCCTCAACCCTAAACACACACTCAGAACAACCAGACCCAGATACCACAGTCCCCACACCCGCAAACCAACCACAGACTTACCCCTCCCATACTTCCTCCTAACAAACTGTGACTCATCAGTCTCAACCTTTACTCCAGGCCCACCCAACATACCCTTGTATTTAATATATTCTGAACTGACCTCCCGACGAAAAGAATACCAATCAAGGCTGTTCGCTCACTCACACCCACCTCATGTGCACAAGAACTGTGTGAGGACTGATAACAAAAATGATAACTCAACAAAACAAATTCACGCATGCCCGACCTAGACTTCTCGAACCAGGTACCCCGGCGAATGGAGTGCCAAACGTTGTCATGCCGGCACCTCCACATATAACCGTCCCTGGTCCGAGACGCCAAAACTTTCGTCAACTTCATATATTCTCCACACACAGAGCACTTCACTAGCTCAGGCAACAGTTCAAAGAGCTGCAAAAACTTAATGAGATACATAGCTGTGTCACCCATCATTCCCCACAGTCGAAAACTGTTCAATTGTGATCTCAGAAATTCAAACAAGACAAACCACATACAACACTACATTAGCATAAAAAAAATTAAACCATTAACTCACTGCTCAAGATGCCTCCAATCTTCACTTACAAGCACAACAACAGCTGACAACGTCAACAACTCAAATGAACCCAATACGACACACAACCCACAAACTCCACAAGAGAGCACCACCGAACTGCAACGACACGCCACCTACAAACACATCACAAGCACACACTAAACCAACAACAAAACCTTACCCGCAACCTACAGACACACCACCAGAGAGCACCACCGACAACACAACAATTCATCAACAAACACAAGACACTCGCAAACTAAACTTCGCGGCATTGTGACGTCACACACCACAACAGACTTAAGTCACGGCTGACTTCCTTCTCCATCCTTCCCTAATCCGAAGAGACCGATGACCATACTGTCTGGTCTCCTTCCCCAAACAACCAACTTACGTCACGGGTCAAAACCGATGGATGGTATCGGACCCTTCTGGTGACCCCCTCAAAGTGCATGATGGCGATGACTGTCATGAGCAGTCATGGGAAGTAATGATGGTGGAACAGCTGATTTATATAATCAGTGATGTAATAACATTCTCATTTTGACTATGGAAAAAGTATTTTACAGAACAACATTAATATACTAGGCACTAGAGGGTAGCCAAACCAAAAATTCTTCATTTGCTGGGACAAATACACGCAAAATACGTAATAATTTAATATAGTTTTCGTTTTCTGCTTCTGCTGCATCTTTGCATTTAAGCTATTGATGTATGATTTGCTGCATGGCCCAGATGCAAGTAAACAGAAAATAATGGCGAATTAAACTATCGCCATCCAAGTTAACAAAGACTTCTGGCTATGCTTTAGATCAGTCTGTCAGTACACATACATTCTCAACAGAACTGTTACTTCCACCCCAAGCTAGATCTTCAGTTGTGGTACAGATCAGCCTATCACCACAGCATAGGTTTAATATTCATTCGTTAGTTTTGTAAACTCTCGACCATCGTCAGCCTTGCATAGACCTCTGGCTGCACTACATATCAGTCTATCACAACAACAGAGAGTCCACCTTTGAGATGAAATCATTAATATTTTGGCAGAAACAATGAAAAAGTGTTCGATGTATCAATCAAATGGCAGAAGAAGAAAGGGCTATCCCTACAATGGAAGTAATTCATACGATTTTGTCACCACAACTGAGATTCATATTTCAGATGAATTCATTAACAGCATTTCAATATAAAAGGTGCAAGGTGTGTGTGTTATACATGAACAGGAATGTAAATAGGTGGCAAAAGCAGAATGTGAAGGAAAGGCCATCCACAAAATATGATTAATTTATATGCTAGTGGTATAGACATACAGTTAACTGCTGTTTGGCTATCACATACTGTTCTCCCATCAGCCACCTCTGACTTGATATGGAGATGCATTGCCAACATCTGCTTTATATCATTAAAATGAACAGTGTGTGGATGGCCTTTTGTAAAGTTTAGCTCCTTCATATCAGTAGCCACTTCTAAGCATTTAGTGTGAGGCACATTTTCAGCCACGTGATAAAGTTTGTTGGAGTACACTCATATTAACCTAAAATCAGTGTATATGTTTCAATGAGTATTGTATCTATTTGCCTTATATAATGTGATGAGTTGTACCAGACAGGAGAGAGATATTCTACAGTGGATGGGGAAGAGAGAGTGCAATTGCTGGTTCACTGCTTGAGGAGAATGTGATTCCAGTTTCACACTGTCAATTTTCAAATCAGATTGTCTTGTGTGGAGATTTTCATTTTGTTATCCTCGCATGGACTACAATTTTTGAATGTAAGTGCTCTGTCAAGTACTACTTGTAATCATTTTGGAGTGTGACAGTGCTGTAACTATGCTCCTAACTGTACTGTATGTAGCTTCGCTGTTCCATAGATAGAATGCAGAGTTGTCTTAATAGGGTTTGCTATTAGCAGTATAGTAGTATCCCGATATACTTCAGACGGCAGTTGCCAGTTTTCTCTCCCCAGTGCAGAAAGAGCTAAATCATCTGCACAGTGGAAGCTTCTTATATTTGGAATCAGCAGTTGGTTGTTGGTGCATATGTTGAAAAGAAGTTAAAACACTTCCATAATGTGCTCTTCAGAGACTTTGCTGTTCTTGGAAGTCAACAAAAAACTTAAAATTGTGCGAGAGAGTGCTGATAACTTCAGCAAGGTCGAGGTTGTTGAGCAGATTCTGTAATTGAACATATAGTTATTGGTAACTGCCAGCATTGTACATTGCTGTCGAGTCTACGAAAGTGACACCAGTAACCTGACTATTTTCAAACCTGCCCCTTTGAAATGAGTAAGAGCGAAGAGCTGCCCTTTACAGTTGCCCTTGGGGCATATCCCTGCTTGCTCGTGTATAAGTAGAGTGTTGCTTATAGGTGGACTTCTGTTTAGAATTGTGGATTTTAGCAATATGTACAAGTGGATTAACTGGCTAACCAGCCTAAAATTTTTGGGGTGCTTTGCTTCCTTTCTAGGTTGAAGAAGGGTTATCTCTCTGCTTTTTTGCCATATCTTTGGTATTTGATGGCTGTTCATGCAACTGTTGAAGACCTTATACAATCCATTCTCTTGTGGATGGGCCATAGTTCATTATTTGTTCCATTTGGATGTCATTTAAGCTGGCCATTTCACTGGCTATGCTGCTTTTGTTAGGCTTGTTGAATCCTGACATTTGAAATAGGGTAACTAGACCATCTACTTCCTCCTGACCCATGTGGTGTGGTTTAGGTACTTTTACTTTGTGTTTGACTTGCCAGTCATGCGCTATCTGGTCTGCAGTGATGTCATAGTGTTTATTACACCTGGTAGTATTACTATTGAGGCATCTCAGTAACTGTCATGCTTTTTGGCTGCTCCTGATTAGATCTAGTTCTTTTGTGCTTTTAGTCCTTTATTCCTTTCCGATGCTGTCAGCAACTTGGTGAGTTTGTCCCAGCTTCTACTGTTGCCTCACAAAAAGGATCTTTTTTAGACCCAGCTCTCTGTAGCAAACTGAACAGCAAGCTCAGTGGTGTAAGACAAAGAAAATGTAAGTTTCATGTACTACATGGCATCAACAGTCTGGAGAATTTCTTTACAGCCTCAGTGAATGCTCTGTATGATTCAGGTATCGGTCAGAGGATGGAAACCACAGCTTCCATCAAGTCTGTAAACTTTTTGATAAAGATTATTGTCCAGTGAAATAACCCTAATTTAAAATGAAATGTCCTGTTTCTGCCGTCATCAGTCATCCTTACATCAGAAAACATACGCTGTGGTTTAATCCAGCTGCTCTGGAAAACACATAGTCACTCATTTACAATGTGATTTCCACAGTGATGGAATTGAACCATAACAATTGTTTGTGATATGATAATAGCTTATGGCAGCTGAAATTTTCATAATTTGAAATTAGTTTGAATGTTTCTAGAATGAGATTTTCACTCTGCAGCGAAATGTGCACTGATATGAAACATCCTGGCAGATTGAAACTGTGTGCTGGACCGAGACTCGAACTCGGGACCTTTGCCTTTCGTGGGCAAGTGCTCTACCGTCTGAGCTACCCAAGCACAACTCATGCCCCGTCCTTACAGCTTTACTTCTGCCAGTACCTCATCTCCTACTTTCCAAACTTTACAGAAGCTCTCCTGCAAAGTATGAATGTGACGGTTAAACATTATTATCTTAAAAATGTAACACTGTGCATCTTGAGATAGACTGAAATGTCATTCTTTCTTGTAAACTTGTATCTATCAACTTCCTTGAATTTGAAATTCCTTCAGAATGGAACAAAATGTGTCATCCATTTGACATGATTGATCCATTTTGTGTGTGTGTGGATTAGGAATAACAATAAAGACTGTTTTGATGCTTGTCATGAATATATTATCACTGCAAAAAGTCATATCTGGGTTATTAGCCACTTTCTGTGTACTGCTGATGGTGGCTTAGTCGTTTGTTGGGCTCAGATGGTTTACTTAAGCCATTTCTAGCAGTTATGTATATTTGTCATTGGAATCTACATCTTAATGTACTGATAAGGTTTCCTTGAATTCTGTAAATAACTTCAGTTGAGTGCAAGAGTGAATATTTCAGTGAAGCTGTAGTCAATTTGTGGCTCTCCTTATCCATCTCACTTGTAGCACTGTGTTGGATGATCTTCATGGCATTTCTAACTTGTTCATCATCAATATGTAGGAAAGGTGTGTCCCCAGAAACTACTTGAATTTTATTACCAACTAATCAAAGTATATGGCACAACTTTTATTCAGTGTTAAGTGCTGTTATTGTTGTGCTTCAAGGGGGTAAATCGTAACACATTTTAGTGAATAAATGACTGTTAGTGAATAATTTCCTAATAAAAGATATGAATCTACTTCTATACCTTGTGAGCTACTGTAGGTGCATGCGAGAGAGAATGTCCCTATGTCCCACTGTACCAATTATTAGGACTTTTTCCCATTCCATTCACTTATGGTGTGTGGGAAGGATGATTGTTTAATTGCTTCCGTGTATGCTGTAGTTAATCTGATCTTATCCTTTCGATCCGTTTGGGGTCAATACATAGGGGGTTGTAGTATACACCTACAGCCATTGTTTAAAGCCAGTTCTTGAAACTTTGTTAGTAGGCTTTTGAGGAATAGTTCATGTCTGTCTTCAAGAGTCTGCAAGTTTAGTTCTTTCGTCATTGCTGTGACACTCTCCTGTGGGCCAAACAAACCTATTACCCTTCATGCTGCGCTTCTCTGCATATGTTTAGTATTCCCTGCTAGTCCTCTTTCGGTATGGATTCCACACACTTGATTAATATTCCAGGGTGGGTCACACGAGTTGTTTTTAAGCAACTGCCTTTGTATACTATTTGCATTTCCCAAGTATTCTACCAGTAAACTAAAGTCTGCTACCTGCTTTACCCATGACTGAACCTATGTGACTGTTCCATTTCAAAACCCTACTAAGTGTTACACTCAGGTATTTGTATGAGTTTACAGATTTCAGCAGTGACTCACTGATATTATATTCATAGGATACGATGTTTTTTCATTTTGTATAGTGCACAATTTTACATTTCCAAATATTTAAAGCATGTTGCCATTCTTACACCACTTGGAAATCTTATCAAGGTCTGACTGAATATTTGTGCATCTTTGTTCTTACTGTACTTTGTTGTAGGTAACTGCATCATTTGTGAGAAGTCTTAGATTATCATTAATATTGTCCACAATATCATTAGTATGCAACATGAACAGCAAGGTACCCAACATGCTTCTCTGGGTACACGCGAAGTTATTTCTACATTTGTCTATAACTCTCCATCCAAGATAATGTGCTGTATCCTCCCTACCAAGAAATCCTCAGTTGAGGGACAAATTTCATCTGATACCCCATACAGTTGTGCTTTTGATAATAAGCATAGATGTGGTATTGATTCAAATGCTTTTCGGAAATTGAGATATACTACATCTACCTGACTGCCTTGGCCCACGACTTGTGGAGTGTTGTGAGGAAAGTGTGAACTGGGTTTCACATGATCTACGATTTTGAAATCTGTGGTGGATGGCACAGGGGAGACACCTCACTATGTTTGAGCTCAGAATAAGTTCTAAGATTCTGCAGAAAATGGGTGTCAAGGATATTGGACGATAGTTTTTAAGATCATTTCTGCTACCGTTCTTGTAGGGAGTGTGACTTGTGCTTTTTTGCAGCTACTGGTCTTGGTCTTTTGTTTGAGGCCTCTATAATAGATTTTAGTTTACAGAGAGGCTAACTCAGCTGCAAATTGGATGTGGAATCTGATAGGCATTCCATAGAGTCCTGGGGCTTTATCCGGGTAATGATTTCAGCTATTTCTCAATGCCAGTGACACTAATATCTGTTTCACTCATATTTTCAATGGTACAAGAAATGAATTGGGGCAATACTCCGAACATTTGAAAACAGAGTTAAACATTTCTACCTTTGCTTTGCTATTCTTAATTTCAATTCCTGCGTTGACCATGAGTGAATGGACACTAACTTTGGTGCCATTAACAGCCTTTATGTATGACCAGAATGTCTTTGGGTTTTGGAAAAGACCTTTTAAAAATATTTTGCTACAATAGTCATTGAAAGCTTCACACATTGCGCTCTTGACTGCCATTTCATTTCTTTTCATTCAGCATCTCTGTATCTAGAACCGTATGATTTGTTTTTAAACTATCGTTCAGCAGTCCTGTTTGCTTAGAAGTTTCTTTGCTGTGTCTATATACTGTGGAGGATCTCTTCCATCATGAATGTTCCACAGGCCAAATATCTATCCAGTGCATGGTCAATTATTCTTTTAAACTGGAACTATAGTTCTTTTACATGCTCCTGTGCGAAGCTAAAAGTTTCAAGTTCCTCATTGAAATATGACCATACTACTTTTTCTGTCTAGTTTGCTGAATATATAAATCTTTCCACTTGTTTTAGTTGCCCTTTGTGCATCAGTATTCATTGTTGCTATAACTGCCTCATGGTCACTAGTACCCATTTCAATGTGGACTTCCTCAAAGAGGTCAGGTCTGTTTGTTGCCATTATATCTAATGTATTTCCATAATGAGTGAGTGGGGTTCTGAAATACATGTTCTAGGTAGTTTTCAGAGAAGGCATTTAGTACTGTTTCACAGGGTGGCTTGTCACACCCACAACTAACAAAGCTCTAATTATCCCAGTTGATTGTTAGATGATTAAAGTTTTCTCCAGTGATTACAGTATGAATATGAAATTTATGTACAAGCAAACTGACGTTTTCTCCAAGGTTCTCAGTTACATCAGGAGGTGGGACTGGTAATTAATAGAAGGACCTCATTATGATTTTACGTCCACCCTTGAAACTGTGTCTTTCCCAAATAGTTTCACATGCAGCTTCAGCTTCTATCTTTGGGCATTTGAATTTCTTGTCTTCTGTGAAAAATAAACCGTCTCCATAGCCCATTTCCCCATCCTTTCGGTATGTGCATAAATTATCCCTAAAGATCTCTCTACTGCTAACTTCAGGTTTTAACCAGCTTCTAGTATTATGAGCTTTACTGCTTTAGGAGCACTTGAAACTCTGGAACTTTCTTGTGAATGCTAGGGCAGTTAACCACAAGGATTTTGATTCTCTCCCCCGGGGATGGGGAGTGCATTTCTTTGTATCTTACACTAATGTTATTGGGTTTCTTACAGCTATAGTTATCTGGAGTGCATGGAAAGTTGTCTAATCTGAAAAAAAACCCTTGTGCACCCTCCTTCCCCCCCTTCCACACGCACACATATGTCCAATTACTTTGCTAGCTGTCCCTGATCTGTAGTACACACCTGGCCCATTTAGTGGGCCTCTCCTCTCAACACTACAGCCCAAGTCTAGACAGCCACAGCCTACCTTGTCATAGAACCTTTGAAGTCTCTGGTTAAAGCCTTCCATTCGACTCAGAACCAGGACGACATGTGTTCTGGGGGCTATGCTGCCGATTTTGAGCTTCATTGAAATTTCGGGAGCAAGGCAGTATTCTCAACACACTGCTAGTCGTAGGAATCAGCCAAGTATGACCTTGGAGTCCAGATGACGGATAATGTTTGTTCCAAAGTGCGCCATAGCCTGTAGTTGATCGCACCCTGTTCCCTCAATGACTACTGGAATCTGAATGATGGCTTCAGGCATACACACTGAGTGCACTTGGTGTTCCTTCCCATCCCTTGCTTCCTTTCCCTAAGTGGTACCATTACTGCCATACATATGAACTGCCAACAATTAATAGACCCTACCCCTTTGCTTTTGCTGTTCCTTAGATTAAAGTGATCCACTCTAACTACTCAATTTTTAGTAAATGCAGAGTAACAAATCCTACAGGTTCATTCAGATAGTTTATATTCCCTTCACTTTTTGATCACAAGCATCTACATTCAGCAGTTCGTCTTAATGTACATTGGATTTGTTGTTCATATTATGATGATCATCTTTTTCTTGTGCTTTAGTCCCACACCAGAACAGGATTGGCATGTTCATTAATGCATTTGGCATGGCTAATTTAAGAGATGGCTGAGTGCCCTACCTTTGCCATCCTGTTACCCTCAGGGTAGATGTAGTCAACCCCATCTGTCTGTTGAGGTGTTATTCATGTGAAAGACACCAAAAGTTTTCCAAGTGTGTGCAAGCTATGTAACTGAGGTGGGAAACAGGTTCCACCTCAATATTCACCTAGTGGGATGTGGGAACCACTTAAAAACCACATCCAAGTTGGCTGGCATACTGTCCCTCATTGTTAATCCACCAAACGGATTCGATCTGGGGCTGGCACAGCTACCCATCCTGGAAACGGCACTTTAACTCATATGGCCATAGGGATGGGCTTGTAGAGACTACAATATTTTAATTAATCCACTGGGAGAATAAATCAATTCATCTTGTCTTTTCTTCGTAGATTGAAATGGTTTTGGATCGAGCATTCTTCCTTTCATTTTGAACCAGCACTGTTTAACTGGTTTCACAACAGTATGGCTGTCCACACCAAAAATGAAGAGTAATACCTTTGATCCATAAGTTACACGTGACAAAATCATATGTGATTGTTTCATTTAGAAACATGTGGCACATGAAATACTTTGATGTGGCAGTGTAACTGTTCTGGCTACCAGTCTAACCTTTAAAGAGCCAGCGACATTAAATATGTTAAAAGCTCTGAAGATCTGGTGAATAAAAATCATCTTCGCTTTAGAAAAAGTAAGTCAACTCAACAAACATTAGTGATGATGGGATATTTAGCAATGGGAGAAAGGTATAAGAAAAAGTTAATTTTTTTAGACAAGAGACAGGTGTCAGAAACATTGGTATTAGGAGACATTTCAGAAATTCAACACCTAGAGCACACATTTGTGGTGTACTTCCACACCACCATTGTTTTCTGTATTCCATGTATTGAGGCCCAAAAGTGGATTTTCTCTAGAAATGGATTCTGATAAAGCAATCTTGAAAACTTTGTATGTACGTTTATTACATTCTGAAAGGAGAGGGAATAATTTGATACAGCTTTGTTAAAAAGATCTCCCAGATGCTTATTTTTTTAAAATTTGTGTTCTGTATTGACAATATTCTATTGAAAATTTTAGGTAATTCGCATTGTTGTGAAGTCTGTTCTGTTTCTTGGGTACTTAGCTCTTCTTGTCTCAGTTTTCCAAGGTACTTGCTAAAAAATAAACTGTAGTTGTCATTGTAGCCAACGGGTAATATTTGTAATTACAGCACAGTAAGGCATTATGCTACCAAATCTATAATTTTTCTGTGGCGTGCTTGAAATGTGTGGTATAGAGAATGAAAATTGAGTTCATTATTTGTGTAACTTTCTATCAACACACTACTACTGGAGTGCAGGGGTTTGGTGCATGGCTGTTAACACATTCTCACACATCTCTCTAGATTCCAAGTGGTTTGCTAGGTTTATTATGTCAACATTCACTATACAAAAGTCAGTGTGCTTGTCTGCAGTGTATATTCATTGCATGTTTGCATAGTAGATTTGTGGAGTAAATTCTTTGTTTTTAGTCTTGCTCTCTGATTAGATTTCTTTCCACCCATAATGCATGTGTAGAATTCCTTGCCATGTAAATTTAAGTGTTCTGAGCAGTCACAAGCTTAACATTTTCTTGTGTAATAATTCCCTTGTGTTTATTGGTATTTTGTATGTCATTATCTAGTATTGAAGTAAAGCTTTGCATTACAGCGAGTCTTTTGTATTTTCAGGCGTAAGTCTGTGGAGAACCTGTTAATATCTAGTCACGACGTAATTGGGAGTAGCATCAGTTCATCCTTGACGTTCAACACAATGACTTTACCCTCTGCCTGTCATGTTGCTAATCCCAATGGCTCCCTGGAACCACGGTAAACATGGCTTGTGTGACGTTTCCACATAAGTGTGTTAGCTAAAGAAACTGTGATTTGTTCATCATTTAGGCATTAAAATAAACTTTTATTGAGCACTGCATAGAAAATTACAGTGGCCACAGTTTCATTTTTAATGTAATTGTTGAGCATAATGTAATCGTCCCGTGTATTGACATTGTATTATTATCCATTCATGCTTTTTGCCCTGTATTTGGGCATATTTCTTCAGACAGGTACATTTGCCTTAATATGTACTAGAAGTACAGCTTAATTTGATATAGTGTGCTGCCTGTACCCATTGTCTTACCTGAGAACATAGTGTTAAGCTTTTTAAATGTGTTAGTGGGTTTTGTTTGCTGTTTGCCTTTTGTGTTGATCAGTAATTAACACATACCTGTCCTCCTGCTGCTTTTATGTGAAGGTGCCCTCAGATATCATGTGTGAGTGTGTTCTATGTAGGTCTCCAAGCCCAAGTACGAGTCCACAGTCAAGTCCACGCCCGTCCCCCCGACAACAACACAAGCGGGACCATTCCAAAGGTGATATTATACTGACTGGTAACAGCAGCACAACTGTGGAGAAACCAGATACTTTTGAGGTTAGTGGGGTATAGTGTAAGATCAGAATTGTCTGTGGTATTTTTATTGTATAATTCAAGGGACCCAAAAGAAATAAACATAATATATGCAGGCATTTGTTATTGTTCAATGTTTCACAAACAGACTGTGTATTTACTTATTTGTTTCTTTCCCTTTGCTTCTGGGAATATGCGGTACTCAAGTGAAGTTTCCAAATGAGATGCATTTCAGCTGCATGTTAGGATTTTGAGCTTACTGATCAACTTTTATCCATTCATGCTACTGTAACTTTTAGGAAATTTACATTATTAATGCTTAGACATTCATTTGCTATCACAATGCAAAAACTGTATTGATTTAGGTCCAAAGTTAATTTGCGTTGTGCTTATTATAAGGCAGATGCAAATGACTTTCAAAAAGTGGAAACAAATATTTTCTGCTTCAAATATTGAGATTTTTGCTGTCATTTTCATATGATAATTATAAAAAATACTAACCATTTGATTTATGACACAGACTAGAACATGTGCTCCTCCTCCTTAAAACCTTTGGAAAGTTCTGGTACAGTCTGATATTATGACTGAATGATTTGAGATTGTAATTGCCTGGTAAGGCTCCAGACAACTTGCAGTGTTACAGAAAATTAAATGCTTGTTTCGACAATGGGCACACATTTTAAATAGTGAAGTATTTGTGGTAAATACTGTGGAACATGCTGGAAACAGTGGGGAAAGATGCACTGTTGAAGGGAAGGAATAGGCCAAGGTGGTGGTTGGGGGGAGGGCTGTAAGTAATGTTTTCAGTAAAAAACAGCTGTTTAGAGGAAGAGACATCATCACTTGCTTGAAAGCCATTGTTTCAGGTTCAGTTTTTGTTGAAAAGTGAGCTGTTTGTTGCTCATAACTTACTGCTTTGTGTAGTTTATGTGGTGGATAGTTATTCTGTGTTATTTACGTGTCCTTTTTGTTCATTGTTGTGTTGGCATAGATTCCTGGGGAAACATTATTACATTATTTATTGTCATCATACTAGATAGTGTGGCAGTAGTGTTGATACGTTTGTGTGTGTGTGTGTGTGTGTGTGTGTGTGTGTGTGTGTGTGTGTGTGTGTGTGTGTGTGTGTAATACATGGCAATCTAACTATTTTCTCTTATTCTAAACCTTAAAATATAACATAAAATTTAATTTTGAGTAATTGATACAGTGTCTGATAGCTTTATTGTTTGTGGGCAACAGAGAAAAAGTCCTATGAACATATGCTCGACCTGTTTTGCAGATGCCACATATTTATAGTTATGTTGCTCATGGGGTTGTAAGCATGCAGTTGATCTAATTCCATACCTAAAAACTTGGCCTGCTCTTTAATTTTCAACATGTTTTTTAACACAAAAAGTATGATACAACCCAGAGCACTGAAATTGTTAAGAGGAATAACTGCATTGTGACATGAATCTCGTATTCTTCATTGTTCTTTCATTGACATTTGTTTTGTAAGGATTTCCCAAGAACCTCCCATACATGAGTAAGCCTTATTTGTATGCAGAACTCTGGTCACTTGGAGCTGAATTGTTTGCTGTGTTTGGCATCAGCTATTCAAAGCCATGAACATTCCAAAGCCTCTGGATAGGAAGAACCAGCAGGCATAAAGTGCTAGCTCCATACTGTTTTACATTTTTGTTCATCCTCAGTTGGAGTATGGTTGTCTTGTATGCGGCCCTATGTCCAGCATATGTGCGAATACTGCATAGCCACCACTAATATTTTCACAGCAACTACAGATGATGCAGAATGCGTAAAAGGTCTCAGCACACCTATAGTCACCTCTTTCCCTACTGTTGACCGTGACTGCTTGGAACTGTCTATGAGCCAAACATTCACTTGGTATTCAGGTAAAGCAACATTAATGAGATACGAGTGTCTTGATACAAGGTTGGGACAGATTTCTTTGCTGGCTAGTTGTAAGACTCTTAGAGTTTAAAACTGACAGTGTGCAGCAAGTTCTGTACTCCATAATATGCCTTTTGAAATAATTTTTAATGATGATTTTAGTACAATAATTTGAAGATTTTTGCATACTGATAGGCACAATAGAGGGGCACTATTGCGTGCTCCATTAATTTCCCCATCTGTGGACTCAGGTTACACACGCTGAATAATATACTGTGTTCAATACCAAACTTAATACAGAGTTGTCAAAAGTCATGGAAAGCCACTGGATGTTTGTTAGTAATGATTCATTCATTTACTAGCTGTCAAAACTGCAATAATTCTATGAACTGTTAGAATCTTTCTACAGATATACTGACCCTACAGCACCATCGGCAATTGTTCTTGTATAGGTACTGTTGGGTTTGAGTATCAGCAACATCCCATAAATACTTGATTGGGTTAAGATGGGTGATTTGGGGAGGTGAGGGGGTAGCAACTTGTAGTTGAGGATCCACTGGACTGTTCATCAATCCACCTGCTTTCAACCATAGAGGTGACATGTCAAATTGTACTGTTGAAACATGGCATCTCTGTCAGGGTACTCTGTTACCAGAAAGGGATTGAGATGGCCTACAAAAATAATCTGTATAATGTGCATCTTTCATTGACCATGCAGATAGACAATGGGGCCTAACTGTGGCCATGTGAACACAGTCCAGATCATAACTGAACTGTGTTTTGAATTGACACAACCTTGATGACACATAGGATGCATAGCTTCATGGGACATACGCTACTCTGCCACCTGCCAATAAGCTTGTCAACAGGCTGTGTTGCATGTTGTCACTGTTTCATGGTCCATTGATGATGTTTGTGGTCCCATACCAGTTCTTAAGTTGTGTTGGGGTGTCAACAGTGGGACACGAGTTGGATGGCTGCTGCTGAAGCCTATGTGGTGCATTTTTCTCTATGCAGTCATCATAGAAACAGGATCCTGACACTCCACATTCAAACTGGTAGCTACCTTACAGTTAGACTATCCATTGTCTTGTATGGCCGTGGTGAGGTGACAGGATGTCCATTCGATACACACTCATGGTTGCCCTGTTCTATGGTTTATGTGTGTGTGGAAACATTGTCTCTGTGATATTGAAGCCCTATCTTAGACAGTGTTGATCTCAGAAACCTGAACTCTTTTAGAATCTATGACCCATTTGTCGTGCGCTGATTATCATCCTGTGTTCAAAGTTGATTGACTCGTGAGATGCTGCTGTGTTCATTACACACTTCTCTGTAACAGACTGCTCAGGTATTGCTTTCACACTCATACCGCATGTCACTTGTAGCTGCAAAATTCAGGTGTCACATGTAGCACATTGTCAAATTGGTCAACCCTTTCCATGGTCCTTAGGGTGCTCAGGTGGATGATCTAGCATCAGGTGTGAAAAGTCGTCATCCGTTCAGATTCCATGTGCGCTCAGCTGTCCACTCAGCTGTGTATCAGAGTGGCAGGCTCTTTTGAATTTTTATATCAGTAGTCAAACAGACACTTATTTATATCAAACATTGTTTTTAAAGTAGTTCTTTTTACTGTTCACATTTGATTAAGAATTAATTTCTTTGTACCTTTGTAGTTGTATGAAAATTTGAGGTCTCTCTCTCTCTCTCTCTCTCTCTCTCTCTCTCTCTCTCTCTCTCTCTCTCTCTCTCTATCTCTCTTGCACACACGGATCTCCCCACTCCCCTCCTGTACACATGCTTGCATTTATCATATTTCAGAGTGACAGTGTCTTTCCCATTTTTATATTAGTTGTCATCAAGCAATATTTATCTCAGATGCAGTTGTAAAAACAGTCATTTTGCATTTTGTTATTGGACTTTAATTGAGAAGTTTGTTATCTCATGGCACACTCTGTTGTTTCGTCGTATTGAAAGAAAAGTATTTCTTTATATGAGCTCTGAGAACTTTAAAGTTGAGCACCCAGAATCCAAATGTGTTCGAACCAGACTGTGTGAAATGAGATATCAGATTTTGTCTCAAACGCCAGCAGTTCTATTGATTTCTAAAGTAAAGAATATACTTGTATCATATGAGTGTGTCCATCTCTTCTTCCTGCAGTGATTATCGAGGGTGTGGTAGATTGTGTTCCCGTTTAGTGCTGCACCACATTACATGTCAGAGAGGGAGAGGGAGAGGGCGAGGGAGAGGGAGGGGGAGGGGAGGGGGGAGGATTAGGATAGAGAATGAATCAGTGTTTTTCTAACATTAACAATCAATAATTCCTTTATAAAATGTACTATAATGGGTACAGTTTGGTGCAGTATAGTAGATTCATGGTAATGTTACATCATAATACATCAAAATAACAACATATGTATTAGAGCAAGACATTGGACTTAATATTTACGCATACATTAATAGAATTCATATTAACAATTTCTTAATATTTAAAAACCAGTATGATATATTGTATGATAATAAATAATTTATTTTATGCTTGCAGTAATGGTATATCCCAGTTATACATTAAACCACACACATATACTCTCATTTATGTTAAAAAATTCACTACTTCTGTAGAATGAATTTTGTAACAGGTATTCTTTCAATTTGCTCTTGATTTTTATAGTTTGATGTGTGTAGGTAGAGGATTGGTAACTTTCATAACTGAGTAATTTACTAATTTTTGCATAAGGCTGAAGTTTGTCTAGTTACTATGTAAACCCTGTTCTGACCTCATAATGTGGCCATGTGAACTATTTGTTTTGGAAAGACAGCAGTTTCAGAAAAGAAACACACAAGGGAAGAGGCACACTGAGATGGCATTTTGGAAACCTGTAGTAGCAGGAATAGATTCCTGCAAGTGTGTCTTGGCTGCACACCACTCATTGCTTATCACACTCCTCTGAGTAATAATTTTCTTATTATCAAGAACTGTTTACCACAAAAGGTGATGCCATAAAACAACAATGCATGGGTATAATATCCTGAAGTAAGCAACTATGACAACATCCATATGGGCAGACGATGGAATTATGGATCAGGAAAAGGTTACGGAATGAAGTCTATTCGCAATATCTGGAATATGGCAGGACCAATTTAATTCGCTATCAGTGTACACGCCCAAGAACTTAGTGGAGTTCACTTGGTGTATTTTTTGTCCATTAAATTTTATATTTGTTTTCTTGTTCTTTCTTTGCCCTATAAAACTGTACATAATGAGTTATTTTGACATCTAGGGAATCTTATACAAGTAAACTAGCATAATAAAATTCCATGTTAGCAGAGGTTTCCAAGTTTTTCCCTCCTGTTTTGTCCACTAGAAGAGAAGTATTATCTGGAAAAAGGGTAAACTTGCTCACTGGAGTGGAAAAGAGTTAGAGATCATCTATAGAGATAAAAAACAGCAGGGACCTCAGCACAGAGCCTTGTGTCACTCATTTCTCCACTACGCTGCTTAACCCATAATTCTGTTTTATCATCAGAATTTCATGGTGGATGCAGTTAAAAGCCTTGGAAATGTCACATAGGACTCTGATTGGTACCAGTTTGCTGTGAAGAGATTGCAGAATTTGATCAGTGAGAGAGAAAATAGCATCATCTATTGATAGGACTTGATGGAAACCACATTAACAGTGACTGAGAATCTTGTGACCATTCAAGTGATCAATAGTTCCTTTGAACACCAGACTCTGTAGGACCAAAGGAAAATATATTAGCTGGGAGGTTCTGCGATGGTTGTCTCAATTTTTTCATCCTTCTTGAAAAGTGTTTCATACATGTATATTTTAATGCAGTGATAAAACACCATGACACTGGGATTCATTAAATATGTGACCCAGGACTGCATGTGTGTATTAATGATAGTGCCCAAATGCCCATGTGGAAATATTATCAATCCCAGGATAATGTCAGTTTTTCATCTCATTGAGTTTTCTTTTGATTTCACTAAGTGTGATGAGAAGTACATGCATCTGACTTTGGTGCTGCTAACTTTATACAGTAGGTTTAAGAAGTCCCTCTCTGAGGCCTTACAGCCAGTTCCCTCTGCAGCTGTTAATTGTCAGTTTTATCAGTTTTATATATTACCAACCCCCTCAATGTTTATTACGACACTTGCATCATGGCAGCGAAGCAATGAGGTATTGGTAAGTTGCTGGAGGGAGTTGGTGTCATATGTGCACCCCCCCCCCCCCCCCCCCCCCACACACACACAGGACACCTAATTTCCGTAAATTTTGAGGAGGGGGACCATAAGGTCTTGACGCAACGTTCAATCACATCCCATATTCATTCAATAGGGTTCCGATCTGACAAGTTAGTGGGGCAGCACATCAATGGGAACTCACCACTGTGTTCCTCCAATAGTTCCATTACACTCCTGTCCTAATGACATGGCATGTTATCTTGCTGAAAAACATCACAGCCGTCAGGAAACATGATCCTCGTGATTGGACATACGTGGTCTGCAACCTATGTACGATACTCTGTGGCCATCATGGTGCCTTGCATAAATTCCAGTGGACCCATGGATGCCCCTGTGAATGTTCCACAGAGCATAATGGAGCCACTGCCATCTTGTCTCTGTCCTGCAATACAGGAGTGAACGAGCTGTTCCCCAGAAGACAACAGATTCACTCCCTCCCATCGGTGGGATGAAGAAGGTATCAGGATTCATCAGGCCGCACCACACTCCCGCCAGTGCCCAGTGCCAGTGGTCACGTGCGCTTTTTGGTCGTAGTTGCTGATGTCATGGTGTTAACATTGTCACATGCATGGGTCACTGGCTGCAGTGGCCCATCGTTAGGAATGTTTGGTGCACTAAGTGTTCAGACACACTTGTACTCTGCCCAGCATTAAAGTCTGACATTAGTTCCATCACAGTTCACTACCCGTCCTGTTTTACCAGTCTGCTCTGCGTAAGTCTGACATCTGTTATGAGGGGTGGCTGCCCAGCTCCACGATGCCTGTACATGGTTTCACCATGTGTTGAAGATTCTTACCACAGCACTCCTCAAACACCCGACAAATCGTGCAGTTTCTGAAGTGCTTGTGCCAAGCCTTTGGGCCATCACAATCGTGCAACTTTCCCATTCTACATGCGGGCAGCATGCTCACTGATACTGCATGCACCGTGCATGTGTGTGACTAGCAGTCATTCCTCACCAGGTGACTCCGCTCCCACCTGGATGGATTTATATTGATGGTAGGTCAGTGGTCATGATGTTCTGCCTGATCAGTGTATATTTCCCTGTAACATATTTATATATCAGACATGCGCTCTACTTTCTTCCCTCACTATCCCTTTTTATAACTTGCCATATGATGTTTACTTTGTTGTAGTCATTGTTAGTTTCAAATGTGATGTACATAGTTTAGAATTTTTTATGACACTCTTTTAAAACATTACAGTATAATCAATAGTTCCCCTTGTTTTATGGGATAATAAGATATCCATACTGATTCATCTAACTTTCTCTTTGTTCTACGTGAAATTTTGATTGCTCTAGTAATCCAGGGTTTTGTTTAGTGGCCTGTGGACTGTTTCTTACAGTGTTTTGGCTGTAAATACAGTTTCTATGACACACACACACACACACACACACACACACACACACACACACACACACACTCTCTCTCTCTCTCTCTCTCTCTCTCTCTCTCTCTCTCTCTCTCTCTTCTCTTTCTCTTCCAGCAGATTGAGTGGAACCCTGTACATATGGAAATGAATGTTAATGACAAGTTTAGCGTGTTCTTTAATAAGCTTGTGTAATTGTTTGAAGCTGTATTTCTAAAAATAAAAAAAAAAATCATACAAAATAATCCTCAAGTCAGTAAATTGAAATCCTGGATAGAGGGATAAGACTTCCCTGTAGGACAACAACAAAGAAAACTATAGATTGTTCTGTAGTATTTTAAAAGGGTCGTGTGTGTGTGTGTGTGTGTGTGTGTGTGTGTGTGTGTGTGTGTGTGTGTCTGTGTCTGTGTGTGTGTGTGTGTGTGTCGGGGGGGGGGGGGAGAATTTTCTCCTGTCACGACTGGCTATATTATAGTAAAAAATACCCACACAGAATGCTCAGTTAAGTCTTATGAGCCACCAGAAAAACTTCAGAACTACTGCAACTATCTTTCAGAAGGGTGCAGTTTCATTTTAGAGTGAGGTGTGTGCAGTCAAATAATTATACACTTTCCAGATGTTAACCAATTGGAATTCTGTCAGTCATTCTTTGTCTCTACCATAGTAACTTTCAGCAAGTGAATTGTTTTGTGTCTTCAAAAAAAGTAACTTGTATGGAAACTGAATACTGCATCATTTTATATAGGTCAGTTACCTGAATCCAATACTGATACCAGAAACTACCACCATCTCAGAGGAAAAAATACAGGGTTATTCTAAATGATGGACCCATGTTCAAAACTTCATATTTATTAAAGTACAAATCCAAAATGAACAGGCTTTATACCAATGAAAAGAGGAAGTATCAAAGTTTTTTCATAATGTTTGATTTCAATTTAATAATTTTTTAAATATTTGTAATTAATCTGAACGAACTGCGGAACTGAATCACTGCTGCCATACACTCAGTAACACCAGATATACCTTCACGTGTGTGGGACGAGTTTGGCTACCATGTTGATGTTTGCCATGCTTCCAGCAGTCACAACATTGAACATTTATAACATTCATCACATTTCTAATTAAAAAAATTATTAAATTGATATCAAACATTATGAAAAAAAAACCTTTGAAACTTCCTCTTTTCATTGGTACAAAGCTTGTTCAGAATGACCCTGTACAATGTGTTGCATGATTAATGATTAAGAAATGTTAAGAATGACTGCATGACAGAACCGAGGTTGAAAGTTGACAGGTTTCCTGTCAAGGTATGACATGTCAAATCCAAGTTTTTTGGTAAAGGCAAATACGCAGACCTTTTAAAGTTGGTGTTTTGAGACAGTTGTGTTGTATGCAGCTATAGCAGAAAGAAAGAGGGAAACTAAAATTGAGTCGCTGAAGAGTAGACTCACGTGGCTGTGCTAAAATCTCAGCTATGGAGATCGGTGCTTCATAGTAAGTGTTGTAGTAATCTGTAACCTTTGCAGTGTGTGTTTCATGAGTGGTCAGTTTCCTGATATATTACAGTACTCATTAGTAAAATTACTGTATAAAAAGAAGGAAACAGGTTAATGGAGACAATTACTGGCACTAGACTTAAATTGCCACATTTGCAATTCAGATTCAGGAAGGGATCACAACCATACAAACGTACTGTATTCTTTTGTGTATAAGACACTTGGAGGTCTAAGAGATATGCTAAGGACAGTAAGGGTTTTCTTTTGATTTACGAAAAGCATTTGATTGTGTAAACCGTGCAATACTTTTATGTAATCCGATATAAGTGACTACCCTATTTACTTGTTTGCTTTACTTCCCATGTCCAGGTGAGAGCATCTAAACTCGTTTCCTCCAAAACTCTACAGCTGTAATGGCCTTTTCATTGCACAAAAAATAGATTTCTGCTGTGCAAACAAACTCCACCCATGGGCAAATGAGCAAATGTTCAATTGTCTGGCTTTCTCCACATTCGCTAAGTTCATCTTCGGAGTAGCCCCACTTAACTGCATTTACTTTGCACTGTGTAACTTTTGTTATCTATTCAGTGCGCTGTGTGTGCTGTGCTGTAGTTGCTGCCCCTGTGATTTTGTCTGTGGGGTGCAGGTTTGTATTTTGCAGTGTGTGTCCAACCATAAAGATAGGAGGCCAGTCTCAGGTTGGCCTTCTATTGGTACTATCCATTGGATAAAGCCCTTACTTGACTTGAGACAAGTTGGAACTGTTTGGTGGTTAAACATTAAGTACTGTGGGTCAATTTGCTACATTTTCCTCTCTATTTCACTTACTGTAAGGGACGTTCAGAAAGAAATGAACTGGAGGAATAATTACAGAAACCAGTACCTGTATGTTACAAGTATTCGCCCTAGCTGTTGACACACTTGTCCCACTATGACACAAGGTGGTGAATGGCTGTCTCATAAAATTCCCAGGGCTGCAATGTTAACCAGTTCTGTGTGTACAGTTGGATGTCGTCATCCAAGGTGAATCGTTTGCCCCCTCAGAGCTTTTTTAAGGGGACCAAAAATAGCGTAATCACAGGGGGAGAGGTCCGGACTGTATGGAGGATGGCCAATAACCTCCTACTTGAATTTCTGCAAGAGTGCCACGACTGTGTTGGCCGTATGAGGCTTTGCATTGTCGTGGAGCAGAATGGCCACACGGCTGAGATTGCCTGGTCGTTTTGATTTGATCGCTTGGCAAAGTGTGGTCAAGGTTTTCGAGTAACATTGGGCATTCACTGTTGTCCCGTGCTGCAGGAAGGGAAGAAGAACGTCACCATAACCTATTTTGCACTCGTGTGCACGGTAGCATCCAGCTGTACATGTGGAACTGGTTAACATCACAGCCTCGGGAATTTTATAAGACAGCCATTCACCACCTAGTTTCACAGTGGGGCAAGTGTCTCAACAGCTAGGGTCAGTACTTCTTACATATAGGTATTGGCTTCTGTAATTGTGTCTCCGGCTTGTTTCCTTTCGAACACCCTTTATACTTTGCATTTGTTGCATTTGATATTAGGTGGTGCTATGGCTGCAAGTGTGTAAATTTTGTGGACAGTCTCATTTAAAGTGACATCAGCATGTCTGGAGTGGCAATACCTTATTGGTGCTGCATATTCTCTGGCTGCAAAACATAGTCCCATTGTTGATGATCAAAGAACTTCAGGTTGCGCTCTCTATTTTGAACCAGTCAATTTATGTGTAATGTTGTTTCTTGCACATATTTTTCCTTTTAAGTCAGTGCAATGTTTTTTAAATGACAGTGTACGGTCTTTGGTCATTTCCACGTATTTTGGTTTGGTGCAGTGTTGTACTCTAACATCTCCCTATTCTGTTTCCAACTGTTTTTAGGCTTCTCTATTACAAAGGTGGAATGTGCATATTTTCATTTTTTCTGCATTAGGTGACAGGTGATTTTCTTCATAGTAGCTCCCCAAGGCATGCAAAGTCTCTGTCTGTTTTCTTTCAACCTCTTCAAATATTCTTCCTTGAGCAGAAGTGGCAGCATTGTCTACATGTATGCATCTCTCTATTTCTGGCTGTGTGGCTGGTCATTTGTGTACATATTGTACAAGATAGGGGAAAGAACGCTCTCTTGTGGTAGTGCATTCTTTTGGTTTCTCCCTCTACTTTCCTTCCCTTGGAAGATTGTGTAGAATCTTTTAATTCTGCAACATTCCTCTTAACGTGTAAGTCAGTCAAATGTCCTTCGTTACTTCATAGCCTTCCGTGAGAAGTTGCTGGTGGTTTACTGTATCATATGCTGCATAAAGATCAAGAAAACCAACAACCATTATCAATTTCATTTCAAGACAGTGTTATATGTTTTGAGTCAGATTTGGTATTTGACTACAACATGCCTTCTGTGGCGTGAATACAACTTGTTCAGGGATAAGTTTTGTATCGATTCTGGTTTCTATTCATGAAAGAATAATTCTTTCAAATAACTTACATAGGTGGCAGGTTAAGAAAATAGGGCAGAAATTTTTTGCCTCAGTAGACTCTCTTCCGTGGCTTTAGTAATGTTATCTTCCATAGTTGGGGAATCTGAAATGTTTCCAAACATCTGCTCATCATTCTCACTAGCCATTCATTAGTTTTTGGACCAAACTGCTTTATTTGTTCAGTTCGTATGTAATCAGGGTCTGCTGCTTTATTTTCTTTCAGTTCTTGCATTGCTCTTCCCAGTTCCTCAGTTGGGAATGGAGTTCCTAGAGATTTACTGTCACCTCCTATGTTTTGATTGAGATTTGACGCTTTCTGTCTTGTCTTGCCATTCGGTAGCAGTTCGTGAGCTGTCTGGTTTGGAGTGATGTTTGTACTAAATGGCAGGCTCGTAAGATCATGTCTAAGATTTTTTTATCAGCATCCAGCCTCTTCGATTGTTCCATTTCATCTCCAGATTAGTTAGTAATTTAACCCCTCTTTCCCTTCTTTGTTTAGCTATGTTTCAGAGTAGTGCACCTCCAATTTCAATTTTATCTGCTGAGAATGCATCTATGTTACACTTGCTGTGATAGATGATAACGAGTTCTTGTGAGCTTGAGTCAAAGCCAGGTATAAATCAGATCATACATTCAGAAGGAATATACCTCCTTGACATTTTCTTTATAAGTTCAATAAATTCTTTGTAGTTCTTTGGGTCTGCTTTGTGATTCAGTAGCTCTTCATTGTTTATTAGATTTACCCATCTAATCTTCAGCATTATTCTGTACTACCACATTTCAAAAGCTTTTAGTTTTTTGCCTGTGCTGTTAACTGTACACATTTCACTTGTATACAAAGCTATACTCAAGATCAATATCGGAAAAAACTTCATATCATGTACATTCATATTAGATGTTAACATTCAATTGGTGAGATATCTGGAGAATGTGCTGGCCAGGGCAGCACTGGAATATTTTCTGTATCCAGAAAGGCCCGTACAGGACCTGCAACACGCGGTCATGCATTATCCTGCTGAAATGTAGGGTTTCGCAGGGATCAAATGAAGGGTAGAGGCATGGGTCATAACACGTCTGAAATGTAAGGTCCCCTGTTCAAAGTGCCGTCAATGCGAACAACAGGTGACAGAGACATGTAACCAGTGGCACCCCATACCATCACGCCGATTGATATGCCAGTATGGCGATGACGAATTCACACTTCCAATGAGCGTTCACTGCGATGTCGCCAAACACGGATGCGACCATCATGATGCTGTAAACAGAACCTGGATTCATCTGAAAAAATGAGGTTTTGTTATTCGTGCACCCAGGTTCATTGTTGAATACACCATCGCAGGCGCTCCTGTCTGTGATGCAGCGTCAAGGGTAACCGCAGCCATGGCGTCCGAGCTGATAGTCGATGCTGCTGCAAACATCATCGAACTGTTTGTGCAGATGGGCAGATGGTTTTTGTCTTGCAGCTGTCCCTATCTGTTGAGTCAGGGATCTAGACGTCGCTGCACGATCCGTTACAGCCATGCGGATAAGATGCCTGTCATCTCGACTGTTAGTGATACGAGGACATTGGGTTCCAGCATGGCGTTCTATATTACTCTCCTGAAGCCACCAATTCCATAGTCTGCTAACAGTCATTGAATCTCGATCAACGTTAGCAGCAATGTCGCGATACGATAAACCACAATCGCAATAGGCTACAATCCGACCTTTATCAAAGTCAGAAATGTGATGGTACGCATTTCTTCTCCTTACACGAGGCATCACAACAATGTTTCATCAGGCAACGTCGGTCAACTGCTGTTTATGTATGAGAAATCGGTTGGAAACTTTCCTCATGTCAGCGCGTTGTAGGTGTCGCCACCAGCGCCAACCTTGTGGGAATGCTCTGAAAAGCTAATCATTTGCATATCACAGTATCTTCTTCCTGCCAGTTAAATTTCGTGTCTGTAGCACGTCATCTTCATGGTGTAGCAATTTCAATGGCCAGTAGTGTAGTTCGCAATGGAAACAGAACAGAGATGATCACTAATGGCATCACTAAATACAAGCCAAACAACCTAGTCTCTTCAAAAACAAATTAAGTGCATACAAATAAATCTACAGTGATCCAGAGCTGCAGCAGCTAACCTAATACAGCTTATTGTGCAATATCAGATTGACATTGCTTTCATACAAGAACTATATTATTATCAACAAAACATACTTGGAATCACTAGAGGCTACAAGATATTGAGTCCATGTGACACAAGGAAAAGGGCAGCAGTACTGATAACCAACAAAGATATTGGTTCTATAATGATGAGCCATGTGTCCAATGAAGATTTAGTATTTGTAGAAACAGTAAAAGAAAATTCGCGATTTTTAATATATAGTGTGTACGTAGATATCACAAAATTGATCAAAGATGACCTGAAAAAATTGACGACATGATAGCATACTGTAAAGTAGCATACTGTAAAGAAGTTTGTTTAGTAATTGCTTTGGACAGCAGCTAGAGATTTAGCATGTGGCATGACACAGTAACAACCTACAGAGGAAAGAAGCTGAAAGAATTTCTGGCTTCCAGTGATCTGTACTTACTAAGCAAGGGGAATCATGGACCAGCTTTTGAAAATAGTAAAGGAAAGAGCAATATTGATTTAGCTATGACCACCTCTCATCTACTGCCGATTATAAGCCAATGGATGCATGGTGAAGAAGAGAGTTTCTCCGACCACACGATTATTACCTTTAGCATATGAGTGTGCCCAATGGTATATGCTGGAAGCATAATCCAAACTAAACAAAATTATTGATAGATACAAAAGCCTGAGAGACTTTGACTGGTACTTATGGGAAGAACTTACATGCAATTATTTGCTAAAAACAGACTTGCACAACTTGAAAAAGTTCAAGCAGAAACAAATACTGAAACTCTTATCCTGGAATTAGTAGTAGTTCTAGATACCTCATGCAATAAAGCATTCAAGATAAAAATCAGCTATGGTGTAGTACTGGGTGAAAATCTGTCCTGATGGACAACTGAATTGAGTACGGTGTGTGTGTGTGTGTGTGTGTGTGTGGGGGGGGGGGGGGGGGGAATAAGACAGGGAGCTACAAACGCAACAGCATTGTGAAGAGAACAAGGAATACAGCCCAGCTATACAGAAAACAAAAATGTAGTCCTGGAATCAATACTGCAGCTTCACCCCAACAAATAACCCTTGGAACACAGTTTGTCAAACCACATCAAGGAAAATCAGAAATAACAATCTCATGACAACTCTAAGCAAAATGACAATACAACAACAACAATGGATTTAACCGAAATTGCCACTTATATGCTTGAATATTTTGTGTCCAGAGATGATCAAACTCAAGGTGTGAAATACTGTAAACTAATAATATCTCAAATGCTGTGGCCCAAAAGAACAGTAGATGATGAAGCTTTTTCTCAGACAGAAATAGAGGAAATAATAACGAATGTACCTGCAAACAAGACTCTTGGTGAAAATGGTGTTACTAGTAAGATCAATCATCAATTGCATAGTTTTTCCCCAGCTATCTTACTGCTTTATATAACACTTGTCCAAAGAACAGCTTGCTTTCTGAGATGGTGGAAAAGAGGTAAAATAGTATTCATTCTCAAACCTAGTAAAGAAAACAGCACAAAAGTGTCCACATTTCGTCCCATCAGCCTTTTGTACATGGAGGGAAAAGAATTGGAAAGGCTATTAGTTATACAGTTATGCACCATGTCTCCTCTAAGGTTCTTTTAAGCAACAATCAGCAGGGATTTACTACTTGGAAAGGTGCAGTCGATGCATTGTTGGCAGTTCAGAACTTCGCAGAGGAAAGCGTATTACAAGGGCAGTGTGGTAATGGTCAGGCTTGATGTTCAGGGAGCTTTTGATGGAGCTTGGTGGCCCAGATTCCTTAAAGTGCTGCTAGAATTTGAATGTTGTAGTAACTTATATAACCTAGGTAAAATTTATGTCATTGATAGAACAGCAGTGTTGGCATTTAACAACATCAAACAGGGAAAAAAGGTAACAAAAGGGTACCCGCAAGGGTCCAGGTGTTCGGAATATCCAGTATAATTCCCTGATGAATTTGGATCTAACACAAAAACGTAGCCTTGCAGGTGATTTAATTGTATTGAACAAAGTATATACTAATGAGAAGAATCATAGCTTGGGCCCAAAAGGCAAAATCTGTTTGTAATGAGGAAAAATCAAAAGTAATGGTAATAACAAAGAGAAGGTGTAAAGAAAAGGCAACAGTTGGTATCATTCTAAACAATAATGTTTTGCAACAAGTTGAATGATTAAAATACTTGGGTATAATTATTGAATCTAAATTTATGTTTGATGAACATACACAGTACATAACTGAAAAATGCTCGGAACTTATTCCTTCCTTGTATAAATCAGCAAGGTTCAACTATGGACTTCGTTCTGGAGCAATGACAATAATTTACAAAGGTACTACACTACTAATATTGGCATAGGCAGCCCCTGTTTGGATTCACACCCTAAGAAGAAAATATAACTGTGTGAAGATTTGACAAATCCAGTACTTGATCAACATAAACATTGCAAAGGCTTACATAATGATGTCCAATGGTTTGTATTCTAACATGCCTTACACCAATAATTTTTAAACTCCAGGCAATTGCGGAAGAATACAAAAATTACAAAAATTGAGCACTTGGCCCATTCTATAGACACTGCTTTAGATTACAAACAGTGGCCCCATCCAGCAAGTAGAGCAATTCAGAAGGAAATTACAAATTCGGAGAATGGAACGGGTTGATGAATGGTAGTAACCATTAATGGCACACTTGCCTATCAGTTACAGTGCATACTGAAGAACAGATGGACCATTAACCAAGCAGCAGTCGTGTGAGCCTTAGAGAAACTAGAGAACTTACACAAAATTTATGTTAAAATGGCAACAGTAATACATACGAGCAGTCAAATTACACTGGATTCATTAAAAAATTCCAGGAATCATAAATATTGGTAGAGAGATAAGAAACAAAATTAAGGAATTGCATTGGAGGAAATGATGTACTAACTTTGAATGGACAAAAGCCCATGTAGGAACTCCCAGGGAGGAACTGGCAGACAAGCTTGCCAAACAAGCAGCTCGCGAAAACGCAACAGGAAGCTACAACAGAATCCCTTTATCTGTGATAGAAGAAAGTTACAATCCTCTTCGAAAGAAAAATGGGAAAGAGAATGGGCTGAAACTGCAAAAGGGGCGACCATAGCAGATTTTTTTTCCAACTGTTCAACATTGTCTTTTGATAAAGTTGCTGCAGTCATCTAACGTTATGACAATGTCAACAGGACATAAAAGATTAATGTCTTACTACCATTGGTTCAGCCTAGCCCCAATTGCTGCTTGTACATGCGGAGATGATGATGAGGATGATGGTGATGATACATTAGATCATCTGTTATGGGTGTGTCGTGAACTTAATACAGTTAGAGATACTTTTAAAGAAGAACGTTACAAAAACAGGAGGCAGCTAGCCTGTTGATAAACCGGTTTCAGTAAAGCTACAAAGCAATTAAGTTCACAAATTTTGCAATTTAATAATATTTCCAAACATATAAATATATATGGTACTAAAAGTTTTTTTTAAAGAAAGGAAAAGAAAATGGTGTTCTACTTGAAAACTGTGTTATCAATCGTACAGAAGTTTACTGTTGTGAATGTAATTATTAGTATACCGTTTATTATGTTCTACCTGGAAACTTTATATTGCTCATACAGAAATTTCCTATTGTGAATACTTTTTACCCATAATGATGTAACTCATTATAATTGGACTTTTACTTTATGTATCATCATATCTAAACATTTAGTATTACAAATACTGTAATGGGACATATTGAATAAATGAAAATGGAAAAAAAGCTTGCAGCTCAGCTTATTGCAGGTAACACACTTTAAGTTGTACAAAGAACTGAAGGTGTGGTGTCGCCGCCAGACACCACACTTACTAGGTGGTAGCCTTTAAATCAGCCGCAGTCCGTTAGTATACGTCGGACCCGCATGTCGCCACTATCGGTGATTGCAGACCGAGCGCCGCCACACGGCAGGTCTAGTCTAGAGAGACTCCCTAGCACTTGCCCCAGTTGTACAGCCGACTTTGCTAGAAGTGGTTCACTGCCTACATACACTCTCATTTGCCGAGATGACAGTTCAGCATAGCCTTCAGCTACGTCATTTGCTAAGACCTAGCAAGGCACCATATTCAGTTACTATGTCTTCTGAACAGATAAAATTGCGAATCATGTACCGTCAAGAGCGACGTTCACCATTAATGGATTAAAGTTTAGTATGAAACTAATTATGTCCGCTTTCTGAATTCTAATTCCTTGTCACATTCCAGACCTCACGTCAGTATTGTTCTTCCCTCCTCACGCGAGCCTGTGTGAGCTAAAAAGCATGCATTTTGGCCTCCTCTAGTAACACGGTGTTGGCTCTTCAGCCAACACAACAGAAGGAATTGTAGGACAGCTAACAAAGATAATTTTTGCAGCGCATGCCTTCAGTGACTAACAAATAAGCTGCTCATGAGTCGTGTGCAGTTCCAAAAGCTAGAAGGAGACTTGGGAGGCTTCTCGCAAAGACACAAACTAGCAGTTTGAACAGTGTGGTGTTGCACTATGCCTGAAACCTTATTTCAACAATTTTTCACACTAAAAAACGATTCTGTGTGAAATTTGTATGCAGTAACTGTAGACAGACAGTAAGATATAATGTACTGCCATAAAAATAGTTAAAAATAAGTCAGAGTTTGAGTTTTCTTCATCATGTGATTTTTCTAAATTCTTAAACACCTTAGTGATTTCTATAACTGTGATTCAAAGCCAATGCATTCCAATGAAGTTTCTTTCACATAGCATTAAAGCAGAAAAGTGCAATTTTAAAGTGATATTAAATTTGCCACTATCCAATCAGCAGATTTGATGCAGTGATTTTTTTAAATATTGGTGAAATTGCCTGGTTTCTATGGATGGGCTATAAAACAGCCCTGGTACACAGTGTGTTGACAGACTAAATGAATGCTGTGTATTTACAGTATAGGTACTGTAAGACAGAAAGGCTGTTTGTTGCCGGTGTCAAAAGGAACTTCAGATTCAAAAACTTAGCATTTGAATAATTGTTTTAATGCATAGTACTTATTTTAAATCCTGCTTTACGCCACTAGGTAAATCTGAAATCAGGATATCTGAATAAACAGGGGTGTGTGTTATAACTTCAAGTTGAACAAATATATTTCAAGGAAGACGCAATACATGAAAGTCACAGAGTAACACGTGTGTACACTTTAACAGTCAAATTATAACTGAATCGGAGTCTAGCGGCGGCTGGCTGGCAGGCTGCTTAGGTGGCGCTGCTACTGCATGGCTGGCAGACAGCGCCGCATGTAGAGCACACTCGTAACTGCGCGGCGGCACTTGAAAGATCAGCGAGTCACAACACTTTTACCCCCTTTGAAGTTTTTGCACAGGTCTGGATGGAGGTGCCCTGTAGATTGCTAGCGTGCGGGGCTGTTGGCCATGTAAGAGCTCAGCTGGGCTGTGGTCGCCCATGAAATTGGAGAAGCCAGAAATTGGAGAAGCACATCATCAGCTGCAGAAGAAGTCAGGAGTTTCTTCATCTGAGCCTTAAATGTGCGGACCAGTCATTCAGCCTCACCGTTTGACTGTGGATGGAACGGAGGGGCCGCGACATGTATGACGCCATGACGGTAGAAAAATCCGCAAAATCGGAAGAGGCAAATTGCGGACCATTATCAGTAACAAGAGTAGAGGGAAGGCCTTCCAAAGAGAAAATGCGAGCTAGAGCATTGGTGATTGCCGCGGTGGTAGGCGATGTGCAACGGACAGTGAAAGTTAAGGTAGAGTAGGCGTCAATAACGAGAAGCCAATAAGTACCTGAAAAAGGTGCAAGTCAGCATGAATATGCTCCCAGGGCTTCTCAGGCGAAGGCCACAGTGACAAAGATAACTTTGGGGCTTAGGCCTGTGACGCACAAGGGCCGCAGGCAGCGACCATGTGTGCGATTTCAGTCGATGTCGGGCCAGTACACATGACGGCACACCAGAGATTTTGTGCCAGAGACACCCCAGTGTCCTTGCTGAAGGAGGTGCAAGACCGAAGCACGCGGCGAAGCATTTTCGGTGGAAAGGAGGATAACAACACCCCTAGCCGTGAGGCGGTAATGCGAAGTGTAGTAGTTCTGCAACGGATCAGAAGTCTTAGCGGATGGATGATCTGGCCAACCCTTCTGAATACAGCATAAAACCTGGGAGAGGGTAGGGTCAGAACCCGTAGCAGCCGCCAGCCAGTCCCCGATGATGGGGAACCCGTCTACAACCCGCTGCTCAGCAACATGCAGGTGGAAACACAAAAGTTCATCCCTATCGAATGCCAGATCAGGACCCATGGGAAGGCGAGACAGTGCATCAGCGTTCGCATGTTTAACCGGAAATGAATCTCATAATTGAAACGAGACAAGTAAAGAGCCTAACGCTGGAGGCGGTGTGCAGCCTTGACGGGAAGTGACGTTGATGGATGAAACAAGGAAACAAGTGGTTTGTGACCCGTAACAGGATGAAATTTGGATCCATAGAGAAAAACACCAAACTTATGAAGAGCATAAATAATGGCCAAAGCTTCTTTTTCAATTTGAGAATACTTTGGTTGGGCATCCGTGAGCGTTTTGGAGGCATAAACAATGGGTTGTTCAGAACCGTCAGAAAAATGGTGCGCAAGTACTGCACCATCCCTGTATTGAGAGGCGTCCGTGGCAAGAACAAGATGTTGGCCAGCTCGATAAGTAGCCAGGCATGGGTCCTGTTTCAGCATAGTCTTCAATTTCTGGAAAACCCCATCGCACGACGCGTACCAGTGAAAAGGCACATTTTTATGCAACAGGTGATGCAACGGCTGAGCCACCTAAGCAGCAGACGGTAAAAACTTGTGATAGTATGCTATTTTCCCCAAGAAGACCTGCAGTTCCTTAACAGGTGTAGGGCGAGGAAGGGCATCGACCTCAGCGACAGTTTGCTGAAGCGGACGAATACCATCCCGAGAGAGTTGAAACCCCAAGTACATGATAGATGCCTGAAAAAATTTTGATTTCTGAAGATTACACTTAAGACCAGCAGTCTGTAAGACATGAAAAAGTGTGCGGAGACTTTTAAGATGTTAGTGGTGGAGCCAGTGACAACAATGTTGTCCTGGTAATTTATACAGCCAGGGACAGTGAGCAATAATTGTTCCAAGAATCACTGAAAAAGAACAGGGGCACGGGCAACCCCGAATGGCAATCATTGGTATTGATAGAGGCCGAAAGGCGTGTTAAGGACGAGAAACTGCTGGGAAGCAGCATTGAGAGGAGGTTGATGATACGCTTCTGACAGGTTAAGTTTAGAAAAATACTGGCCTCCAGCGAGTTTGGTGAACAATTCTTCAGGCCGAGGCATAAAGTAAGTGTCGATAAGGCATTGAGCATTTACAGTGGCTTTGAAATCGCCACGGAGACGAATATCACTATTTGGCTTAGAAACGACAACGACAGGAGAGGACCACTCACTGGAAGTGACAGGAAGTAAGACCTATGAAGCAGTGAGACGATCCAGCTCCCGTTTGACCTGATCACGAAGGGCCACAGGAGTGGGCTGAGCCCGAAAAATCTTAGGCCGAGCAGTGGGTTTGAGCGTGATATAAGCTTCAAAGTCGTTTGCACGGCCTAACCCAGGAGAAAAAAGGTACGAAAATGTCATCGACAAGGAATCCAATTGAGCATAAGGAATAGCATCAGAGACGATATTGACAGAGTCATCTATGGAGAACCCAAAAACGCGAAAGGCATTGAAACCAAAGAGATTCTCCGCATTACTATGGTCAACCACAAATATGGGAACAGTGCGAACAACAGATTTGTAAGATACCTCAGCATCAAATTGTCCCAAGAGAGAAATCTTCTGTAGTCCATAATTGCCTAGTGACAGGTGACAGGATTGGAGAACCCAACTGAAGATACGTCTGAGAATTGATGATATTGGCAGCAGAACCAGTATCCACCTGCATGCAAACATCCTGACAAAGGATTTGGACAGTGGGGAATAACTTCACTGAAAGGGAAGAAGTACAATTGACAGACAACACAGAATGAGAATCAGCGTCATGTTCATGAACATCATGTATGCGGTCAGATTTGCAAATGGATGACACATGACCTTTTTTTTGCATTTGTGACACACGGCCCAACGTTGTGGACAATCTTCTCGTGAATGTTTCGTAAAACACCGCGGACATGAAGGAAGTTGCCGTGGGTTTTGCTGCAGTTTCTTACACATTTGTTTACAGTTTGGCCGAGGCTGTGCTTGGGAGCGTACTGCAGCCACGTCAGCCGGCGGGGACACGCCACACGCTTCGGCAACATCGCACAGAGGTTGTATTTCCCTGACGTCACCCCATGCCTCTATTTGCACTCCAGCGGTGCGAGAAATTTCAAAAGACTGAGCGATGGATAGGACTTCACCTAGAGTTGGATTTGCCGACTAAAGGGCACATTGCCTAACCCCTTTGTCGGGTGCGGATCAGATAATAGCATCCCATACCATGGAATCGGTGTAGGATTCTTTGTGAACTTCAGTAACAAATTGACATCTTCTACTGAGGCCGTGAAGTTCAGTAGCCCAAGCACTATAGGATTGATTCGGTTGTTTTTGACAACGGTAAAAGGCAACACGAGAGGTTACCACATGCGTTTGCTTTTGAAAATAGACGGACAGAAGTGAGCACATTTCAGCAAAGAACAAAGTCGCAGGTTCTTTCAAAGGAGCCAACCGATACATGAAAGGAACAGAGACTTACATGTTTGTTCGTCCGCGACATGAAATGCCAAGAAGTGCTGTCGAAGACTTCTTCATAATCAGACCAGTCATCCGCCGTCTATTCGTAAGGAGCAAAAGGAGGTAGAGACGATGAAGAAAGACGCCCTGCATTTGAAATCACGAGTCGCATTTGTGAGAAGCGTTTGCTGTTCTATGAGACCTTGCAATAGTTGCTCTAAAGTAGTCATGGAAATACGTGAGTCAACGATGGAAAAGAAAAATCACCACCTTGTCGCCAATTGTTATAACTTCAAGTTGAACAAATATACTTCAAGGAAGGTGCAATACATGAAAGTCACAAATCAAGTAAACAGAGTAAGACGTGTGTACACTTTAACAGTCAAATCATAACTGAGTCCGAGTCTAGCGGCCGCTGGCTGGCTGGCCGCTTAGGTGGCGCTGCTGCTGCATGGCTGGCAGACAGCGCCGCATGTAGAGGACGCGCGTAACTATGCAGCGGCACTTTTAAAGATCGGCGAGTCACAACGATGTGCTAAAAAGTAATGTCTCCAAATTTTTTATGTGAAAACTCGTAAAGCTTTTTAAATAAAATAAATTTTATTGACATCCTACATCTTTATTCTTCATGTGTACATATTTATCCTGATGCCAAACACATTTCTCCCAATGAGAGATCAGTTTCATGATACCGTCACTGTAGGTTGACTTTGTTGATGGATCCACAACCTCAGTTCTGCTTCCACTGCTTCATAACTTTCAAAGTTAAATACTTGAAGGTGTTCTTTTAGTTCTGGAAACAGACAAAAATCAGAGGGGGTCAAGTCAGGACTGTATGGAGGAGGAACCCAAGACAGTGGGTTGTTGTAAATGTCACAGTGCTTGTGTGAGGTGTGGCATTGTCATGCTGAAGGAGAAGGTGCTGTACGTGTGTATGGACACTCTGAATTTGTGCTTTCAGTTTTCTGAGAGATAACAGCATGCTGGTTCTCCTGCACTGACATAATTATATTCTACATTATCAGTCTACATGCTACAATTCAGAGCCCTCTAGTGGCAGATGGTCGTAACTGGCATGAGCAAATCGGGGAACGTCGTTAGAGTTATATGTGTACTATGTAACACATGCCTCAACTGATGTTGATAGCAGAATCAAAAATTCAGAGGCATTTCGTTTCAGCATGTCCTCATAATTTTGTGTATTACATGACATTAATTTTGGCCCATCATAAGTAGATGATGAAGTATAAATCTTCTTTTACTGGTGGAATATATGCTATGTAATTACGTTATGTCCAGAATAGATGTTGTAGCTTCTCAAATACCAAGTTAGTCTGTATGACAGCAAACTATTACATCTGAACAGATGAAGTCAGGAACTGGTTGAATACTTTTCATGTGTATTATATCTGTTTTCCATCCTCTGTTGTGATCAAGGCTTTGAACTGGCAACGGTGAAATTAAAATTATTCTTTTTCCAGTATTTATTCAGAAATGTCAATTAATTTCAACTGTCAGTTTTAGTGCCAGAAGATTTGTAATGCTCCCTTGTGTGGTAAATCTTGAGACTGGGTACGTACAATACGTAACGGTATGTTGCAAGTTCAGAATTAGTATCTGGTTTCTTGGGCACTTTCACTTTTGTGCAAACCATGCATCTGCGCATTAATGACATTTTATTGGAATGCTTACCACAATAACATCCGAAAAATGTTTCCCTGTGAATTATGGATGACTCAAGTCATCAGAACACCTTCCTCTGTCAGCTTTTGTCCATTCTGCTGCATGTTTTTATTCAGTTTCCCTAATCAGAGATAGGTGAAACTCTCCATGTGCCATTTTTGGCCCTGTAATGAGCATTTAAAATCCAAAAATTCAGAACTTAAAAAATTTTTCTTTTACCTTTCCACAGTCTTTGTACTTATCTTACTGGGCTCAGTAGTAGATCACAGTGGTCAACTGTACCCATACTCGGAATTTTAATCTACAATACATGGTTTTTCTTTTTATTTCTTTCACCCCCCCCCCCCCCCCCCCCCAGTCTTTTCTGTTTCAGTCATTTGCGTAGTCAGGATAATTGCCAGTTCTGATCACATTTTTTTTTTTCTAATACACCTTAACGCATTTCAGCCAATTTCATCATCAGAATTTGTCAGATAAACAAAACAAATGAGAAATAATATTTCTACAATAATTACAGTGATAGGTTGTGTAGAAACCACATATAAAAAATTGGTGCACTGTATCTTGTCAGATCATGCGTACACTTTTACCATGACAAGTGCTGTTCAGTGGGACAGCCACCCTTAAATAATAATCTTTGGCTGTTAGGTGGTATTAAATCCAATAGGATTTGACAATATTAAATTCCAAATGTCTACAAAGTACAGTCATTTCATAAAATCATCTACAAAAGTAACAATTTGGAATTGCCACACTAAAATTCACAATAATGTCTTCATATCGAGCATACAGTCATGTCATGAAAAGCAATTAATAAAAATAATGAATAGGGCTTGTCACATTAAAAATTCATACTAATGTCAATATTAAAGAATGCAGTCATTACATAAAAAGTGATCTATAATAATTAAAATGGACAATTGTGTTGATAAAACATTTTAACGTATGGCTATAATATTATATATGACAGAGCTTAATGTATTTTCCCCCTACTGTAAGGTATGTAAAGCTGTATTAAAATCTCTTTTTATAGTTGTAAGTTGAAAATATGAAACATAATGACTTAATTATTCAAATTCATAGCAAAGCATTAAAATAGAAAGAACTGCAGGCTAGGGTTTGGTACCATAATCATCCCATGGCTGTTATGTTTACTTGTGGCGTTCTGTGATGCTGCAAACATTATCACTTTTGCTGGGGCCCATGACAAAGGCACACCCATTGGACAATAGGCAAGCAGCTTCCTCGGCCCAGCCTACCGCACTTGGCGCATAGCCTTGTGTAATGCTACAGGCATATGTTAAAATGTTTTATCAGTACAGCTGTCTGTTTTAATTTTTATGGATTGCTTTTAATAATATGACTGTGTGTTTAATGTGTGGTGTTAATTTGAATATTTTATGTGACAAGTCTAATTATTTTTCATGAAATGACTGTGTGCTTCATTTGTAGAAATTGTTTTGAATTTTAAAATGACAATTTCAGTTAGTTACTTTCATTGATTACTTTTATGAAATGATTGTATGCTTAATTTTTAGACGTTAATTCGCATTTAACATTGACAACCCCTATTGCATTTGCCACCACCTAATGGCCGTGAATTACTGTTTAAGGTAGGCTGCCTCACTGGACAGCACTAGTCAGGTCACAAGTGTGCATGTGAAATTAAGAGTTACAGTGTATTGCACTTTTTAAATTTGGCACGTCCTCATTTCCATATAGTGTATTTTTGTAATTATTGTAGAAATATTACATCTTGTTTGTTTTGTTTATCCGAAAGTTTCTGGTGATGACTGTGGCCAAAATGGATGAAGGTGTATTTTAAATAAATAAAAATATAAATAGTGACCAAGGCGGACAATTATATTGATTAGTGATGATGATTGTGGACTCTTCAACAATGATTTTATGTCATTTATAGACATTTGTATTCATTGTATGTGGTCAACATCTACACCTCTCTTTCATCGCACCACTTGATAGGAAGCATCTTGTCATTTGATTTGAACTCAGTTTCTCCTCATTTCAATTTCTTATGCAGTTTTGGCATGTTACGCCTCTCCTTATGAACATTGCCATGTGCAGTGTCTTTGTGGTTGTGAAGCCAGAGAAACGTGTGAGCTGGGTTCACTAAATTGTGGAACCCAATTTCTGTGGTTGTGCTTGTATATACAATGAAAGTCAAAATGTACTGAGTCTGGCAATAACACAGCACCAATTCTGTACCTTTATTCTGAATCTACTTCACTTGGATGAAATAAATTATTTAAAAGATTATTGACCTTTCAACAATGGGACTTTTGTGAATGCAAAGCTTCTGATTGGGACTAAATGTCGTGTGGCACATTGTACAAACTTTATTACAAATATTCCTAATTTTTTAACAAACTGTCACCTCCAGTAATCGCAAATTGTCACTAAAGTGCAGCATTCTCAAAAGTGAAAATGGTCTAAAGACATAATTTCACAGAAAACTTTAGTGCTTGAAAGTATATCTCTGGACCCATAATCACTAATTTTCAGCTTCTTAACTTCAGCTGTTAGAAGACAAATAGCAACAAAACAATAAAGTTTCTCAAATTTAGTATCTTTCCTTGTTGACAGTTGAGAATGCACAGATTCTGGAGTATTTGCTGTGGTATATGCACAAAATAGATTTGTTTCATCCGCTATAAAATGAAACAGATCTTCTGACAGGAAAACCATGGAAGATGATGAAATGTTTAACTCATTAACCGGTTAATGGTTGTGCCCTGAAACTGACTCATCGAACACCTGCTTGGTTTGTTTCCAGTCAAAAACTTATTAAGGTGTGCTTTTTTTCGGAAGTGTTTCATTACCATTTTATGATTCTTCAGAACCTCAATATCTGCCAACTGCGCCTCTTGTAGAAGAATCCAACTGATGTGCTGTACCAGCTGATGTCCAGGGATGAGGACCAGTACTTAGAGATTCCATTGAAGACTCATTACTGCTACAGACATCTGAGAATTCACACTCATTGTCATTTCTAGTATCTTCAGGATCTCTTGAACTGTGCAGTGATGATGATGTGACATTTCTTTCAAAGAGCAGAATAATGTAAAGTTAATACTGACAAAAACATGCAAAGTTAAGTCAAAATCTGCAGTGAGAGACCACAGTAAACAGAACTCTGGAAATCTCTGGAAGAATGGTGCAGAAATTCAGCTCTGCGAGTCAGCATGTCTGTTTTTATTTTTTACATTTTAGATGGCAGAAGAGTAATTGAAAATGACATGTAAATGATTTATCAAATAGGGTAGTTGATAACATAAGCCCGCAACTCCATGAAATTGCCTTTACATTCATGTCTTTCATCCAATCAGCCTCAGGAGCAGAATTCAGACACTTTATTGGCTATTTTTTCTTCCTGCTGTTAGTGCTCCTCTGCAAAATACTGCTTCCTGATAGGGCTTTCAGAAGTGTTTCCAATGGGTACTGGAAAATAACCTGCCTTCATTGGAATGTCAGTAGCTCTTAAGCGAGCCTAGTAGGTTCCAGTCAGAGTCCATTTACATGGATTACAGGAAGACCAAATGTTTCATCTCCAGGCTGGACAAAGTTCAGTTGCACCAAAGTATCAGGTACGAACACTTGTCACCCCTAACCAACTAGAGAGTGTGACCTGTGACGTGGTTGGGAGCGCTCGTAAAAGAGAAATTATAGTATTGCAGGGTGCTCAAAACAAAATAAGCCAATAAGGAAAAAGTTTTTTTATTTAAAGTACTTCATTCTTGTTGTTTTTAATGTAATGAATCTTTTTTTTCTAACAAAATAACTGCACAACCCACCATTTATTTATAATTAACTTTTTTTTTTTTTTTTTAAAAAAAGATCAATGTGGCCTATTAAGTTGGGCCTAATGAAACAGTTTTTGTAAGTCTTGACCAAAGATGAAGATAGTTCAAAGTAAATCTAGAAGAAATTTCCTCATCTGTCAGAAGTGAAATAGAAAGAGCGTGCATTTGTACGACCCGAAATTCGAAAATAAAGAGCAACCAGTAAATCTGATTGATTAGTCTCAAAATTAATGTTTGAACAGTCACGTTGATTTTCCCCTAAAAATGTAGGTGATATCAGTGAGAACAAGATGAGCATATCCATCAAGACGTCAATGTGATGGAAAGATGGTAAAAGAAGGCAAAGTAAGCTAAACAGGCAATTCACTATAGGCAATACTATATTAGATGTTTCAAGGAGAAGAAAGAGAGGGAGTAGAAGTCAAGAGACACATAATTCTATGTAATAGAAACAGTTTTATTCTCACACCACTTTAACCCATTAGCACCAGAATTAATTTTTTCGTGATTTTTTAAGAAAATTGCATCTTTATGTCTGTAAAAGGCATAAATTACACAACAGAGTTGTTTCGACGAAAGTCATTACCCCATTAGCGAGATATTTCATGTTGCCATATGGCAACGCTAGGTGCTTTCACTACCTAAATTTATATGGATTACATCTTCAACTAAAATAAGTAGCTTATTGAAATTTCTTATTACATATACAAGTTTTGTGCAAATCTATTATTTAGTCTTCACCATACAATTGATACTTTATAACACAGTACAATTAATAATCAAAAATAAAACCTTGAACTCATGTATTTTACATGAAATGGAATAAAACAGTCAATACATAATCCCACATTACACTTCGAACACATTGTTCTCACAATAGATTTACAGTCCTTGTGTGCGCATCTTTTCTTCTTCTTTCCTTCTGTATGCTGGACGAGGTAGTCAGACTTATCAAACCTAATTGATTCTGATATGCGGCTGTCGGAACATGCCCTTGATGCAGATGGTCTCCCGGCTTCTTTTGGTAAAGGGTTGGTGTCTTTACCAGTACAATGTTGCTACTTCTCTCTTGAAATCAATCTAAGAAATAGTTTGGTTTCTTGCTTTATTATACAAAATCCAACTTTATTGCAGTGCGATAGCATGCTAGATTCTGATCCATCTGATCAGTACCTCCCATATATGTATTATATTTGGCTATCATTTTGGTCTGGGAATCATTATATTTCGCTTTTTTAGTTGTGAGAATCTCTTGACTTGGCCAACTTCTTGTGCACCACATGAGGATGAGATCATTGTCACAACTGAGTTGTCCAGCCACCGCACATACAATAATCCATCATTCTTCTCTATTCGCATCTGGGGCCTCAACAAACACATCACCTTCAATATCATCATTATAATGAATGTCCAGCGCCTCAGTAAGCGAGAAACCTTTTCTAAAACAAAAACGAGAAAATTCGTCCTTTTACTGAGTACAAGCCCCTAGCGTTGTTGCCATATGGCAACACCAACGTTCAAATGGCCTAAATGAACGTAATATATTTCCCAGCCATCAGTAACCTCCAAAGAATATATATTTGAGTATTTAAAGCACAACCATAGTAAAAAACCAAATTATATATCGCAAGTTACTGTGTAAAACATACTTACTCGAACTTATACTCCATTTTTCTTCGTCATTCAGCAAACGATGACTTCCAACACTGCTTATGCTGCAGAATTTAAATGTATTGTTAAAACTGTTGCATTGTAGTGATCTTTACAGTCTTGTGGAACAGAATCCAGTGCTGCCAACACTCTCGCTTCGTTGATGTCGTGGAATCAACAATTTAAAATGAGTGTTACAGACATTGCCATATGGCAACGCACGGCGCTAATGGGTTAAGAGGAGTGATATAGATGTTATTTATCAGAGGATTTGGGAAACAGCTGAAATTACTAAACTTAAATGAGGCTCTAGGACCTAGAACCTAATGGAATTGCTGTCGCATTCTCAACAGAGTTTGCAACTGAGTTAAGTTCCATTTTAACCATAATTTACCATAGTTACCTCAATCAAAAAACTGTGCCCAATAGTGGGAACAAAACACAGGTAAAATGCATTTACAATACGGGGTAGCAGAAGTGGTCCACAATACTATTGTCCCTTATCATTGACATCCATCTGTTGTGGAATCTTGGAATGTATTTTTATCATATGATATCCTGAAAGCCATGGATCAATACAGTGTGATGGATGCAGTACTTCTGAGCTTATGCAAAGCACTTGGCTTGGTATGACACTAATGTTTCTCAACAAACATTTGATTGTATGGCGTATAAAATGAAATTCACACAAGATTGAAGATTTCTTAATGGGTAGGACAAATTATATTTTCAAAGATGTCGATTCATTGACAGACCTGGAAGTGAATTCACACGAACCACAGGGAACTGTATTAGGACTAGAGATGGGCAAACTCGTATATTCTTTGGAACCGTTTATTTTTACTCATTCACCGTTCATTTTTGCATGATCTATGGGTTGTATGAAAAATTGAAAATTAGTAGCATAGGTGACTGAAGATGGAAGGCGCCAAGAAGGGACACTTGTCTCCCCCCTGGAGTAAAGAGTTTTTATTCATTACAGAATTCTCATACACTTGTAGAAGTAATTTTCATAATTCTGCAAAACTTCTCGTTTAGCAAACTGTAGCGTTATGTGGCTAATTGCAGTGAAATTAGAGTAATATAAGGTGGCACACGAAAAACCACCCAGAGTACAGACTGCTCACCAATTATGCATGATTTGTTGACCACTATGAGGAGAATAGAAAAACATGTAATAATTAGGCAGTAAAGAAGTAACAAATAAGCTAATGAAAATAACAACTTGGAAACAATAGATGACAATGATTGGTGGGCGACAATGAACGGTCTAGTACTCAGGGATGATTTTTTGTGTGCTACCCTGTACCACTGAAATAATATTGTAGAAGTTATCATATTTTCTTTACAAAATGTGACACCAGACAGTCGATTATGGAGCACGTGCTTCGTTTGGTTGTAAGTAGGTCTGCCTTCCATAACAATGAACATACTGTTTTACCTTTGCTCAAAAAAAGACGGAAAATGGCCACTCGTGTGTGCTGTGCCGACTTCCTTTGCATGTGTAATAACAAAAAACCTTGGGTTTTTATAAGTATGTCTTCTAGTGTTTATCGAAATAGCGAAGTAAGTTGATATGCCCTTTTGTTACCTGAAAAGATGTGTGTATAACATACCACATAATTTTTATGTAATTTACATAATTATGAAATACGTTCTAATTACCGGTTGTGGACGCTGAATAGAAAATGAAAAGAACCAGAAGTCCTGAGTTCAAAAAAGGTTTGAAACAGATCTAGAATGGGTGTGAGCAGCAAAAGGAACAAACAACAATTTTATACTGAACTAACTAGGAGCAGTCAGCAGTGGAACTTTGACTAGTGGCCACGTGCAGAACGACGTGTCCGCCCCAGGGAGACTGATATCAAGACAGAGGCAGGAATGGGACTGAGCCTGGAACGAGACTGGGCAACATGCTGCTGTGAGAACAAGACTGACAGTTTCCTGTTCCTGGGACCTATAAGTAGAAAGCCGCAACCGAAGTGAACTATGAAAGACCATTCCTTAGAATTAGTTCCTTGGTCATTCCGTTCATCTTGATTGACCATTCCTTTGGACCCCTTCGTTCATGACCAATCCATCTCTAATTAGGGCCTTTCTTGTTTGTGTTGTGTATTAATGACCTGGCAGGCAATATCAGTAGTAACTTCAAACTTTTTGCATATGATGCAATTATCTATGATAAAGCTGCACAAATATCCAGTCAGATCTTGATACTATTTCAAAGTAGTCCAAAATTGGTAATTTGTTTAAATGTACAGAAATATTAAAATTGTGCTCTTCACTAAATGCTGTAGAGTGGTATCTTACGTCTACAATGTCAGTGAGTCACAATTCTAATCTGTCAGCTCGTACCTACATCGATGTAACACTTTGTATAGATATGAAGTGGAATGATCTCATATGTCCTGTCGTAGGTATAGCAGATGATAAACTTAGTTTCACTGGCAGGATATTGCGAAGATGCAGACAAAACACTTGTGTATCCCATGTTAGAGTATTGCTCAAGTATGCCGAACCTGTACAAAATACTCATAGAATAGACAGAGGATATTGAGTGTATACAAAGAAGAGCAGTGCATAAGGGCACAAGCAGTTGACTGATGGGAGAGCATCACAGAGATGCTGAAAAACCAAACTGATGAATGCTTGAAGATAAACACCAACTGTCTTCCAATAGCAGATTTACAAAGTTTAAAGTAGTAATACTAAGAGAGGAACCTAAACCTGTACTTCAACCCTCTGTGTATTGCTAAAAAAAAAAAAAATAAAAAAAAATCCTGAAGTCAGATATGGATTCAGTACCAAAAATACCATGGGATTAAACTATTACCTGACAAATACATAATTAGCTTCTTTCTGTTAACCTGTGTTGTTTTGAAGATAGCAGCATTAAGTTTCTGCACCCTATCCTCAATGTATATAAAAATCACATTGCGGATATAGTGCAGAAATTGAATGCTGCTATCTTCAGAATAACATCCACTGTCATCAATATTGAAAACTGAAACTTCGCTAACATGTCAGAACTACATGTCATTTCAGTTTGCAAACTTGGTGCTGGCCATTGTTCAGGCATCTGCGAATTCTTTACATGTACTCACTTTTGGGATTATGGTTAATAATACGGACTCATCCAAACAGGACTTCAGCATTGACTTTGTGAAAAAGTTGCAGAAAATAAATTTTTCCTTGAATAACGCTTGCTTAGCTTTTGTAGAGATAGGTGTGCAGTATTTTGTAGGTTTCATTTTCATTAGTCTGACAGAGGAACTGAAATATTTGACTGATAAATCAGAGATTTTTAAATCTTAATTTGAAAAACTTGCTTGTGACACACTTCTGTAATTCTGTTCACAAGTTTCTCAGCCTTGTTTAGGCCTTTCTTGTAATGCATTTTTTTGTTTACAAATATCAACACAAATCTTTTGTTCTATTGTTTGTTTACTTTTATTGTTTTTTTTTTTTAAATATTTTTCGTAAGTCTTGAATTATGTTGGTGACTCTTTCCATGAGTGAAGGGTTTTTAAGTTTTAAACGTGTAGTATGTAATTATTAGAAAATACTTCATTTCAGTGCTCTGAAGAACTTAATTGCTCTATGTGCATCATGTGGGATACCCACTATGTAATATGTTCAGAAAGTGTATTCTGTATTCTTACACATCATCATAGTGATCAAAGTGAGGAGAAAGTTCTTTAAACGAATTAAAAGCACTGGTCGAGATAGGGCCATTCTATTGTACAATAGCTACTGCCAGTTGCAACTACAGATGTTCCCTGAAGTACCACCTGTTCTTACTCCTCCATCAGACCTGCATCTCAAATAATCACACACTTAAGGGAACACTCCATGTTGCATTCACACTCACACCCATAGGAGAGACACACTCCTGTAATTTACACCTTGCCAATTAGTGTACCTTACACTAGTGATGTTAAATGACATTGTGTCTGTAAATCTAAGTAATGAAGGTGATGTAAAATGGGCAGAACATGCTACTATAATTCCTTGACCTATCCAGCATTAATTAAATTCTGGATGGTTATAAGTTAAATGCAGCTGCTCATGGAGGTCCAGTTTGGGTGTAATTATTGTATGGCAGTAAAACTTGTTAGATATGTTAATGGATGAATGCAGAACTGATTTACTTTAGGAAAAGTTAGTTCCAGTTTTGGCCATCAAATGTAAATCTGGCACTGTACACAGTTTGTGTGGTGGTGTGACAGCTGTGCCGTCATTTGACATGCCATAATGTGAGTGAACACTATGGTTATCAAGAAGAAACACCATGCACTGTAATTGAAACTGTTTTACACGAACAGTGGCAATTACAGTGCTGCATCGAGAGAGTTTCACCAATTGAAAGACCAGAGGCAAGGCCCGATGCCATTAAATGGTTTACAGATGATGATGATGATGGCTTTGTTTGGTGTGGCACCTGGAAGAGTACGGCATCCTATCCCAATGGAAGTTGCTGTTGCTATTACTGACCATACAGCATGTATTTCGGGTAGTACTAGTGGTGCAGTGACACAATAATTGTCCACCCCATCGTCAACAGTAGGGAAAGTTTTGCAGTCTATATTATACTGATACCTGTACAAGATCCAGATGATGCAGCAGTTGAAACTTCATGATGTACAGCAATGTCCTGAATTTGCTCCTTAGTTTCCAGCACAGATCAAAGTTGACGACAAGTAGCTGGGCAAATTTCTTGGTGTGGAGAGGTATGTTTTACATCTACATCTACATCTAAATCCATACTCCACAAGCCACCTGACAGTGTGTGGCGGAGGGTACCTGGAGTACCTCTATTGGTTCTCCCTTGTATTCCAGTCTCGTATTGTTCGTGGAAAGGAGGATTGTCGGTATGCCTCTGTGTGGGCTCTAATCTCTCTGATTTTATCCTCATAGTCTCTTCACGAGATATACGTAGGAGGGAGCAATATACTGCTTGACTCCTCCATGAAGGTATGTTCTCGAAACTTCAACAAAAGCTCGTAACGAGCTACTTGAGCGTCTCTCCTGCAGAGTCTTTCACTGGAGTCTATCTATCATCTCCGTAATGCTTTTGCGATTACCAAATGATCCTGTAATGAAGCGCATTGCTCTCCATTGGATCTTCTCTATCTCTTCTATCAACCCTATCTGGTACGGAACCCACACTGGTGAGCAATACTCAAGCAGTGGGTGAACAAATGTACTGTAACCTACTTCCTTTGTTTTTGGATTGCATTTCCTTAGGATTCTTCCAATGAATCTGTCTGGCATCTGCTTTACCATTGATCAGCTTTATATGATCATTCCATTTTAAATCACTCCTAATGCGTACTCCCAGATAATTTATGGAATTAACTGCTTCCAGTTGCTGACTTGCTATATTGTAGCTAAATGATAAGGGATCTTTCTTTATATGTATTCGCAGCACATTACACTTGTCTACATTGAGATTGAATTTGCATTCCCTGCACCATGCATCAATTCGTTGCAGATCCTCCTGCATTTCAGTACAATTTTCCATTGTTACAAACTCTCGATACACCATCCGCAGAAAGCCTCAGTGAACTTCCAATGTTATCCGCAAGGTCATTTATGTATACAGTGAATAGCAACAGTGCTATGACACTCCCTGTGGCACACATGCAATCACTCTTACTTCGGAAGACTTCTCTCCATTGAGAAAGACATGCTGCGTTCTGTTATCTAGGAACTCTTCAATCCAATCACACAATTGGTCTGATAGTCCATATGCTCTTACTTCGTTCATTAAATGACTGTGGGGAACTGTATCGAACACCTTGCAGAAGTCAAGAAACACAGGATCTACCTGGCAACCCGTGTCTATGGTCCTCTGAGTCTCGTGAACGAATAGCACAAGCTGGGTTTCACACGATCGTCTTTTTTGAAACCCATGCTGATTCATCCAGATTAGATTTCTAGTCTCCAGAAAATTCATTATACTCTAACATAATACGTGTTCCAAAATTCTACAACTGATCGACGTTAGAGATATAGGTCTATAGTTTTGTACATCTGTTTGACGTCCCTTCTTGAAAACAGGGAAGACCTGTGCCCTTTTCCAATGTTTTGGAACGCTGCGCTCTTCTAGAGACCTATGGTACATCGCAGCAGGAAGGGGCAAGTTCCTACATGTACTCTGTGTAAAATCGAACTGGTATCCTATCAGGTCCAGCAGTCTTTCCTCTTTTGAGCGATTTTAATTGTTTCTCTATCCCTCTGTTGTCTATTTTGATATCTACCATTTTGTCATCTGTGTGACAATCTAGAGAAGGAACTACAGTGCAGTCTTCCTCTGTGAAACAGCTTTGGAAGAAGACATTCAGTATTTCGACCTTTAGTCTGTCAACCTCTGTTTCAGTACCATTTTGGTCACAGAGTGTCTGGACATTTTGTTTTGAGCCACCTGCTGCTTTGACGTAAGACCATAATTTCTTAGGATTTTCTGCCAAGTCTGCTTCTGCAGCAGTTTTCTAACTCAGTTGTTGTACCATGCTGGCTCTTTTCCATCTCTTACGATCTTGCTTGGCACATACTCATCTAATGCATATTGTACGATGGTTTTGAACATTGTCGACTGATCCTCAACACTATCTGTACTTGAGACAAAACTTTTGTGTTGAGCCATCAAGTACTCTGAAATCTGCTTTTTTTCACTTTTGCTAAACAGGAAAATCTTCCTACCTTTTTTAATATTTCTATTTACGGCTGACATCATCGATGCAGTGACCGCTTTATGATCACTGATTCCCTGTTCTGCGTTAACTGTTTCAAATAGTTCGGGTCTGTTTGTCACCAGAAGTTCTAATATGTTATCGCCACGAGTCGGTTCTCTGTTTAACTGCTCAGGGTAGTTTTCAGATAATGCACTTTAAAAAATTTCACTGGATTCTTTGTCCCTGCCACCAGTTATAAACATTTGAGTCTCCCAGTCTATCTCTGGCAAATTAAAATCTCCACCCAGAACTATAACATAGTGGGGAAATCTACTCGAAATATTTTCCAAATTTTTCCTTCAGGCGCTCTGCCACAACAGTCGCTGAGCCAGGGGTCCTATAGAGACATCCAATTGCTGTGTTTGAGCCTGCTTTAACCGTGACCTTCACCCAAATTATTTCACATTTCGGATCTCTGTCAACTTCCTTAGAGACTATTGCCCTTTTTATCGCTATAAACACGCCTCCCCCTTCACTGTCCAGCCTGTCTCTGTGGTATACATTCCAATCTGAGTTTAGAATTTCATTACTGTTTGCATCTGGTTTCAGCCAGCTTTCTGTCCCTGGTACTATGTGGGCATTGTGACCGTTTGTTAATGAGAGCAGTTCTGGGACCTTTCTAGAGATCCTCCTGCAGTTTACTATTACCACATTAATATTGTTATTCCCTGTTGTGTTACACTGTGGGGTTCAGTGGATACAAAGAACTGTTGAATTTGGGGTACTGTTAAACCACATGGTGTGCATGTAGATCTGTTGCACTCACCGTATGTTACTGTGTGCTGTGGATTTATAAGCACCTTTGTCATCATTCCATTCTTCTTTGACGACAATACTCCCAGAGGGCCTGTCAGACATATCATGACATCCGCACATTATTGAGGCTTCCTTGTAAGTGTGTGATTCCAGCTTTGGAAGAGTGCAACTTGCGGAGACCACTGTTTTCATACGAGATGGTTAGTAATAAAATTAACAGTCCTAAACCATTACATAATGGAAACATTTTTATACATCTTTCTTTCATTCACATCACTAGATTCATACCTGGTGACCAAAATTTCCAGTGCAAACGAATTCCTCATTAACACGTTAGCATTACAAAGTTTCACTGCTGTATTATAATTACAGCTCATACTGGACCTCCGTGAGCAGTTGCACTTTATTTATAACCATCCAGTATTAATATGATATTGCAGTGCCTGTGTTTTTCTGAATTATGATGCAGGATTCCTGTGGACATGCATGCAGGCACTGCAGTGACTACAGCCATTATGAAGTACATTAAATGTATTCACAGTTGCGAATATGGACAACCATGAGCTGTATAATAGATTGACGACAATGAAAATTTGTGCTGGACTGGGACTTGAGCCCAGATTTCTCACTTATCACAAGTACAGGCAGACAGGCAGTGTAATATTGTATTTATCCATTGACACTTGGCAAGCGTGGGATCATGGCGTGTTGTGTGTAACGTCTTGTCTTTCTGTAAAGGTAATTTTCTCCAATTATGTCGGTAATTTGTTGCATAGAAATGTTTGATAATGGCACATGTTTCCAATGGAAAATTGTACTGAAATGCAGGAGGATCTACAGCGAATTGACGCATGTTGCAAGGAATGGCAATTGAATCTCGATGTAGACAAGTGTAATGTGCTGCAAATACATAGAAAGAAAGATCCCTTATCATTTAGCTACAATATAGCAGGTCAGCAACTGGAAGCAGTTAATTCCTTAAATTATCTGGGAGTACGCATTAGGAATGATTTAAAATGGAATGATCATATAAAGTTGATCGTCGGTAAAGCAGATACCAGACTGAGATTCATTGGAAGAATCTTACGGAAATGCAATCCCGAAACAAAGTAAGTAAGTTACAGTACGCTTGTTCGCCCATTGCTTGAATACTGCTCAGCAGTGTGGGATCCGTACCAGATAGGGTTGAGAGAAGAGAGAGAGAGAAGATCCAATGGAGAGCAGCATGCTTCGTTTCAGGATCATTTAGTAATCGCGAAAGCGTTACGGAGATGACAGATAAACTCTCCAGGACAGAAGCTCAGTAGCTTGTTACGGGCTTTTGTTGAAATTTTGAGAACATAGCTTCACCGAGGAGTCAAGCAGTATATTGATCCCTCCTACGTATATCTCGCGAAGAGACTATGAGGATAAAATCGGAGAGATTAGAGCCCACACAGAGGCATACCGACAATCCTTCTTTCCACAAACAATACGACACTGGAATAGAAGGGAGAACCGATAGAGGTACTCAGGGTACCCTCCACCACACACTGTCAGGTGGCTTGCGGAGTATGGATGTAGATGTAAATGTAGATGCATGAAGTGTTTCGTAATAATAGTGTGTCAGCCAAGTCCTTTCCCACACATTAACACTTTAATCAATCTGATGCCTTGCTTCCACAATCTCTTGAGTGAGGATTTGTATATGTCCACATTTGGTAATTTATTATTGCACTTTTGTGACTCATGCCTGATTCATAAATAAAATGTAGGCTTTGATCTCTGGATCTCCAGTGCTCTGTCTTCGAAACTATTGGCAGAGTTCTAATTTGACACTGTGCTCTTGTTGCCCAAGAACTTACAGACATTTTGATATGTATAAATTACTTGTCTCTGCAGAAATGACCTTGCAAGAAGTCTCAACAGTTGCAGTTCTTCACTTGTTTTTGATTCATCTTCTGGTTGTAACTCTTGCTGTATGTGATCTGTTGTGATCCTAGTTGTTGTTGTGAATGATCTTGTTTCTGAAAGTTGCTGTATTGATCAGGCAAACATTTTTCGTGTGTCTTCTTTATGACATTCAGTGCACGTGGAATGGGTCTGTTGATAAAAGGCTCTGGCTAAACCTTACCATATCTCCCAACTCATGACAATAATATGACTCGATTTCATTGTTTGTTGTTTGAACTGTAAGAAATAACTAACCTTGTTCAGAAATCAGCTCATCCTCAACCTCAGTACATAAGGAATGACTTACCCTGTGCACACTTGTTGTTATTATGACAGATGCCAGTACTGCTGTCAGTGGAGTGAGTACAGACATAAGCACAGCAGATAAAAAATAGTAGTGAACTTCAACAAGAAGACAGTGTACACTACTAACACAAGTAAAATGTCCCATACTGCAAAATGTGATTGATTCCAGATATAAATTTATAGACATTTTTTCTCTCTGTTTGGCCAATACTATGTCCTGTATGGATATGGGGTGCTTGTCTTAAACATCCTGTGGCTCGTGAGTGCATTATACAATTTGTGCTAGTCTATAGAGTTCTGTACAAGATTTCTTGTCCATTGGTTAGTATTGTAATTGTATTTGCCAGTAATTATTTACAAAAATGGCTGTTTTTGTAGTAATTTCAAATTTTTTCAGTCCTCCTTGCACAGTTACCAAATTTTATGTAATTTAATTTTTGTAAGATTTGTATTCTTCCTTTGCATGTGCTGAATCAGGACCAACAATCAAAGCCATTTAAAAGTCTCTGATTATGAATTAATAAAATTTTGGGTTAACTGGTGCTTAATAAAGTACATAATTGTTTCTGTAATTAGTGTTTATGAAAATTTTGTAGGTGTAAAGGTGCATTAACATGTTTTAAAAATCGAGTAAAGATGTGGAAGTGGACTTTGATGTATTTGTTGATAATATAGACTTACACCAAGGATTGGGTTCCTGATAAGCTGTTTTTGTATTTTACTCCCTTGTCCTCCACTCTTTTTGCTACTTGGTTTAGTTACTTGTGATTGGTGGAAGGCAAGTTGATATCGACCACTGTTCCATCCCCTTTCACTTAAACACTGTTTTGTTCAAAATAACATTTGGCACCCTACGACAGGATATATCAGTTTCTTACAGTAGGTTGCCTGTTAGGACTTTCAGCAGTTGTGTGTAAAGAGTCATTTTACATTACATGTTGTACTCTAGGCCACTGAATTCCATTTAGTTAGATACATGTTATTGTAGGTGATATCCATCTATAGTTGTGTGGTCAGCACAGCAGATTACCATGCAGGGAACCCGGGTTTGATTCCTGGCTGGGTCATAGATTGTATTTTCTCAGGGACTGAGAGTTGTGTTGTTCTCATCATCATCATCATCATTGTATAAGTCACCAAAGTGACGTTAAATAAAATGACTTGTACTAGGCGGTCGACCAACTCCAGATTTGGGCTCCTGGCCATGAATGCCATATGATTTTTTAAATATTTTTTTTTTTTTTTTTACTTTAGTGGATCGAACTCCCTAGGATCATGCAGAACAGTAAAATAGAACTGGCTAAAAGGAACTCCTGGATATTCAGTTACCAGTAAAACAATATTGTAGTCTCTTTTGATGGGTTTCAAGTTCATTAATATCTAAATATGTTGCTTTATGATTGACAGATGTCTTCATACAGCATGACATACAGGATACTAAGGTTTACATGAATTCATTTTCTGTTGTGTCGGAGGGATCCAAAACCTACTGTATCAGTCTAGTACATTGCTTGACAGTGGCTAAAGGGCAATTTTATTATCTTGTAATTAACTTAGAAATGAAAAGATCATTGTGAACATCTAAAAATGACCATATGACAAGATTTTCCCACAGCATACAAACACATGACAACAAGGAATGTGCTTCTGTATGCAGCGCCTGATTTGTAAACATTTCAAGACACTACTCAGAAGTACTCCATTGGAGTTACAGGTTGTGAAAAGTCTTTGCAACACATCTCCACAGACCATTCCATGTACGTGCTGCGGAACTCTGATCCCAAAGGTATGCAGGTCACTTAATTTGCCAGTACCTCATCGATGGTGTTGTCACTCATGCAGGTGAAGCCTTTATCACTGTACCATAGAAAAATTGGGCATATTTTTTTCACTGCATGGTGGCATTTCTGTATTAATTACAATCCATCAAAATTGCTACCAAATGCTCTTCACAAGGCTCTATGGGATTTTATCAACCAACTCTTGCTAGTCTTGCTCTAGGGGGAGAGAGAGTCTCAGTGTACTGCTGGAAAGTAGATTGTCAGTAATAAGGAAATCCTACCATCAAATATGGAGAAAGTTGCATTGGTAGACATTAGGTATTTAGATTTGTATTTAGACAAAAAATATTTTGGGATCACCTGAGTAAAGTTACTGGGAAAGTCTGCAAAGTCATGCATTTGTTAGCTTGTCAGAACCGTGACTTACAAACTATTGTGACAGCAGAGAGGCTGCTTTATAGTGCCACGTTTTTGCCATCGTTGTATTTGGTGCTTGTGTATGGTCTCAGCATTTGGCCTATGAGTGTGCAAAATCACACATCAAATGTATACAATAAGGCAGGTTGCACATATTAACTGGAGCATTTGGGATCTCACAAGTATTAACATTTTTAGCAATTCTGGGAATGATCTTACCAATGTAATTGTCAGGTACATACCATCACACTGCTGGCTGCAGGAAGGAAACATTGAGAAGGTGAGGCAGATCATTAAGTGCCAGATCACAATAAATGTTCAATTAAAAGTCCTGGAGAACTGACACACTGGCTGTCGTGTTTATGAACTGCTCCTTGGCATTCATGAAAGAATGAAACTGCAAACCCAATTAGAGAAACGACAATGGGAGATGGGCTGAACTCTTGCTGACTGTGTAAAATCACAAAAAGATGGTCAGATTGGTGCTAATGTGGAGAATTTGATACACTGAAACAGGTTAAGTTGGATATCACAGTGTTCTCTAAATACTATATAGTTACGATATTGCAGTTTTTTTGTCAGTTCCTTCATGTCAAATATAATTATTGTTAGCTAAATATTGTGAGCACATGTGTTCGATAGTTATTTCAGTTCTAATTTTATTTACATTCTGTGAATGATGCACATGTTCCAAAACCTACAGTACACATACACGCAGCTACTTCTCTCATAATAGCTGCACTCATCAATTGTGAGCTCAGTCAGTTTTCCACTCTGCTAACACTCAAAATGGTGATGGCATTCTGTCTCATTTGAAGCTTCAACTTGCAGTCAAGAAGTGCTATTACATATGATGACATGTAGTGCTAATACTCAATACAACAAGGAAACTAGTGACATTCTTGTACATTTGAAATGAGTTGTTAAACTGTTAAACTCTGCACTTTTGCAATGTACTGTGAAGATTATTGTACTGTTTTTCTTTTTTTACATTTGAAAATGGGAAAAAATTGCCAGGAAGTGAAATCCGGGAAGTGTGTGTCCTCATTTCTGCAAAACGTGATACTTAACTGAAAACTGAGGTAGAAACTAAAATGTGTAGATAGTTAGGTTGTTGTAATGTAGTAGTAGTCACCAATGTACTGAAATGAAAGAGACATTGTTTCTGTATGTTACAAAACTTGACTGCAGTACCAATTTGAATGTCCGGTTTGTGTCTGCTTTTTAAGGGATTCAATGTAAAATTAGTATCTGTTGACTCCCATTAAGAACTGTACTATTTAAATACTGTAATTCTTTGTTATTTCCACCAGGGAAAACTTGCTACCCTGGGTGCAAAATGGTGATTTCCGACATAAACCAGAAATTATTTATATTACATATATTGATGACTAAGCTCCTGAAATGTAACTAATTTTTAGTAACTGAGAGCTGTAAAATGAGTAGGAAGAAGGTAACTCTTTAAGTGCAAATGTTTTGAAGAGAGTCAATAGTTCATGAGGAAAGACTTCCATCATGAAATTAAAAACTGACATTATTCGAGTGTTTTGAGATAAATGTCTGAAATTCACTGATTTTTGCAAATGCCAAAAATAGATTGTTACCGTGACCCTTGATAGGTCTGGCATGTAAAGTTGTGAAGTGCGCGTGGGAGTTTGTTAGGCTAGGCAATAGTTTGAGGTCCTCTGAATGCACAACAGTTGATATGCAGAGAGTGAAATAAGATCACATACAAAAAAAAAAACGTACTTTGGCTGTCAAAATTACAATAGTAAGTTGCTGAAGCATGCGTAACAGTGTTCATGAATTTACTACCCTCCAGGAAACTTGGAAAGCTCTGTAATATTTCCATTGCATGGAATGTACATTGGAAAGACAAGTTAACTGCCGTAGTAGAGGTGTCCATTGCAGAAGACAGGAATATCGTCTCTGTTGAGGTTTAAATCAAGTATAACTGTTATGTTGTCTTGGAGATGAGCGACCGGCCTGTGTGAACTCAAGTTAATTGTCATATATTTTTACTGGCTACCTGATTCTGCTGTAACATGTGCAGAATCATTCAAAGAAAGTCTATGCTTAGTAGCACAGAAATACCCCGATCGTGCATTATTAGTTGTAGGTGATTTTAACCTACCAAGTATAGACTGGGACATTGAGCAGCTAGTTTGTCAACCCACAGAAAGTAGAAATATTTTATACCTTGTAGCTACAAACAGACCTGACTTTGACAGTGTCAGTATAGAGGCACGGATTAGTGATCATGTCATGATAGCAAGATGGTTTCTGATGCCAGGGTGATGAGTCAGTCACCTTTCTCATCTTTAGTTAGTTTCTTTTAACATTGTAAACTTTCTTCGTACTTTTTGGAAGAAAATAATTTATTTGTTTTTGTTTCCAAGTTTCTGTGTTCATGTATGTTAATTCAACTTTTTCAAATGATCCAATGATGAAAGTATATCAAATCTAAGCTGAGAGGCCTCTGAAATTTGAGACAGATTGCTTGTTTTTGATTTTGTGAGTTTTTTTTCATATTTTGCACAGCTGTTGTTAGTGTCAAATGTTTCTCTATTGCAGCTGCTTCTGTTTCACATTATAATTTTGCTTTAGTAACAAAACAGCTGTCATGATACTATGTTCAATTTTGAAGATAAACTTTTTGAGATGGGGAAAAAGTAAATTCCACAGTGACTGTCTACAAAAGACAAACAATTTGAAAAGTAAAGTATCTGTGCGGGGGAAGATTAGTCAAAGTGGACATATTTTGCAATATGTTCCTGCGCAATTTTGAGACTATAAGTTTTCAGGTGAAAAACGTAAGTGTCACTTGGAACTAAATGTGGACCATATCAGTTACATTTAGAACTTTCATATCAGTCATGACCTTCAAATTCGGTATGTGCACTAACAGTACCGTTGAATTGATTTGGACAATGACATTGACAGTTTCCAAGTACTCTATGGATTTGTCAAATGATATTTGTAACTTTTCAAATGATGTTCCCTGATAGTGTTCCTGAACATCTTCCACTTTTGTCTAAGAAAATGAGATACCTATTAACTGATGGACTGGAACCACATTTCTGGAAACTCATGTTAGAAGAACCATGTTCACCACATTACACATTGAATTTTGCAGAAGCTACAGAAGTTAGAGATAAAAAAAGATTGAATTTTGCAGAAGCTACAGAAGTTAGAGATAAAAAAATACTTAAAAACAGGTAGTATGTACTGGTCAGAGAGTAAGTGTTGCATTACAATGTGCTACCTAAGAACTTTCTTTATCGGCATAGTAGATGATGAAATTTTACATCAGAATTTATGTGAAGCACTTTATTGAAGCCAACTTGTCACTAAATAAATGCCTGATGCTGGGATCATACAGATCTGATATCAATAAAGGAGTGTTCAGGTTTTTGATACTACTGTCCAGAAACACAAGGCAACTTACAAGCATGGAACTTGCAACATTCATAAATCACTTAATGTCTATATACGGGCATTGGAGTGTTCAAGTGAAGAACAATCCAGATTTCTGGTCAATTTTTCATGTTATTTCGATGGGAAGAATTTGAACGAATTAAGTCTAACATTTCACACCACAAGCTTTTGGGCATTCAGTCACAAGATGGCTTACCTTACGATCTTCAGCCAACAGAATTTTGGAACAGTGGGATGGCATTCAATATTACTTTCTTAACATGTCAAGCTAAAGTAAATATATGGGTTATAATGTGCATTTTATTATGTAGCAACATTTGTTGAGAGCTACGCATGTGGACATAGCCACATGCACAAGGTGCATTTTTATTTTAAACATTTTATTTATGGCAAACCGTTATTAATTTGCCACATTTTATCTAATGAAACCTTGTTATGAGGCGCAACTCAAAATGAACACATTTTATAACAAAAAGTTTTGAAGACCTGAAGATGACAGGAAATTGGTTGTTGGTAAATAAAGAACTTTTTGTGTGATCTTGGCTGTAGAAAGTTTTTACTTTCTTAAGCATATACCTCTGAAAAGTCATTCTGCTACTGTTCATACCAAATCATACAATATCATTGTGAATGCTTAAAAAAAACATTAAATTAAAGCAGAACTTCATTTCATAACTTCATCTGCAGAACTATACAGTAAGTTCACACAAAACTTTCAGAGCCGAACACCATTGATTCACAGGCTGCATATCGAAATAGAAAACATATTTCAAACCTTTTTCCCTGGAATTTTGAAGGTTTCAGCAGTGAGAAAAATTAAGAGTATTTCTATAGTTGTTCATAGTGAACTCTTTAAATAGGATAATCTGCTTCTTCTGGAGCAGCTGGTAGTTAACAGGCAAGCAACTGGAGAGCTGAGTAAACTGTGAAAGAATGTGACAAGTTGTGGTTTTTAAAGAATGCCCAAAAACATTATATCAGAGCTTGCAAATGTGATGGAAAAGACTGGCATATTAAGTGCACCACTGAAATGTTTAAGGTTTTTAGACCCCAAAGAAAGATTAAAGAGCGGAAGCTGCAGTAACATGTTAAAGATTGAAAAACTGACATCATTCAGTGTCCGTCAAAACTGCTTATTAGGTGAGTGAAAGGTTCTACAGTCAAAAACACCCATATTTAGATAACAAAGGAATTGACAATTACTGGTAGCAGCATATCTCAAAAAGTGTCTCATAATCCGTAGAGTTTAAGTATCCAAATGTTTCAAAACTTAAGGCTGCTCTTACATTGTCCCTTGGAAACGTGGACATTGAGAGAAGATACAGTATTCCATTTCAGAGCACATATTGGGAGAAGTATAATACAGAAGGTAACTGAATGAAATACGCAATAAGACAAACAGAAACAACACTTTCATTCAAAGGTGATAATTACGTGATCGTCCTGTGGATATTACTAAAGGCAGGACATGATTCTTGATAGGATGTGTGATCATCACATTTGGCAATCCGTGCCCTGCAGTGTGCTTCCATTCTGGCTACAAGGTTGGTAAAGAGTTTTTGGGTTAGGGCATTCCATTCATCCGCCTGCATGATTGACACTGATGAATGCTAATTGTTGAACATGGACATACTTCCATACGTCTCCTAAAGGGATTCCACATGTGCTTGATGGGATTTAAGTCAGCTAAATAGGCAGGCCAGTCCATTGTTTGAGTATCCTCTTGTTCCAAGAGCTCCTCAAGCTGTGCAGTTCGATGTGGCCACACGTTGTCATCCATAAAAAGAAAGTCAAGACTGAATGCAGCTGTGAAAAAACACACATGGGGAAGGACTACAGTGTCACAATAACATTGACACCAATACAATATTATACCTCCGCACACCTTAACACATTGACAAGCAAAACTATTGTGTTTCTGGGTGCGTTGCATGTTCCTGCATCTTGCCATATGAGAGTGCATAATGCACCCAGGACAATAGTCAAACATTGTAGTTTTGCTGGTCTGGGTGTTAAGGTGTGGGGAGGTATAATGTTGTATGGACGTACTGATCTCCAAATCTTTGAATGCAGTACACTCACTGATCAATGTTACACTAACAATGTACCCCTTCATTATGTGTTTTCCTTGGGGCCTTCGGTATTGACTCCATTTTTGTGAATGGCAGTGTGTGTTGAATAGTGTAAGTGCAAGAACTCTTGGAATGAGAAGATATTCAGAGAATAGCCTGGTCCGCTCATCTCCCCCCCCCCCCCCTCCCCCCCATCCTGCCCTCCTCCAACTTAAATCCCACTGAGCATGAATGTGCTACCACAAGAACTCTTTACCAACCTTGGTGCAGAATGATAGCATGCTACAGACCATGCATTTCCATCTGTGGCAATCACTCACCCTACTGAGAACTATTTCCTGTCCTTTTTTTAAAAAAAATATATGCAAGGGACCATCATCAGTTTCAGTGACTTCAGTGTCATTTCTGTTCATTACACTGCATACTTCTTAGGGTTATGTTGTATACTATATTGTAGCAGTTGTTACTATGTCTGTTCCAAATTTCATTGAGCTATGTTACTTGGTAGTGACACATTATGCAAAAGTTTTGTTAGTGATGCATGTCAGTGTAATACACTCCTGGAAATGGAAAAAAGAACACATTGACACCGGTGTGTCAGACCCACCATACTTGCTCCAGACACTGCGAGAGGGCTGTACAAGCAATGATCACACGCACGGCACAGCGGACACACCAGGAACCGCGGTGTTGGCCGTCGAATGGCGCTAGCTGCGCAGCATTTGTGCACCGCCGCCGTCAGTGTCAGCCAGTTTGCTGTGGCATATGGAGCTCCATTGCAGTCTTTAACACTGGTAGCATGCCGCGACAGGGTGGACGTGAACCGTATGTGCAGTTGACGGACTTTGAGGGAGGGCATATAGTGGGCATGCAGCAGGCCGGGTGGACGTACCGCCGAATTGCTCAACACGTGGGGCGTGAGGTCTCCACAGTACATCGATGTTGTCGCCAGTGGTCGGTGGAAGGTGCACGTGCCCGTCGACCTGGGACCAGACCGCAGCGACGCACGGATGCACGCCAAGAACGTAGGATCCTACGCAGTGCCATAGGGGACTGCACCGCTACTTCCCAGCAAATTAGGGACACTGTTGCTCCTGGGGTATCGGCGAGGACCATTCGCAACCGTCTCCATGCAGCTGGGCTACGGTCCCGCACACCGTTAGGCCATCTTCCGCTCACGCCCCAACATCGTGCAGCCCGACTCCAGTGGTGTCGCGACAGGCCTGAATGGAGGGACGAATGGAGACATGTCGTCTTCAGCGATGAGAGTCGCTTCTGCCTTGGTGCCAATGATGGTCGTATGCGTGTTTGGCGCCGTGCAGGTGAGCGCCACAATCAGGACTGCATACGACCGAGGCACACAGGGCCAACACCCGGCATCATGGTGTGGGGAGCGATCTCCTACACTGGCCGTACACCTCTGGTGATCGTCGAGGGGACACTGAATAGTGCACGGTACATCCAAACCGTCATCGAACCCATCGTTGTACCATTCCTAGACCGGCAAGGGAACTTGCTGTTCCAGCAGGACAATGCACGTCCGCATGTATCCCGTGCCACCCAACGTTCTCTAGAAGGTGTAAGTCAACTACCCTGGCCAGCAAGATCTCCGGATCTGTCCCCCATTGAGCATGTTTGGGACTGGATGAAGCGTCGTCTCACACGGTCTGCACGTCCAGCACGAACGCTGGTCCAAGTGAGGCGCCAGTTGGAAATGGCATGGCAAGCCGTTCCACAGGACTACATCCAGCATCTCTACGATCGTCTCCATGGGAGAATAGCAGCCTGCATTGCTGCGAAAGGTGGATATACACTGTACTAGTGCCGACATTGTGCATGGTCTGTTGCCTGTGTCTATGTGCGTGTGGTTCTGTCAGTGTGATCATGTGATGTATCTGACCCCAGGAATGTGTCAGTAAAGTTTCCCCTTCGTGGGACAATGAATTCACGGTGTTCTTATTTCAATTTCCAGGAGTGTAGAACTCCATGAATTGTTTTGTATCATGAGTCCCCCAGGGTAGTGTGATAGGACAACTCTTGTTCTCTATATACGTAAATTATCTTATGGATAGAGTGAGAAGCCATCTGCAGCTGCTGATGTTGCTGTAGTATCTGGGAAAGTATTGTTATTGAGTAACTGTAAAAGGATACATGATGACTTAGAATTTCTATTTTGTATGATGAATGGCAGCTTCGTCTAAATGTAGAAAAATGTAGGTTAATGTAGATGAGTAGGAAAACAATCCTGTAATGTTCAAGTACATTATTAGTGGTGTGCTGCTTGACAAAGTCACATTGATTAAATATCTAAGCATAACATTGCAAAGTGACATGAAATGGAATGAGCATCTAAGGATGGCAGTAGGAAAGGCAAATCGTAGACTGCAGGGATTGGAAAAGAATTAGGAAAATGTAGCTCATCTACTGAGGAGCCTGCATATAGAACACTTGTGTGATCCATTTTTGAGTATTGTTGTAGATTTTGGGATCTCCGCCGGCTCGGATTAAAGGAAGAAATTGAAGCAATTCAGAGACGTGCTGCTACATACAGAGATGCTTCGTGGACTCAAATAGTGATACCGGGAGGGAAGACGACTCACTTTTTGCAACACACAACTGAGAATATTTAGAGAATTAGTATTTGCAGCTAACTGCAGAATGATTGTACTGCCACCTATGTACGTTGAATACAGAATCCATGAAGACAAGATGAGAGACATTATGGCCATATTGACCCATGTAGATAATCATTTTTCACTCACTCCATTTGAGTGAAACAGGAAAGGAAATGGCTAATAGTGGTACATAGTACCCTCTGCCATGTACCTTACAATGGCTTGTGAATTATGTATGTTGATGGAATTTTAGATGTAACAACCACACTGGAAAATTGTCAGGTTGATCAGGAGTTTGACATTACCAGCACATACCAGATATGTGTGAACTTTTCAGGCAATCATCCTGCTTGAACCTGTCAAAACTGCTAACACAGTTACTGGCTGGCAAGAGGAGAAGACATGAGTGTGTAAAGTTCCTGATTATCAGAGTTTGTCATTCTATGCTGAATCTCTAGAATGAGGCTATGCAACAGGCCCCCTTGGTACCTGAGTTCATCCCTTTTCCCCTTTCATCCATGACAGTGCAACATTGCAGTGTGCAAGCATTTATCACAGTCATCCATTTGATACAGCTATATACTGGACATTTTGTAACAGGTAAGAGGAACATGACAAATCAGCTCCACTAGGACCCAGCCCATGATGGCAATCTATGATTCCCACATCTGTTACCAGCACTCATTTCCTGAGTACAGGACCAACTTTTGTGATCCTGCATGAGCAGAAAATCTGCAGCTTTGATTGAGGGTGAAATGCCCAGGAATTTAAATTCAAGGAATGGTTACTGTTTGCTGAGCAAATAAGCAAGTTCAAACATATAAGGCAGGTTTTAAGACTCGTGTTCCCTTGTTCATGGAAAGCCTAGTAGAGAAATAATTCTATAGTATTTTGCAAAATGGTCAAAGAACAAAAAAAAAAAAAAAAAAAAAATTAAACAAATCTGCAAGTATGAACGGATTAACTAGTAGTTAAATTTGCAAGTGCTTACCAGTAGTAGTGCTAATCATTGAAGTTTTTGCTACATCCATGTCAACACAATAAGTGTCTCTAAAGTCTCAAATGTGTTCCCCAAACATAAGAAAGAAAAAACTCAATTAAAATGTCTCTAGCTGCTCTGTATGAGAAAGGTAGAAACTGAGAAAAGAAAAAGGGTCAAAAACATCAGATGCAAAGAATCTTTCGTCTCTAATTGAGAGTTGTGTGTTCAGAATTAAAAAAATTCAGTCTACAGAACCATTCAGTGTGTAGCTCTTTGATCAAAATCCATGGTTACCCATAAAGACCAAAATGTTAATTGAGAGGATGAAGAAAACTCCATATCGAATGTCCACAGCTCTTGGTCTAGTGGCTAGCGTTGCTGCCTCTGCATCATGACATCCCGGGTTCAATTCCTGGCTGGGATTTTCTCCACCCGGGAACTGGGTGTCTGTGTTGTCCTCATGATTTCATAATCATTCATGAAAGTGACTAGATTGGACTAAGCAAACATTGGGAATTTGTAAGGGCACTGATACCTGCGTAGTTGAGTGCCCAACAAACCAAACATCTGTATTAAATGGGAGCTGCCCTATATAAGACCATAAATAGCTAGAAGGCTCCACAAGTACAGAGCAAGCAATCATATTTATACCTCTAAGATTTTAATTTTAAGTCTCATAATGCACCTGTACTGTTAGATTACAATTTTTCACAGAAAGGACATCCCCAGTGATGAAAGGTTTAGATGCTGCGTAGTTTAGTTTGCTAATGATAGGTGTTGATAATCATCTAGATCCTTAACAATATTGCCTCATGTTGTCATCATTTGTACAACGTTCACATATTATTATAATCTCCATTTACTTATGATTTAATGACTGCATGAATATGAATAAATTCTGTGGATGCATTTCAGTACATCAAAAGTGTTGTCCTCTGTCACTGGTCTCATGTACAGCTTCCAAACCATTGCATAATGAAAGTTATGAAGGACATGCACTTCAGTATCTCTTTCCAGTTGAGATTCATGTTTCTGACAGGATGGATCCATACAAGGAGCCATAAGAATGGGTCGTCATCAGGGTAACAATGTCAGTTGCTTACCACCAAAAATTTTAACAGAGAGACAATTCTGGACTGTACCACCATCATCATTTGGCATGCTTTTGAGGTAGCAATACCAAAGTCGTTGTTGTTGTTGTTGTTGTTGTTGTTGTTGTCTTCAGTCCTGAGACTGGTTTGATGAACCCCTCCGTGCTACTCTATCCTGTGCAAGCTTCTTCATCTCCCAGTACGTACTGCAACCTACATCCTTCTGAATCTGCTTAGTGTATTCATCTCTTGGTCTCTCTCTACGATTTTTACCCTCCACGCTGCCCTCCAATGCAAAATTGGTGATCCCTTGATGCCTCAGAACAAGTCCTACCAACCGATCCCTTCTTCTAGTCAAGTTGTGCCACAAACTTCTCTTCTCCCGAATCCTATTCAATACCTCCTCATTAGTTACGTGATGTATCCACCTTATCTTCAGCATTCTTCTGTAGCACCACATTTCGAAAGCTTCTATTCTCTTCTTGTCCAAACTAGTTATTGTCCATGTTTCATTTCCATACATGGCTACACTCCAAACAAATACTTTCAGAAACGACTTCCTGATACATAAATCTATATTCGATGTTAACAAATTTCTCTTCTTCAGAAACACATTCCTTGCCATTGCCAGTCTACATTTTATATCCTCTCTACTTCGACCATCATCAGTTATTTTGCTCCCCAAATAGCAAAACTCCTTTACTACTTTAAGTGTCTCATTTCCTAATCTAATACCCTCAGCATCACTCGACTTAATTCGACTACATTCCATTATCCTCGTTTTGCTTTTGTTGATGTTCATCTTATACCCTCCTTTCAAGACACTGTCCTTTCCGTTCAACTGCTCTTCCAAGTCCTTTGCTGTCTCTGACAGAATTACGATGTCATCGGCAAACCTCAAAGTTTTAATTTCTTCTCCATGGATTTTAATACCTACTCCAAATTTTTCTTTTGTTTCCTTCACTGCTTGCTCAATATACAGATTGAGAGACTACAACCCTGTCTCACTCCCTTCCCAACCACTGCTTCCCTTTCATGTCCCTCGACTCTTATAACTGCCATCTGGTTTCTGTACAAATTGTAAATAGCCTTTCGCTCTCTGTGTTGTATCCCTGCCACCTTTAGAATTTGAAGGAGAGTATTCCAGTCAACAATGTCAAAAGCTTTCTCTAAGTCTACAAATGCTAGAAACGTAGGTTTGCCTTTCCTTAATCTAGCTTCTAAGATAAGTCGTAGGGTCAGTATTGCCTCACGTGTTCCAACATTTCTACGGAATCCAAACTGATCTTCCCCGAGGTCGTCTTCTACTAGTTTTTCCATTTGTCTGTAAAGAATTTGCGTTAGTATTTTGCAGCTGTGACTTATTAAACTGATAGTTCGGTAATTTTCACATCTGTCAACACCTGTTTTCTTTGGGAGTGGTATTATTATATTCTTCTTGAACTCTGAGGGTATTTCGCCTGTTTCATAAATCTTGCTCACCAGATGGTAGAGTTTTGTCAGGACTGGCTCTCCCAAGGCAGTCAGTAGTTCCAATGGAATGTTGTTTACCCCAGGGGCCTTGTTTCGACTCAGGTCTTTCAGTGCTCTGTCAAACTCTTCACGCGCTATTGTATCTCCCTTTTCATCTTCATCTACATTCTCTACCATTTCCATAATATTGTCCTCAAGCACATCGCCCTTGTATAGACCCTCTATATACTCCTTCCACCTTTCTGCTTTCCCTTCTTTGCTTAGAACTGGGTTTCCATCTGAGCTCTTGATGTTCATACATGTGGTTCCCTTATCTCCAAAGGTCTCTTTAATTTTTCTGTATCCATCTTGCCGCTGGTGAGATAAGCCTCTACATCCTTACATTTGTCCTCTAGCCATCCCTCCTTAGCCATTTTTCACTTCCTGTCGATCTCATTTTTGAGAAGTTTGTATTCCTTTTTGCCTGCTTCATTTACTGCATTTTTATATTTTCTCCTTTCATCAATTAAATTCAATATTTCTTCTGTTACCCAAGGATTTCTACTAGCCCTCGTCTTTTTACCTACTTGATCCAAAACTGTAGTTGCAATAGTAAAATTCTCAGCAGTTGTCTAAGAAAATCCTGCAGTGCATGATAAACCAACACTTTGAGTGTATTTTATAAGTGCAAACTTTATTCTGCTGAGGAGTTACCTTCCACTCTTGATTATATGACAATACAGATAATAGATAGAACACTCATTTTTGTGGAAGCAAATTCTTTTGAAGCTCTGTATTTGAGATTCAAATGGTTATTACGTTATTTGGAGGAACCATATCATCCTAACAGTTAGTATGATCTTCTCCCCAGTTTACATGGAAAACATTACACGGTGAAAAGAACTATGTTTACAGACAAGAAAATGGTGTCTTATTCAGTTATACGTAATTAGTATTTCATACACATCTTGTCAATGTTACTTGACAATTGAAAGATTGGAGTAGTGGGTGTGGAAAAAGATTGTAATTTCACATCTGAGAAAATAGATTTTCTATGTTTTTAGTCATTCTTGTAGTGTTTCTAACTTGCTACTACGAGAGTTACTGTGCAGGACCTAAAAGTCCTATTTTTGTAAATTCAGTGTTTCACAAAATAATCTAGGCAGGGAGGTAAAAGTGACACATGTGCTTGAAATGACATAGAGTTTTACTGAAAGAAACAAGTGCACAAAATTACCATCAGATGGCACTCCATATGATACAAAAGCAATAATTAGCATAACAATTGAGTTTTAGCAAAGGCATTTTCTTGATAACAAATGCTCAACATGTTGGTGGTCATTCTAAACAATATCTCTAGTTGAGGGACAATGTTGTGAACAGTACTGTACAACATATCAGTAGATTTGGTGAGAAATTGCTGTCAGAAGTTGTCTTGTATCATCCCTAAGATGTCAGACACTCCCTGTAGACTTGAGATGCCAGGTAACCATTCAACTGATAATCACATGGATTGAATGGGAGGTTAAGCATGATGAAAGTGGTGGCTCAGCACACAATCACCACCAAACAATGTGTGCATGTGATCTTTCACACATGTTGCAATATGGGGATGGAGTACCATCCTGCATAAAATTTGTACCTTCCAACAGGTGTGTATCAGCCAGTCTAGGGATGACTTGATTCTGTAACATATCAATGTACCTCCCACCCATCGTGCAGGCAGTTTGAAAAGCAGCATCTCGCATTTCCTTGAAGAAAAACAGTCCAAACTTAATTCATGTGGTAAATCTGTACCACACCATGACTTCCTCGTCATACAACGGTTTTCATGACAGTTCTAGCATTTTGGAGAACCCAAGTTCTGCAGTCTTTCTTACTTTCTGTGTCTAGAACTAGACTTCAGACTTCCAAAAATCAGCAGCCAATATGGCCTTGTCATTTGCCTCCCATAAGTCATTCATTGTGCAGGACTGGTCTAAATATGGACGGATAAGTAGGTGTTGAGTATCCTGGACAGAACCACACAGACAGAAAGTGTTCTCATTCTCTTTTAGGAAACCCCATTGCTGCAGTTTTGTCCTGCACTTTGGCACTTCTACCCTCATACGGTTTAGGGTTCTCCAGACTGTGTATAATAGGTCTCCACCAGGAGCCAGTTCTTCATTAACATATTTATGGAGGTTTCTCAGGTTGATTTCCCACCTTTCCAAACGATTCTGTGCAGCAGACCCTTCCAGGGCTCGGGTTCGTGACAGGAAACTCTTCCTCGAACCAAGTCGTCGGTCAGCAGGCTGGTGTCCATATAAAGGATGACGCATGTCCTTTTCTTGCTTGGTTTTTTCGACTTCGGCAGCGATGTCACGTTGTATGTTGGGCGGTGCGATCCCCATGATTTAGTACATCTTGTGCACTGAGGTTGGCCTCAAGCATCCGGTAACAATCCGTGCTATTTCATTCACCGCGACATCAACTTTTCTCACGTGTGTTGGTGCAGACCATACTGGAGCGGCGTATTCCACGCCTGACACACTGAGTGCAAGGGCTGAAGTTTTCTCTCAGGACTACAACACCTTGGACAAGTCATCTACCATTTTTTGAAATGTGCACACCAAAAATGCTATCCATGTCACAAAATCAGTGACTAACAGTTCGTGATGATGGTGGATATTGTCTGGATAACATTGGATGGTATGCCTTAGTGCTCTCCAAACAGTAGTGTGTGGAATGCATTCATTTTTGGTTTCATTAAAACCCCATATCATTTCAGGCACGTGTGTCAAGTTTTACCTTACTACCTACATTATTCCGTGAATTAGTGCATTTTCAGATGGTAACGGACCTTTGGGCTACCTTGTATATCGTTCTCAAATGGCTGTTAGAGGGCAAACTTAATTATCACTTTGAAATATCTCAAGATAGGGCGTCTAAAAGCACAGAATGTTGTAAAATATCTGAACACTAGGAATAGAAGAGGAGGTATATCCATTATGTTGCAGAAATACGCTTTTTTGGCTGTAGTTAGATTATAGATGTGTTAAATACAGTTCAACTGGATTTTCCTACACTTGTGTTGCACTCTGAAGGCACACAGTTATTTATTGGTGCTTGTAAAATGAGTCACACACTCCCATTCCATGCAGACCCGGGAAACATACCAATAACCTTCCACCAATTGTTCTTAGGGTGGCGATATACATACTTTAGTTACCTGTACTTCCACATTCAAAATGAAATTTTACAATAATCTGAGAACAGCATTGCATTGTTGAACCAATGTATGCCAGAGATGTAAGTCAAAGATATCCTTGCGTAGGCCTACTTTACTATTTTATCAATCTTGTCTTTAATTTTGAGGGTTATCCATAAATTAAGGTCTCCAATGCTTTTTCAATGAGTAAACATTTTATTGCAAAACCAATTACAGATTCCAAAAGCTTGGACTTTTAGCTATTTTTCAATGTAGTCCCCATCACAGTCAATGTGTTTTTGGAGATGGTCCTAAAGCTTTTTCATATCCATGTCTTACCACTCTCCCGCCATCTTGTGCAGGAAGGGATGGGCAGCTGCCTTCAGCTCTTCATCACTTGAGAATTTCACTACCCCCAAGTATTGTTTCAAGTTGGGGAACAGATAGTAGTCACTGGAAACCAAATCGTGGCTGTTTGGAGGATGGTCAGTGATTTTCCACCTGAGTTTGGTAATGTGAGAGTGGGAATTTTCATGGTGCTAGTGAACTCTCTTTGTCAGCCAACCCATCCTTTTCTTCTGTATAGCCCAGCATAGCTTTGTTAGTGTCTCACAGTGCTTTGCTGTGTTGATTGCTGTATCTCTTTCCAGGCAGTTGAACAGCAGAACTCCATTCCCATCCCAGAATACCAAAGCCATTGTTCTTTAGTCCCTGGTATGAAGTAGTGGACCCAAGTCTCACCCCTGTTGCAATTGAATCCAGAAATTCCTCACCCTCTTGCTGGTAATAGCACAGAAACTTGTGAGCACTTTGGAAGCATTTCTTTTGTATTCATCGGTGAACACCCATGGCACACGCCTTGTGATACTTCAAATGTGCATCAAAATCTTGTCCATAGTAGTCTTAGAGATGTCCCCTATCAGTTTCGTAATCTCTTTCACAGTCATATGCCAATCCACAAGCAAAACTTCTTTGACTTTCATCATTGTCTCGCCTGAAACTGATGGATGCCCATGGCCAGCCTTGTCGTACACATTTGTACAGTCATCTGTGAACTCCCTTCATGACTTATGCACATTTTTTATATCCATACACTTTTCTCCTTGCATATTGGTCAACTGGTGATGGATTTCAATAGGGGCTGACCCCTAAACCACAGAAATCTAATCACAAAACACAGTTCATACTTGGTGGGAGTGTTGATTTTCCCTTCTATTGTAAATGGCTGCTACGCCAAGAATTAGCATTGCAGAGAGGTGGGGCTGGCAAGAATAGTAGTATGGGAAGCAAGGAACACAGCACTATTGTCAGATTTAAGCTAGCTCACTCTGTCTGATGGGTGCTCATTGCAGACCTTACTTTATGGACAACTCTGGTATCATAACCCTAAAGAATTCTCTATATCTATTTCTGAACTTGTTCCAATCGTGCAGACAGTGAAGTACATTATAGAGTGGATCTGTCATGTCAACAGAAGCTGAACTGTCCAGGAAATAAATATGACTGGAGGAACAATTTCCGGACACTAAAACAAAATGGTCGCACTGACTTTCCTGAAGATAGTGTCATTTAAGAGAATCAGCTTGCTTTGCTCGTGCCACAATGCTTACCAAATTTGCATTGGCACAGTTCCATTTATTTATAAGAAGGCAACACTCACCTTAGCTCTCTGCCTTTGATTACAGTGAAAGTCGGTGAACAATAAATAAAAAAAAAAAAAGTAGTTGAGTATATTGCTTGCCATTACACCTAGATAAAGCATCAATAATTGCAAGATGTTTAACCTTTTGAGTGAGTGGGCTATTTGAAGGGAGGGGCTGGGAAGCTGCTGTTACTATGTTCTCGTACACATATGTCATATGTTGCTAGAATCACTAGATGTATATATGCAAAATGTGTTCTTAATCATCCTACATGAGTTCCTTTTAATTCTTAACTGTTAAAATTGTATATGTAGTTCTAAGTGGTGTATCTCAGTTTCATTGTATAATGAACTGAAAATTTTGGGATTACAATTAGGTATAAACGTTTGGAATAGTCAGTCCATACAGCTGCTTAGCTGTTGTTTGTGATGATTGTGATTCAGACCTTTACAGTTTGGTGGTAGAATGTCAGTAATAGTCGTAACATCTTGTAGCATCTGAAACTCATTGTAATCTGCAGTAATAGTTGACAAAACCAACTTGTGAAAATAACAGATCATCTGTAAATGGGAACATTTATGTGTATAAACATGTAATTATTGCTCATATTTCTCTGTTATTGCAAGTTACTATTCCATTTTACTGATAGTAATTTCATCTCAACAGGACAGTATAAGCCGTTCATCAGATTCAAGTCAAGTGGCAGATTTGACCAGGAGCATTAGTCACGACAGCAGCAAAGAGAGGAAAGAATCTCGTGGGTCTGACAGGTCAAAGAAAAAATCATCCTGGTACAATGTGCTCTACCCCACGTACAAATCACGCAGTGAAGATTTTAAACGACTTTTCAAGGATGTGCCTCAAGAGGAACGTCTTATAGTTGGTTAGTTAAGACATTAGTGGTGTTGCTCTTGTTTCTGTTCTTTCCACCTTCTCAGATTTTTATTAATGCAGATCCTCCCATTGTTTTAGATGAATAAGGTACAAAGTTATTTGTACAAGGCAGGCTTTCATGGCCAGTATTTGTGTTGTTCATGATATTTGTTTTATGGGTATAAGGTCATTATCCAAGGCATATTTCACTGCCTAACATTTTATCTTCCAATGCTGGTGACATCAAAGATGCTAACAACTCAGGAAACAGATACAATCTCAGATGAGTTCAGGTATGGGATGAGGGAACCACTATGGCTTTATCAAGATCTAATCTTTACAAAGCTGGGATGTACAGAGAGCCCAATGAAATTCAAAAACACAAGAATAACTTTAAGAGAAAAGAAGAATGCTTGAATTGGATAAGCTACGGGCCTTAGTACTAAAAAAAAGCCCTGGAACACACTTCAATGCAACTCTGTGATCTTAGGAAGCAGTTTGATGATTTCATGGACTGGCCATTGCCTATATACATGTAACAGTTTGGCTTGCTGAGCTTGTTAGAGATTGTAGTTGCTTTCTGAGTTATTGCCTCTGGCATCGCCTCCAACATTGGAAGATGAAATGTTAGGCAGAGAAATATGCTTTGGACCATAGCCTAAGGCCCTGAAACAAATATCAACAAAAGGTTCAGATTTATGTTGCTAAAATACATGCATATACCTATAGGACTATCAGGATGATCACTGCTCCAGTGTGCTTTGATGTTAGCACTGAAGTGCAGTGATGAAATTGCAGCATTTTTGAAAGATGTTATAAGTTAGATGCCATCTCCTTGTGCATCACGTTTTTTACTAATACGATTACAACAACATTAAGTAAGAAGTCACTCCATATTATTTTTGTGTGTCACTTTCCTGTTGTTGCAAAATTTTATCGTACTCAAAATATATGTCAGTAACTGTTAGGAATAGACTGATATTAATGTGATAACCTCTGCCTGAAAACTGCCAATCCCCCCCCCCTTTTCTCTTCTCTCTCTCTCTCTCTCCCTCTCCCTCTCTCTCTCTCTCTCTCTCTCTCTCTCTCTCTCTCTCTCTCTCCCTCTCCCCCCCCCCCCCCTCTCTCTCTCTCTCTCTCTATCTATCTCTCTCTCTCCCTCTCCCCCATATATGTATAATCACACAGCATGAAGAGAAAATAAGTCATGTTTACAAACAGTAATTAGTATGAAAATTATATGCATTAATGATGAATTTTGTGGCTTAACTTCTCCAGCTTGCTACAGGAGAGTCATTTGTTTCACATTGAACTGATTCATGTATGTCATTTTTCTTTGTATTCTTTGCAGGATCGTTTTAGTTGTTGTAATATATGTTACTTGTCTATCAGTTGAATAATGTAGCAAAATGTACTGTATAATTTGCCAACAGATGTACTGCTTCTGCTGAAAGCTACTAAAACAATGGAAACAATTATCATCAGTGTCTTTTTGTGAGCTGTGATGCTTGTCATATGTACGTGGCGACTTTCATTTGTTACTTCTGTTAGGAAGTTAGCCTGTAGTATGCAAGGTTGTGTATTTCAGATTCATCTGGACCATTATCTGAACATGTGTGAAACAAAGTGAAAGATATGTTTGACTTTCCAGAGGAGGAGATTTTGAAATGTGATAAGTTGGTGCAATTCTATTAACAACTACCAATTTATTAGGTGTATCAAGAATGTGTGTCCATTCTATAAGCAGAAAAATTCATGTGTGGCGTTACTGGCAAAGTTAACTGGAAATTCGATACTCAGTAATACATATCTACAAACACTGAATAAGTCGGTGCAGCTTAAGCATATTGTAGTGTGGCAAATGTTTATAAAGCTCCTTGGTATGCAACTAGGTAGTCACATGTCCATCATTAATATTTGGCAGCTAGATCTGCTGTCCTTAAGGCCAATTATGAATCAGATCAAATAAAATTTGGTAGGTATGAAGCATGCATATGCTACCGCATCACCACAGTTTTGAATCATATTGTGTGAACAGTGTCTTGTGCAGATTGTCACCAGAATGCTTAGTCATATTGCTAATATGTTAAGTGTGGAACATTTTACTACCAAACCTACATTCTTGAGAATGTTATAAAAATTAAGATTTGCAGGAAGAACTGTAGAACTTGACAATTGTGACATCAGAACTGCCACAGTAAGAGCTAGAATGACTTAAATCTGCCTGTTACTATATAGAGTGGACTAGCAGTGCGTGCTAGAAAGTACTGTGATTTGATCATTAATCTTTGACAATGTTTCCAACTGAAAGTTAAGTTTATGTGTGGCATATACACAAAGGAACATAGGTGTTCATCAGGTTGCTATGAATAATTAAACATTTGACTCTGTGGTGCAGTTGTTACTGTTGTGTGGTGATCCATTGTTGCTCTCTAGTGTACAGTTAAATGCTATGATCACGTGAGTATATTAATTGACTAGTTCAATCCTTCAAGGTGGATATTTCGCAATGATGAGAGAATCTCCAAGAATGAAATTCTCTAGGTATGGTGTAAGCCCTGACAGTAAAGACTAAACCCAAGTTTCATCAACCTGAGGTACTCTCCTAGGGACTGCTGGGTCACAGCTATCTGTTGTTATTAAAACTGCTTGTTTTGGTGCCAGTTGTTGGATGCCATAGCGAAATTTAATTTCTTACAGAAAGTAGAGATCCCAGCATTACTGTCAAGATCTCAAGAAATTCTTCTATCTTATGGTGAGCAGTTCACAGATAATTTGGTTAGATACTGAGGACGAACACTTAAGCAGTCTTTGGGCATACCTGTATCTCAGTCATTTGTCTGGCTTTTCCAGTCAAATGAGGCTGCCCTTCACTGTACATGTGCTTAATTGGTGGGAATTGTATACATAAAAAGATAACACCCTTATTATTTCTGATGTATGTGTAATGTTACTGTCCACTCAACAAGGATAACTTGGAAATCTAGCACTTGAACTTTATGGCAGTAATAAGTAAAATGGTGACACACTGCAATTTTTTTTTTAAATAAAGAGAAGTTGTTCCTATCCAGTGGAGGTTGTTGTTGTTGCACTAAAGTACTCAGTCCCAGAGAAACATGGTTCGAATCTATCAGTGCTATTTGGCACCACTATTTGTCCAACAAGAGTAACAGAGTTTGTACTCAGTCCCTGTCATCAGAATGTGTGCCAATATCAATAGCCAACACTGATGCATTCGTACCACACACACACACACACACACACACACACACACACACACACACACACACACAAAATTCATACTCGCTCTGATCATTATTGTGCAACACTTTCTCCACAAGTACTCATGAGTAATTTAGATGACACATAATAAATGACCTGTCATAAGTAAAAGATGAGAACTAGGTAGTTATTGTGTTTGCCAAGTGCCAATTGGGAATCCCTAAATGACATTATGATGGAGGTTGTTAGGGTTTTCCTAAATAACTTCATATCGGTACTGGAATGGATCCATGAATAAGGAAGTTACAGATTTCTACCTTCATACTTATGTAGTTGAATTTCCCCATTTCTTGTGATTGGATAGAGAGAGATATTCTTCTTTGCATTTTCTGTAGTTGATCTGTCATGTGGTTCCTCTCATTGTTGACACCACGTAGCAGAAAGTTGATTTTAATGCCCTCTGTAGTGCTCCCTGTTAGCAGATCAACTGGTAGAGACCAGTATTCAAATGAAGACTTTACAGTAGCTACTAAGAAGAGAAAAACTGTCTCATAATGCCAACTGAATGTATTGTGACATTGGTATGTAATTCAGGTCTGGGTGTGTCATGTCTCCAGCATGATCCTCCACATTAATGATGGACCAGTTATACAATCTTCAATATTAAGTTTGATGCCAGTGTACTCTTAATGCAGTGGGGATTTTCCTGTTGTAGTTAAAGATAGGCTGATAGCTAGTCAAAGATTGACATTCAGATTAACTGTGGGAAACCTGACAGTATGTTGTTGTTATTTTTTCAATAATGCTCATGTTTAGGAAACCAAACTGCAATTACTGAAAGCATTTCTACACTATATTAATGTGACCACCTGTCAAAAACCTAAATAACCACCCTAAGTCTAACCACCTTTTGTGGCACAGACATCCAGGAAGCTAGTCATTGAGGTTCTGGAAGGTACCAACAGGGATGTGGAGCCATGCCGACCCCAGTGTCATGGCTAGCTGCACTACATTTCTCAGTTGAGGATTGATGGCACGAACAGCCCGCTCGTGGTAGTCCCACATGTGTTCTGTTGGATTTCAATTAGAGTTTTGTGGCCAGGGGAGTATGGTAAACTCATCCTGGTGCTCTTCAAACCAGACATGTACAATGCAAGCTGTGTGACATGTTGCATTGTCCTGCTGATACATGCCATCATTCCGAGGAAAAACAAATTGCATGTAGGGGTAGACAGGGTCCCCAAAGATAGAGGCAAACTTGTGTTGATCTGTTGTGCTATCCAGAATGATAAGGTCACCCAAGAAATGCCACAAAAACATTCCCCAGACCATAAAGTTCCCTCTTTGTTTGCTTTCAGAAGTTCCACACCATACACGTGAATGGCCATCTGTCTAGTGGAGCATAAAATGTAATTCATCTGAAAAGGCCACATGGCACCACTCAGTGGAGGTCCAGAAGTGGCACTAGTGGGCAAATTCGAGCCTTCGTCATCAATGAACAGACACTATCTGTTGATACCATCGTACTGCCCATGGAAATTTTCCCTCCTAACACACAGCAGATCACACACATGCACACTGTTATGGGGGAATTCTTTGCTGTAGATCTCTCTTTAGGCTCTCCTGACCAGATACTGCTCAATGGGAAGTGGCCAAACTTTTCAGTTCAGTGCTCACTTTGCCATCTGGCAACATCTGTTAGAAAGAGGAGTACTTGAAAGAAAGTTATAAAAATTATTATTTATTAAGGCAATATTGACACTATAGAGCCAGCTGGCTTTGTTCAAACATCAAGTTTGTGTAAACAAATAGATGAAGTGTATTATGATTGAAACCCATTATATTGTTGTCATCCATCCCCATACTCTTATGGTCAGCTTCAAAAGCAGCTTGTTCCCGTATAAAATAAGGGATCATAGTAAGCAGTAATTGTTAGACACATGGCGCTACAGAAATTTGAATTTGTACCAGCTGCAGAGGAGTCACATCTTTTCAGGAAGTGAGGCATAATCTTCCCCAATGATTAGAACTAGATGATGACATCAGAACTGCTGAACACCATATCTTGTGCCATGAATACAATTGTTACGTCGAAGATTACGAACAGTGAGAGATGGAAGGTGTCCATCCACCATTGAAATACTGAATGGAAACCTGAACAACACCCAAAAAAATGTAGCTTAGATAAAAATTTTGCATTTTGTCTGAGTTACTGTTGCCACTGCTTGGGCTCCAGACTTCTGCGACTAATGAGAGTTAATGAAGGAGGCACTTTTTACTTCAGTTCCACAGTGGCACATCTTATGCCTGCCACTTCTTCATTTGGGAGCTACATTTTCATTTTCTGTAGTATGAAACAACATAAGGTCCAATAGGATGTATTACAACAATGGGACCTATCAATTTTTCATTCAATCTAGGTTCTGTACCTGACTAGAGCTCCAACCTGAGTCAGTGCCTTCCATAATTAGCAGTCTTCTAGTAATGTCATTCTGATGTGATTTGAGTTGTTCTGTATGGTAATTTAAAGGGTTCACATAGAAAATACTTTTACATACAGAAGAAGGGAATCCAGATTTGAGTTATGATCTGCTATAGGTTTTTTTTATTTATCATGAATATTCAATATCCTTAATGATGGACTTTGTTTTATGGGCAACAGGTTATTGGTGTCATTTGCTACTGTTAGAAGGTTTACAGTTCTATTTGAAGGTATAAGATAGCCTTGAGAAAAGCTGCAGTTTGTGATAACTACTTATCTTCATGCTGTACATCCATTCTAGTCTGGTGAGTGTGAAATAGTGACAGTTTATCACAACCTCTGAAGCTAAAGAATAAAATACATCAGTCACACGTGTTACTTCTAACAGCCTTTGCTACAGCTCCTAATGATATAGTTTTTGCGATGATGGTCCTCAAACTTCCTCTTATGCATCGGAGAACTTACGTGTTTCCTGCTTCTCTTTCAGTACATTAGTGATGACTCATCAGTTGCAGCTATTGATTTAAAGCCTGGCAGTGTAGCCTGTGCAAGATATTTTAAATATAACTGCAACAGAAATATAAATCCAAGTAGACAGTCTTTCCATACCTATTATTCATTTGAAGTTCCTTGTGGGACACTCACTTGGACTCACAGCCAAGAGAAGTGGGCATAAATCCCCTATTTGACCATCCTAGTTTTATTCTCCTGTGGCTTTGAATGGAAGACTTCTGTGGATGCTCAGTTATTGTGTCTTTGTTCTTTAGTTATAGTTCTTGTTGAAAGGTTAAATATGAATGATGAGGAAATTGTAGTGATGAGGTGATAGGTGTAATTTTATCATTAGTTTTAATGTACCTAGTTCACTTAAGTGTATTGTGTACATGGTCCATCAGAAACTTGCATGGGTGCAAGTATCATTCTGTTGGGTGCTACGTGGCACAAAGTGCTACTCTTGGGTACTCCTTAACGTTGCTGTGGGGGTTCAGCATCATGTATTAACTGAGAGGATGGGTGACGGGAAGAACAGATAGTCAGACTAACCACCAATCAGATCTTCTAATATATGCATAGTACAAAGTCATTTAACACAGCTTGTGTCCATACGATGAATGGAGTACTGCTTGTAGATGATTTAAATATGTGTGGTCATTGTTGTTTTCTGCTTTCAGTCTGCATGTTTTAGGAAATAATATTTTTAATGTTTGAAAAATCTATGGTATTAAATAAAGCACACGTACCTTCTAATATGTGCCACATCTGAACAAATCAGAGATTTAGGCCAATTTTAACTAGCTAAGGATTTGGCAGACCTGAGGGTTGAGCAGGAGGCTAGTGAGCAGCGCCTGTCCTTTGTAACCATAAGAGCTTTGTATGTGCTTCAGTGATCACTATCTGGTGAGACTATAGAATAGTGTGTGTCATAATGGACAGGGTCCACGGCTTAATTGACACACACACACACACACAAATAAATTTTTATCTGGACAATCGCTAGAGAATATATCACAACCCATATGAATTGTCCTTGACCAAATAAGCCACAATATCTTCTGAATTTAATTGGTCAAAGGAAAAATATAAAAATGCAGTATGTGAAGAAGGCTAAAAGATTACAGACACCTAAAAAACTAGACTGACGGATGCAGGATATTTGTGGAGATAACTGGGGGGGGGGATTGCCGATTGCCACGACATACCCCGTTGTGCACTAAAATCTTGAAAAATCTGAGAGACAAAGTGTGGGCCATTGTCTGTCACCAGGGTGTGAGGGAGGTTATTAATGGCGTGCACCACCAATTCTGCCATCGTACAGCAGCAGTTTGTGATGTATGGAAACAGAGTAGACTCCTATGACCACCAACCAATAAGCATCCAGCAAGGGGCCTGCAAAATGTAAGTGGACACATTTCCACAGCTGTGAAGCTTTTTGGCCGCAGAGACTACCATTGCTGTGGAGTGGTCTGGTGTCCTGCACACATAGAGCAAGCAGCAGTTAAATGTTCAATCTCATCATCTAGCCTGGGCCAATGGACATGTTGGCAAACCAGCATCTTTGATCGTTGTTCTCGAACCCCCACCCACCAATGGCCATGATGTAGGAGATGAAGAATATCTCACTGGAGAGAGACCAGGAGACCACATGTGTGTGCGGTGTATTCTGTAGACAACAAAATGACACCTGAGGTGCGACACAAAATAATTGCGGAGGGCTCCCAAAGCTCCAGCATGTGACCACTGTGGCCAACTTCCTGAATATACTATAAAAATGGGATCAGAATTGCTGACAGGATCGACGTAGGAACTGATAGTATGGAACCCATTCAATATCTTTCTTTCCCTTCAAGCTGGAAACAAAGTATGTCATCCTGATCAAAGCTGGGAATGGGTCCCATCAGAAGGTGTGACAGAGTATCAGCATTAGTATGTTGAGCTGTAGGATGGAAGTGAATCCTGTAGTGATACAGACTGAGGGACAGAGCCAACCATTGAAGTCTACCTGGCAGTTGCGCCACAGGTTTAAAAGAGAGTAACTAATGATTTGTGATTAATTACTAGATGAAATTTGACACCACATAAAAACATGTGAAACTTCTTGATAGTATAAATAATAGTGAGGTCCTCCTCCTGTATTTGAGAGTAATTCTGTGCTGCATTAAGTATCTTTGATGCAAAAGCAATAGTCTGTTCCAAATCATACGTATGTCATTGAGACATACGCCATACTTAGAGGCATCCATAGCAGCAACAAGCTGACGACCAGGCTGATAGGTGGCAAGCATAGAGTGAGAACACAGATTGTCTTTCAATTTACAGTACACTTGTCCACATGCAGGCACCCAAACTAATGATATGCCTTTCTTGAGCTATTGAGAGGACATGATACTGTAGTTGCTTGTGGCAGGAACTTCTGACAATACACAATTTCACCTAAAAATGCCTGGAGCTCATTCACATTAGTTGGACAAGGTAGCACCTCAGTATTTGCAGTATGACCATTGATCTGCTGTGTCCTCTGATGGGAAATAATGTGCCCCTAGGTATTCAATAGATGGTTGGAAGAAATACGATTTAGCCATATTGCATTTGAGATGCTAAAAGTTGTGGAGATGGTCCTCAGTGGTGGCACCAGTGTCGGCAATTTTGTCGAGGTAGTTGATACACGAAGGGATGGGTTCCCTGACACCTATTGCTGTAAGCTATCTAGTTCTTCTTTTACTTGATCACGAAGCATAACTTAATAGATGGCACAAAGTAAGACGGTGGAGGGGAACTAAGGTGCAAGTAAATGTTAGAACTCAGAACTGACGCTAACAGTTGAATATGTGTGCTGTTGATACACACATTGATGAGCAATTTGTCAGAAAAAGTTGCAAGACTGTCCTACACGTGCCTAACAACGTTAATGTCCATAGCCTGAGGGTTCTATGTCACAGCTGGAGCTGACCTGAAGTTGCACACCATAGCTACACATCCTTTCTTGTGAGAGTGAAGGCAATAAGCGCAACACTGAGGGTAGGCTAACCAGTTGTGTTGAATAAAATAAGCTGGGCAAAAAGGCAGGTGCCTGCAGAAGTTTGTTTGCTTTGGCCATGTTTGTATGGAGCACAGCAGCTGTTGTGCTGTACCGTCACGACTTCCACCTCTGAAGGGGTGCTGGGATGTGTGTGTCTACTGTTCTCTAAGTTGACAGCAGCCATGTCAGCCTGGGAATCTGATGGCCTGCGGCCCGGGAAACTTCAAATGCTTATGCCCTGTTAAGTACTTCTTCTAAGGAGGGTCTTCAAACTGCAGTGCCCGTTGGCAGATACCTTTATTGAGGGTTAATGGAGTAATAGTGTCCCGAACTGTTGTGTCCGTGTTATAGTCCTTAGATTGAGCAGTAAAGAAATGTCACTTTTGGCTTAAACTTTGCAGCTCCACAGCTCAAATCAGATAAGTTTGATGAGGTTGCTTTCTACACTAATAAAACTCAACTCTTGCAGAAATCATATAGGTATTCTTGTGATGATAACAGGAAGTCAGCAGATGACAAATTTCCTCGAATGACTTAAGATGCAGAATCCTGAAGGGGGGTTCTAACATCCCTAACAAGTGGTACATTTGGATAAATATCCATGGTAGAAATAGAGCTGTAAGAGAGTTGGCTTCTGTTACCTTTAAGACTGGAAAGTGTTGTCATAGGCATTTCTCATACAGTTCCGAGGAATGTATGTAGGAAAAGGTGGTGGGTATACCAGCAAATTTTGGGATCCCATTAACAAGCCTGTCAACACACTGTTCACATAACTGTGTGTTCCTGCTGCTGTATTTCCAACCACCTCTGGCTTTCCAGTTGCTGCTACAGTAAACTCTGAAGAACGACGTCCAAGGATTCTCCTGTAGAGATTGCATCATTGTCAGAAAACATACATGAGTAACAAAACCAGTTCGTCGCAGCTTGTGTGGAAACACATAAACAATACATTTAAAATAATCAAATCAATTTAAGTTCCGTACAGAGTGCTTGTACATAACTAGGCTGAGTCCAAGCAAGTAACAAGCATCCCAAGAGTTGAGTCCAGTGAGCACATTAGTGAATCATAACAGAATGAAGAAGACAGTCTTCTACTCAGGGATTGTAATACATAGGTTGGTAGTCTTAGTCATGAAGTGGCACTGGCTGTTGGCTGCATATACCAACCTCGATGCGCAGCAGTGTCACTGTTTTATCATGCTGCCTCGTGGTGTGTGCAAGTGGTGTTGCCACGTGGTGTGTGGAAGTTGAATTGCAACAAGATGAGCCATTGCCTTGTTTCTTGTTATGTTCACCAGTGATGTGCTGGTGTGGTTGACACGGTAACATGGAGGACCACAAGAAGCACCAGTATGAATATTGTGAGCTCAGATGGGAAACAAGTATGAAGCAAAGAAGGGAAGGCAGAAAGGTCAAAGAAATATGGAAAAGGGCTACATAAAGGAAAGAGATACTTGAAGACAGTATTATGGAAGGGGAAGAGGAAATGGATGAAGATAAGGTAGAGGATACAACACTGTGAGAAGAATTTGACATAGCACTGAAAGACCCAAGAAGGAACGTGGCACCTGGAGTAGACTACATTCCCTCAGAATTATTGAGATCCTTGGGATAATATACCGTGACAAAACTATTCCATTACAAAAATTGAAATTTTCGTAGAAGCTGACCTTGGGGATGATTGGTTTCAGCTCCAGAGAAACGTGGGAACAGAAAAAGCAGTACCGATGCTTCTTAAAAAATCATGGAGCATAAAACGTAATTCATCTGAAAAGACCACCTGGCACCACTCAGTGGATGTCCAGAAGTGGCACTGGGGTGCAAATTCCAGCATTTGTCATCAATGAAAAGATACTATCTGTTAATAGCATCATACTTCCTATGAAAATTAAGCTCTCCTGTGCAGACACTGCTCAGTGGGAAGTGGCCAAAATTTTCACTTCAGTGCTCACTTCCCCATCTGCCAATACATATTAGAAAGAGGAGTGCTTGAAAGAAAGTTATAAAAATTATTGTTGAAAAAAGGCAGACCTACATTTATAGCGTTTGTAAATTTTAGGAAAGCTTGACAGTAATGGGGTTAAAATACAGTGAGTGGAATGTTACATACAACTACTACAGAAACCAGACTGCAGTCAAATGACATGAAAGGGGGACAGTAATTGGGAAAGGGAGTGAGAAAGTGTTGTGCCTATCCCCAGTGTTAATCATACTGTACATTAAGCAAACAGTAAAGGAAGCCAGGGAGAAATCTGAAAAGGCAATTAAAGTCCAAAGAGAAAAAATTAACACTTTCGAGATTTGCCAATGACATTGTAATTCTCTCAGAGATGGCAAAGGTCTTGGAGGATCATTCGGGATGGAATGGATAATGTCTTGAAAATGGCCTATAAGATAACCTGTGAAAAAATTAAAACTATGGTCATTGATTGTAATCAAATTAAATTGGGGAGCATTTAGGAAATTAGATTAGGAAATGAGATACTAAAAGTAGTGGATAAATTTAGCTATTGGAGCAGTGAAATAACTGGTGATGGCAGAAGTAGAGGGGCTATACAATGCAGACTGGCAATAGCAAGAAAACTGTTTGTGGGAAAGATAAATATTTTAACACAGAATATAAATGGAAGTGTTAGGAGTCTGCTTTCAAGTTATTTGTCTTGAGTGTTGCCTTATACTGAAGCCAGACATGGCTTATAAACTGTTCATGCCAGAAGAGAATAGAGATGTTTGAAGTACGTTGCTCCAGAAGAATGCTGAAGATTATATTGTCTGATCAGATAACTGATGAGGAGCTACTGATCTGAACTGGAGAGAGAAGAAATTTATGGCACAACTTACTTAAAGAAGGGATCTGTTGATGGGACACATCCTGAGATATTGAGGAATAGTCAGCTTGCTAATAAAAGGAATTAAGAGTGTAAAAATTATAGAACAAGATAAAGGCTCAAATACAGTAAACAGGTTCAAATCAAATGGATGTAGGTTGCTGTAGCTGTGTAGAGCAGAGATGGCGAGACTTGCACAGGACAACTGAAGACCAGCACCTCCCCCCCCCCCTCCCCCCACTCCAGCACCAGCACCAGCATTAGTGGTGTGGTATGGAGCTCGATCATCATCTGCTGCTGAGGTAGATACTTGGGGAATGTTATATAGACAAAAATCAAATCTTCTATTATATTCTGAACACTAGGCAGAACACGCACTCCAGCATTGCTGCAGGGTCATTGATTGCCATTGATTTCTTGGTGTACTGTTAAAGTTCACACTCGCTGCTCAGTGGGAAGCTGTTGTGTACTTCATGATATGTACACAAGTAGAAGGTTGAGTAATATCTGAGAGGGAGCAGCTGAAATTAAATCAATAACTAGCAGGCCTAACTGCATGCAGTGTGGCGAACTGGTTGTATTTGAATGTTATAATAGCATCCAGAAATAGACAGATCACATTACAAATAGTCTCCACCATATTGCTGAAGTGTCCATCTTGAAGTTTTCAAGCCAACTATGAAGAGTGATTGCACCTAGTAGACTGCATAGCATTGATAATCAGTCTTTCAGATGGTGAGGGACCAATTGTCATCCAACTGTTTAGCAGAAAAAGAGGGTGTGGTATGAATTCCTGAGCAGTCTAAATTTTGCCATACATTCTAGAATTTGTTGGAGAGGTGAAATGCACAGTGGAAATCTCCAGCTCACTCCAGGAGTCATAGTTTAGACTAGGGTACAACATTTTACAGAAGTGACCACTACTGTCATCCAGGATCATCTTCCATCATCATGGAAAAGTTGCTGAGAGGGTAGATAGGACTTTAGTAGTTGTAACTATGCAAAATGTTACAACTGCTCTGTATTCAGCATTAGCTGTGGTGTGTGACACATTATCTGGTCATGATAAGATGTGTTACAAGAAGTTGATACTTCCTTGCCCTGTTCATATGCATGTAGGAAATGGAAGACTTCCTTGGCTCTTGGTGGGAAGCAATACTCATTCCCCTCCCGAAGCCAAGTAATATCTACTTGTTTGAGAGGTTGTTATAGTGTCACCCTTGTGTGGGAATACCTTGGGGCTTGTGGTGAGCAGTTGTCTTGCCTGGTATGACCCATTCTCAAGTACTGCTTAAGTATTGGTATCCCCTCCATGTCAGATTCTAGGAAGACATTGAAGCAATTGAAAGGCGTGCTGCTAGTTTGTTACCAGTATGTGTGATCAACATGCTAGTATTATGGAGATGCTTCATTAACTCAAATGGGAATCTCTGGTGGGGAGACAAACTCCTTTTCGTGAAACACTATTGAGAAAATTTAAAGAAATGGCATTTGTGGCTGAGTGCAGAATGTGTCTACTGGTACCACTGTACATTTTGGGTACAGACCATGAAGACAAGAAAATAGGGTTGTATGGAGGGGTATATACAGTCGTTTTTCCATTCACTCCATGTGGGACTGGAGCAGGATACCGAATGTCTAGTAGTGGTACTACGTACCCTCTGCCATACACTGTCTGGTGGCTAGCAGAGTATTTATGTAGGTGTAGATATGCTGATTACGCAGCAAAAATAAATAGATTTGAGAATTGTAAGGTAAAGGTTTAAGCATTTTAGCTTCAAGAATATAAAAAAATAAAAGTTTTCACAAAGTAGATTTTTATCCCCTTAAAATCACTGAATATAAGAAGAAATTGCCAAAAAACTGTCAAAAAGTAAACATCCAATTATTTTAAGGAGGTGGTTTCACTGTGGAGTATGATATTAACAATTTTCTCAAAATTGACCTTTATTATCATAGTAAGAAGTGATTACAGAAAAAAATTGGCAAAGAGTAAACAGTCAGTTGTTTTGAAGTTGTGGTTTCACTTTGGAACTACTTGGACATACAGTTTTCAACCACCCATCATTTCATGAGAAATATTTGAAACAATTTTGCATTTTTCCTAGACACTGTTTCACATCTCGAAACTTCCACAAACTCTTAATGCCTAAAACAGATTAGTCCTAAATAAAAAGCAAGGACCTGAAATTCAATAAATTTACATCAAAAGTAAATACTGTTCCAGTTGTTTCATTTCTAAACTACTCATAACAGCAGTAGAACAGACTCAAATTTGTGTTACAATAACTTTAAATACCCTTAACTGTCAGTTTCAGTGATGTCCTCTCTCTGGTCACATTTATATATATCATAATCTCCTACAGTGATGTAGCACAATCTTCACACCGACTGTTACATTGAAAGCTGTGAGTTGCTGCCACAATGCACTTGTGTGTGTGTGTCTTGCAGTAGCATCTGCTGTTCCATTTTAAAGCCATTGGTACAATAAAATAATAATAATAATAATAATAATAATAATAATAATAATAAAATGTTGGTTTCAGGCAGAAACCACTGGTATTTAAAGGTTTAAAGAAAATGTTAAGTTTCCCTACTGTGAGAAAGCCTACAGTAAGGTAGATAGGATGACTTAGTGGGAAATGCTCACTGAGTACAATGTACTCCTAAATTTGTTGAATGCCATTAAACCATTATACAATAACACTGAAGTTGGTATAAATGAAGAATTATTGACTGTAAATGAGACAGTTTGGAAATGGTTGTGATTGGTCATGATATCTTTATTCGAGTGAACGTAGTTACTGCCATCAGCCACTGTGCCAAGTAGAGCTTGGCAGCGGCAGGAGATATGGCATGAATTGGTCCAACTTTCCCGTTTACATGCCCCACACCTTTTGAAAGACAAAAACTGAATTTCAGAAACCATTTTTTGTTGTCGTGTTTATACATTAAGGTCTGAAGCAGATTTGCTTGCCCAGATAAATATGGCATGTAGAAAACAGCTGTTACAGTTTATTATTTAGTCAACACAATCACTATTTCTCTTCAGTTAGGCAAGGTGTAAACAGCTCCAGTCTAATATTCTTATATTTCTTCTTATCCTTCACCATACAAAAAGCCGCTCTGTCCATATTAGCCTACAATTTTTAAAAACAAGACGAAACCGACAGCCCATACAAATTTAAAAACCAATTGCATTTACATGGGAATGAAAATCAATTGAGGAACTGGATAACTGTCAGTCAGAAGCTGAATTCCAGAACCAATTTTGAAGTGCTTACATGACCACCCAGAAGCATTTTTGGGAAATCGGTTTACAAAATCCAGTAATCGGAGCCCCATGTAAACAGCATGATATGTACTGGTTCAAAATCACTGAGTAGAGCTCCCTGGTGTCAAGAAACTTAAAACACAATGTTTAAACACTACTTGACGCCTAACAACATGCCAGCATAATTTCACTCAGTTTTTCATAAAGTTTAAATCGTGGGAAACTTATAAATTTGTTGTCAGAAAATCGGGTGTGATTTATCATTACAAACATAGGAAATTTGATGGACATGTTAAAAAATGTCGTAAACACCGTTAAAACATTAATTCCAGGAACATAAAAGTGGGATTCCACTGTAGTATTACTAGTGTCCTGCGTGACAGAGTAAAGTCATTTAAATACCTGGGCGTAACGTTGCAAAGGGGTATGGGGTGGAACGAGCATGTAAGAACAACGGTAGAGAAGGGGAATGGTTGACTTTGGTTTATTGGCAGGATTTTAGGAAAGAATGATTCCCCTTTAAAGGAGATTGCATGTGGGACACTGGTGTGACCTATTCTTGAATACTGCTTGAGTGTTACGGATCCTTACCAGGTTGGATTGACGCAAGATGTCAAAGCAGTTCAGATGCGGGCTGCTAGATTTATTGTTGGGAGGTTCAAAAAACACTTAAGTGCTACAGAGATGCTTCAGGTACTCAAATGAGAATCCCTGCAGGGAAGGCAGTGTTCTTTTCAAGAAACACTGTTGAGAAAATTTAGAGAACCGGCATTTGAAACTGACTGCCACAGCATTGTACTGCCGCCAACATACATCGCATATAAGCACCATGAAAATACGGTATGAGAAATTAAGACTCATACGGAGGCATGTAGACCATCGTTTTTCCCTCACTCTGTTTGGGAGTGGAACAGGAAAGGAAATGACTCGTATATCTACATATATACTCTGCTAGCCACCAAGCGGTGTGTGGCGGAGGGCACAATTTGCACCAAAGTCATATTTCCCCCCCTTTGTTCCAATCGCGTATCACTTGAGGGAAAAACGACTGTCTGAACGCCTCAGTACAAGCTCTAATTTCCCTTATCTTTGAATGATGATCAATGTGTGATTTGAAAGTTGATGGTAATAATATATCCTCTACATCCTCAGTGAAGATCGGATTTCGGAATTTAGTGAACAGCCCCTTCCGTTTAGTGTGTCATCTATCTGCAAGTGTGTCCCACTTCAAACTTTCTATGAGATTTGTAACGCTCTAATGATGGCTAAATGTATCAGTCATGAATTTTGCCTCTCTTCTTTGGACCTTCTCAATCTCTTGAATCAGACCCAACTGGTATGGGTCCCATACAGACGAACAATACTCTAAGACTGGATGAGTAAACTGCAATCTAGTGTTCGCCTATCCCTAAAATGATGGGTCACTCCTTACTTTATAAATAAAGAACAATATTGATTGATGTAGATGTCTTTAGTCACAAAATACCCTATATTTTAGGCACCTGTTGAATGATGAATGGAGTGGGGAGTTTAAAATTTCGAAAGGTGTCATAGGTGTTCGCCAAGTTATTGGTGAAAAAGAGATTTCAACTGTTATCGGAGTGGCTTGCAATTTTCAGTCCTTGGTATCAGTGATCAATGAGTCTCTTTTATCTGGGAAACAGTGTAAAGTACTCGCATTTTACTGTTGCATGTTATTTAGTAGTTTAGAGCCTGACTCTTTGTTTTATTGGGCAGTGGGGGTGCATGAGCGAATAATAGGAGAGAAGAGTTCCACATACAGAATTATGTTATATATTGACTGCAACTTACTGTTGGTATGAGACATTTTTAACTTCTTTGTTGAGTGCTCTAAGTGTAAACAACACAACCACAAACTTCCAGAATTAGTATATGGTGCCATTTAGTTGCAAGGTTTCTCATTACTTAGAGAAGAACTATCATGTTGCTGGAAGACAGGACTGGAACAAATGGGATGAAATAAAATTAGTTGGTGGTCACCTAACTGACAGGCATTTCTGCTTACATAATTATGGATTAGTGGCATTCTGTGAAAAAGCACAGAAATTGGCTGTATAATATGTGCCTTTCTCCTTTGACACTGTTGTGTACCAATGTGTAATACTTGTTGTTCCTGCTGTGGCCCTGGTGGTGTAACAAAAGGTGAACAGCACAGTTCTTTGGCTTGCTCTTAATCATGTACAAACAAGTGTGTGTGAAGCTTTAAAAATTTTGTGGTTTTTGATGACTAAAAAGTTATTTGTTTTATATGCACTAAATGCTTAGAGCGTACATATTAGAGAGATTTTTTTAATATTTTTAATTTGAGTTGTTTTAACATTTTTAATTTGAGTTGTTTTAACATTTTTAATTTGAGTTGTTTTAACATTTTTAATTTGAGTTGTTTTAACATTTTTAAATTCAGTTGTTTTAACATTTTTGTCACTTTCTAGGTAATCCTACATTCAGTAACATCTAATTGCCATTACTATTTTCCTTCAACATTTATTTCTGTATTGTGCCTCCTCATTCTGCTCCCTCCCCCACCCATTTTACAGCTTGGCGACCATGTTTATTCTCATTATCGTGTCTGTTGTTGTTGTGGTCTTCAGTCCTGAGACTGGTTTGATGCAGCTCTCCATGCTACTCTATCCTGTGCAAGCTTCATCATCTCCCAGTACCTACTGCAGCCTACATCCTTCTGAATCTGCTTAGTGTAAACATTTCTTGGTCTCCCGATTTTTACCCTCTACGCTGCCCTCCAATGCAAAATTGGTGATCCCTCGATGTCTCAGAACATGTCCTACCAACCGATCCCTTCTTCTAGTCAAGTTGTGTCACAAGCTCCTCTTCTCCCCAATTCTGCTCAATACCTCCTCATTAGTTATGTGATCTACCCGTCTAATCTTCAGCATTCTTCTGTAGCATCACATTTCAAAAGCTTCTATTCTCTTCTTGTCTAAACTATTTATCATCCACGTTTCACTTCCATACATGACTACACTCCATACAAATAATTTCAGAAACTACTTCCTGACATTTAAATCTATACTTGGTGTTAACAAATTTTTCTTCTTCAGAAACACTTTCCTTGCCATTGCCAGTCTACATTTTATATCCTCTCTACTTCGACCATCATCAGTTACTTTGCTCCCCACATAGCAAAACTCCTTTACTACTTTAAGTGTCTCATTTCCTAATCTAATTCCCTCAGCATCACCCAACTTAATTTGACTACATTCCATTATCCTCATTTTGCTTTTGTTGATGTTCATCTTATACCCTCCTTTCAAGACACCGTCCATTCCATTCAACTGCTCTTCCAAGTCCTTTGCTGTCTCTGACAGAATTACAATCATGTCTAGTACCATTTAAATTTAATAGAATTTTATAAAATGCATTCTGAGTCACTCAGTTTCGTTATAGTCAATTACTTGCCTCACTATTCACTATGTTGTTTATATATTTGTGTTACCCACGTAGTTTAAATTTGATTCTCAGCCATAGTTTTGTCATTCTCAGTATGCCCAGCCCACATGCATTGTTTTTTCTTTTGCTTTTTACTTTTTTCCTTTGTTATTGGAGTATGCTATTTTCTTTATGATGCTTGCATTATTGATTTCTTTGTATTATACTTCACTTTGTAAATTAGTGTCACATGTGTGATTTATCTCATTTCTCAGAGGAAGATATTTGATTCCTATGGACAGTTCATGTCCATGTCTGTCACTTTAATCTTTGCCCTTTTCAGGTCGTGGGTATTGTTTGACAGTACAAAAGACTGAATTAAATTTCGGTTTTAATTTCACATCAAATGTGGATCAAAATTAATTAAAGATATCTCTGCTTGATTTTCATTTCGGCTACTCAAATCGTCCTCTGTGTCAGTGCAAATTACAGTTTATTTTTAGAGTTTTAATCACCCCAGTTTTCTCTCGTAGTTAAACTAAGGCTCATTACTTAAGTAAAAGTACACGGATCTTAGACATTGGGCAATGATATTATCTTATGATTAGTCTTCCACAGTAGCATCGGTAGATGAAGTGTTCTTGTTACATCAACGGAAATGTGGTCTAATTTGTTTTCATGAGCTTCTGAGGTGCATATTACATAGTATCTGAGTGGGGAGGGGCAAAAATGGTTTTTCACTGATGGGTTCCTAAATCGAATGTGTATTGTAGCAGTAATCCGCAACAGAAACATCTATTGTACATGTCCTGGGACCCACATGAGATATATTCAGATAAAGTGCGATTTGCTGTGATGATCACTCTTGAGAACTTGATGGGCATCTGTAATTTGTTGCTACTAATCTATTGGGAATGTTTTATTAATATTCTGTTATGTGAAAGGAGAACTGGAACAACAAATGTATAAAGTAGTGGGAACAAGTGTGTGCTGTATGCCTGCAGAAGAGTTCAGCTTGTGAGTGAAGAGTTTTAAAATGTTTTTGGAATTACTGGATCATTAATTTTGATAGGTTTTCCATTTGTAAAATAATTTTAGAGATGGGTTGGTTCCCACTAGATATGTCAATTTTTTTTTCCTGCCAGTGAGATGAAATGTTTGAGAATGGAATGTTTGAGATTGTCGTATCACTAATATTTATCTCCCATGCCTTATCATGTGATATTGATAGGAGAATACACACAGATATTCACTGCCTCACTGAGTCACAGTAATATGCAATATACCTTGTGTGTGTGTGTGTGTGTGTGTGTGTTTTCTGATATCAGTTTACAAGTAGTTTCAGTGTGTGAAAACCTTAAATTATTATTATTATTATTATTATTATTATTATTGTATTAGTACAGATGAAGCCATTGTTACAAGTTATACAGTTTTTAAAAGTATGACCTGCTGTTGATTTATTTCTGTTTTTTCCTTTTTTAATTTTTAGATTACTCCTGTGCTTTGCAAAAGGACATAATTGTCCATGGAAGGTTATATGTTTCTCCGAATTACTTGTGCTTTTATGCAAACATCTTCAGATGGGAAACACAGGTATGTTTGCAGTAAGTGCTTTAATGAACTCTGTGTTTACAGTAGAAGCTTTTGCGTAGATGTAAATATGCAGCAATGTTTATGTAATGAGCAGTATAATACTATTCCATTTACTTCTTGAAACAGGTATATCACATCAGTTTTTGGGTTTTTTGAATATCAAAGTTTGCAAGACTTAGGTGACAGGAAATCTCAGTTCTTTAAGCATGATAATATTAATGGTAGGAAAATCTATATATTTTTTCAACATGATATATACTTACTTACATTCTCTACTTCTCCTGTGTTCCTTGGTCAAAAATAATATGGAATGCTACAGTAGGTGAAATGCATTAAAGAGAGAAATGGAGAAAATGATGTGCACGGATACTGAATAGAACTTAGTGACACATGGGGATCAGTTACTTAAATGAAGAAACCACTTGTCTAAGACATCAATAATGTATTGTGGGCGGTTATTGAATTTTCTGTGAATAACCTTTTACATTACAGTGATCAGTATACATGTTCCTCATTGAGAAGATACTACACCACTTAGTCTGATATGAAATTATAAAATCTGACATAGTCGTTGTGGAATGTTAATTAATATTTTCTGTTGGCAATTATTTTGGAGCAACGTTGAAAAGTAGCGCGCGCGCGCACACACACACACACACACACACACACACACACACACACACACACACTACATAATGATCCCATTATGAGAATTAAAATTATATTACACAGATGTAAGAGATACAAGACAATAAAAAAAGCTGTGGCTTGGGAGATGAAATTCAATAAGAAAGAAGTAAATGATGGAAGGAAACAAGAAAAAGTTAGAGGGCAACAGAAAAGAAAAATGTACGTGTATTTTTAAACTACATGTATGCTGTGACCATAAGATTTGTTGTAGAAGTATTTTTACGTAGATAATTAAGAAAATACTATTTGAGAAGATAAACTTAAGTGATCATGACAAGGCAGCATTATAGTAATAGTTATATGGTGGTCTTATGTTGTTTATATTGATTCCTGGTTTCTTTAAATTAGGTGGAACCAAGTAAGACAAATTACCTTGATGTTTCCATGAACTGTGTTACTGCAGTTTTCTTCCAACACCCCTTTGTAAACTGACACGTTTGCTTGATGAACTAATGAAATACTAGCTGCAATTGAGATACCATGTTTATGGCAGTTTTTTCTTCAACAAAGGAAACTGCTTTTGCTTGAACACCAAAAGTAGTTACCGCACACAAAAGTAGTTACCTGTTAACTGTAATTCTATTCCCAACTTTTTTGTGACAGTTAATACCCTCTACTGAACACCACATTTTGTTTTCTTCTGTTTGCAATCTCTTGTATTGTAACTATTTCTGCTATGTGCATGAGGTACTTCATACACCATGTTTCATTTCTGTTATGTACACTGCAGCCCCATGATATCTTCTGTCCATTACATTAAATGTATTGATTTGTTCCTCTCTCATTTGAACTTTTCCATTTTGGCCAGATTCCAAGAGACAGTGCTAACATATTCTTACTTTGCCTGTCTGAAGTCCACCTGCATTCCACCTCCCACCACCATACACTTACGCCATTACTCAGTAACATAACAGTCAGATCTCTTTTGTCTCCTTTGTTCTTAGTCATAAGAGTGACACTATAATTTGTTTTTATACAGTGTTGTGTGAACAGTTGTATGTAAAATCAAAAGTGGATTTTGTAATTGTCAACATGATTTTGTCATTGTGTATTGGCTTCCATCATTAGCTAAGTATGCAATATATATATTCAGTGTGTAGTTTGCAGTCTTTTTGTTCATTGTTGTGCATGGCCAGAAATGTGTTTGAAGTCTTTTTTTGAAACAAATTGCAAAGTTTTCCCATGACATCCGCAGTCACCTCTTTCACATATGCAGCTGATTTCCTTTCTGATGTCAACAGATTTGGTGAATGTAACTACAGTTGCTGTTTAAAATAATTTTTCATATGAGAAAATATTTTTATTAAGTTTTGTAATAATATTAGCAATGTAGGCTCATACTTTATTTAATTTATGATAATCCATTTGTGTTACAGCTGTCCTTGAGATGGAAAGATATCACAGCTATAACCAAAGAAAAAACTGCTTTGGTTATCCCTAATGCAATACTTGTCTGTACAAAAACAGAGAAACATTTCCTAACTTCATTTGGAGCACGAGACAAGACATATCTTATGCTTTTTAGGGTGTGGCAAAATGCACTGTTAGATCAGGTATGCTGAAATTACAAACATCTTTTACAAATTTTTATTGATGTTTACATTTTGTTAGTTTGATATTTATATATTCAGGGTACTGTTGCCATGTCAGTAGTTGTGATACATGTTTTTCTGTCGCTGTATAGTAACAGATATTTCATATCACTGTTTCATTGAAAAATTGTGAGACAATGACTATGTGAAAATACAACGTCTGTTAAGAAGTTGCTGATTGATATTTTTACTTGCATTAATGCATTTCATCCCAGTGTAGTGTACACACAGCACTAACCTTAACTTCACAAAATCCAGTAGAAACAAATTTCTATTGTACACAACTCGTCAAGCATGTGGTAAAAGGCATTCAGAAGTTCTATGTTTATATTTTATTATATTTCACAATTACTCCAACATTTTATGAAAAAAAATAAATTGTTGAAAACTTAGTGTTGCATGTATGTAATACTGGGATGAAATGGGTTAAGAATTCAATTGTATTTAATTTTGGTTTCAGCAATTAACACACGAGTGCAAAAGTTCTTATTATGAAACATTACTGACTTATTTATGTACAGCAACTCTCAATGCAAGAGATATGGCAGTGGGTGCATACTTGCTATGGTGATGAGCTAGGACTGACAAGTGATGATGAAGATTATATAGCTCCTGTGTCAGAGGAGGAAAAGCAATCATCTGCTGCTGTGAGACTCTCAGTTGACTCATTTGCTGAAGTAAGTATCACAAAAAGTTATTGTAGTTATGATAAAAATACACGTTTGTTTTTTCTTATAACTATAAGTGAGAAATCTAGGTACCATGAGCAATCATTTTGTTAGCTAATGTAAACAAGTGTGTATCAAAAGCTTTGGCAGTTGCAGATGTGAAGCGGTGCTCATAGAGGTGGTTGGGTAATGGCAATAGTATTACGATGTTATGTGCAGCTAATTTTAGCAGCTGAGCTTATGACGGTGGTGATGGTGTTGGACGTTGTTGTAGTAGTAGCGTTAGTAGAAATGTGATGACAGAATCAGAAAAAAAATGAAATCTCTCTCTCTCTCTCTCTCTCTCTCTCTCTCTCTCTCTCTCTCTCTCTCTCTCTCTCTGTCATTGTGCTTCATTAGCATTCCCATCTTTAATACCTGTTAGGGCACTGTCTTAAAACACGTGAACTGTTGTAAAAATTTTCCTTCTTTTCATGTGCACGTGCCTTACAGTCTTCTCATTCGTATCAAAACAACCTTCATTTCTGCACAGGGTGGAAAATGTTGGGGATCAGTGCTGTTCCTGTGTAGCAAAACAGTATATTAGTACAAATTCAGAGGTTAATGGTAGAAATAAGGCAATTGTCTTGATGTATGAGCACTACTTAATGAGTACTAGGTGAGGAAATCCCATCAAATATTAGGTGGACAAATGATAGAGTTTCTGTTAGCCATAATTTAACAAGAGTCCAACCTCATCATGAGTTTTTTTGAAGTATATTGACAAAATATAATAAGTGAGGATCTTGTGCAATAATAGTATTTATTGTTGAAAAATAGGTGAACATCTACAATAAGGAGATTTGTAGTTAATCATATGTATCATTCACAGCACTGAAATAAAAACTATCAATTAACTGTGGCAGAACTTAACTCTCCTCAAATTTCATGTACTGATCTGTATCCAGTTTAAATAGTAAACTTCGTGTCCTGTATAATTACATTCAGTGGGTAGCAGAACTTTCTTCAAAACATTGTAGTAAATATCCACAGAAAAAGTGTGCACTTATTATTGTAGGAACATATCAACAGTGAGAACCTTAGAGCTCATACTAGAGAACTTGTGTGTCCCTTCTTCTTTCGTGGCTACACATAGGTGTGTCTACAATCAACATAGGATCATCGCCAGCTCACCCTGTGGTAAAATAATGGGAGGTCTCCATCTGTTAAAAAGAATAAATGTGTTATTGGATCATTTTCTGCAGTTGAGCTGTCATTCTGTTCTTTTGTCATTGCATGCTCTGCCGTTTACTCTCCGGCTCATAATGATGGATCCATGTTTTGTCACCTGTAATGATCCTGTCTAAAAAGTTGTCCCCTTCATTACCATAGCGATCCAAATGTTTCTTGCAAATGTCCAAGCACATTTGTTTATGCAACTGTGTGAGTTGTTTTGGGACCCATCTTGCACAAACTTAATGAAACCCAAGTCTGTTGTGGATAATTTTGCAGGCAGAACCGTGACTAATTTGCAGATGATGTGCCACTTCGTCAGTAGTTAATTGTCTGTCTAAGAGAATCATTTCACGTAAATGCTCAATGGTTTCTTCATTTGTGGTGGTAAACGGTCGTCCACTCCTTTATCGTGCGTAACACTTGTGCAACCATTTTGGTATTTTTCAATCCATACATAGACACTCTGTTGTGGCAAAACACTGTTCCCGTACTGTACTGGAAGTCTTTGATGAATTTCGGCCCCTGATATGCCTACCAGAATAAACTGAAATATAACTAAATTGTGGATAATAATTGACTTACCCTCGTAGATAGGCTGATAGCACATCAAAAATTCTACTACTATAAGAAACAGACTATAAGAAACCTACCTGTATGTTGACTGCAGTGGCAAAATAATGCACATGTAGAGGCGACCAGAATGTAGCTACTGTGAACATTTTTAGATCTGGGTGTACCACTAGCTCCATTGAATGATTGAAAATATTAAGGAATTTCTAATACACTTTGCGGATTATTACTTATTGAGTCATGATAGTATGAAAATAACAGTTCCACATTTGCAGATGCCACTATGTCCATGCTGTCTCTTGAGCTAATAGTCATAATTAGGTGGTGCCAAAGTGTGAACATGTCAGGGAGTCAACCAGTCCTAGCTAGGTTCAGATTTGTTGAATACTCTTTCCCTGTTACTTGGTTTGTTCCAGCAGGACAGAAGGGGAGACTTTCAGTGCTACCAAACTGCTCTCTTTTTTTAAAGATTTGGTGAAGTTGACACAGTAAGATGCGATCTGGTTCCCTATTGAAATATAACCCAGGACATTATTTTCCACAGAGACAACCTCCTTCAGTTTGATGAGAAACTCAGGACTAACCTGGAACAGTGTGGTATTCTTTTCATCATATTAGTCTGTAGAGGTTTTATGCCACTTGTGTTGAAACCAGTGCTTTCATCGTGACTTTTGAGGGTCATACCCTTCTGGAAAAAGTCAAAGTTATGGTTTACCGTTGTGATAGAGAGTCCTATTTCCCACCTGTCTTGTTCTGTTTCTGATTTCTCTGTTTTGGTCACATGTCTTTGTGATGTGAAGCATATCCTGTTTGCAGAAACTGCAGCTGCCCTCTCCATGTGGGGAGTCTTTGCACCCCACTGCCCAAGTGCGTATACTGTTCCAGTCCAAATTCTCCTCACTCTCTGGATTGACCGATCTATAATAAGGAATGGAAGATTCAAGAATTCAAAACTCTCATCCATCTACCCTACTCTGAAGCCTGACAGAAATTCGACCATCTCCACCTAGTATCTTTAAAGTCTACCTTTGCTTCTGTTATGCCCTTCCCTCTTCCTCTTTCTTTCTTACTTCCTTCCTGACTCCCTTTCCCTTCACCCTCCCTGGCGGTTTCCATTCACGGAACTGTTCCTCCTCCATGGCTGGGGAAGAAACCCTCTTCTCCGGCACCCACCATGTATGGGGCTCCCTTTCGGAACCCCCTTTTCTGGCATGTCCAGGACAAGAAGCCTGTTACATTGAATCAGATGCAGGATCCACAGTCTGTGGGCCTCAAGGCTGCTCATTCTCTTTTAGATCCTGGTATTGCTGTGACTTGCTCTCTTGCCGACCTCACTTCAGCTCTACCTTGAAAGAGAACAACAAGGACCCGCCGACATCCTAGAATGTGTCACCCCCTCCATCAATCAGGATCTGATCTTACATTCATATATGTCAATCAGTCCTTACTGGTGATGGACACTCACTCAGCACAATGACTGATTCTGCCCCTTTTGATGTCCATCCTGACTCTTGTACTACTCTCCTCCAATGGAACCATAATGGTTAGTATTGTCACCTTCTGGAATTGTAGGGTCTTCTTACTCTCTATTCTATTGCTTGTGTTGTATTACAGGAATCTCATTTCATGGATACACATGCCCGACTCTTCCTGGTTTCCAAGCCTTCTGCCAGAACTGGGTCAACCTTTTGCATGCCTCCAGTGGTGTCTGTACATTGGTCCACACAGACATAGTCAGTTCGTGGGTTCCTCTTCATACTGCACTGGAAGTAGTGGCCATTCGGATCCATTTAGCTTCTATGGTGATGATATGAAATCTTTATCTTCCCCCAGACTGGCCTGCTATGCTTCCTGCTCTTCTTTCTTCTTACCCTCCTTCGACAGCTCCCTCCATCTTTGTCAACTAAAGTGGACATGCTGGTCATACCGCAATGCTCTTTAATGCCACAGCAGCACCAGCTGGGGCTCAAACAACCCACTCTGATATTTATTTATTTATTTACATGTCAAGTTATGTAGGATCAAATTGAGGAGCAAATCTCCAAGGTCATGGAACATGTAAGTACATGAAATTACAACATAAAAGTAATAATAGACAAACATAAATGTTTATGAAGCTGAAAACAGTCAATCTATAATTTTAAGTAAACGCAATCAACAGTACAACAAGAATCAGCATAATTTTTGAAGGAACTCCTGGAGAGAATAGAAGGAGTGACCCATGAGGAAACTCTTCAGTTTTGATTTGAAGGTGCATGGATTACTGCTAAGATTTTCAAATTCTTGTGGTAGATTATTGAAAATGGATCAGCAGTATACTGCACACCTTCCTGCACAAGAGTTAAAGAAGTCCAGTCCAAATGCAGGTTTGGTTTCTGCTGAGTATTAACTGAGTGAAGGCTGCTTATTCTTAGGAATATTGTTAACAAGAAATGACCATAATATATATATATATTGAGAGGCCAATGTGAGACTTGTGAATAGGGGTCGACAAGAGGTTCGTGAATGTACACCACTTATTGCCCGAACTACCCATTTCTGAGCCAAAAAATCCTTTTACAATAGGACGAGTTATCCCAAAATATAATACCATACGACATAAGCAAATGAAGATAAGCAAAGTAGACTAATTTTCATGTCGAACAATCACTCACATGAGATACTGTTCGAATAAAAAAAACGGCAGCATTAAGTCTTCGAACAAGATCCTTAATGTGGGCTTTCCACGACACCTTACTATCTATCTGAACACCTAGAAATTTGAACTGTCCAGTTTCACTAATCATATGCCCATTCTGTGAAATTAAAATGCCAGGTTTTGTTGAATTGTGTGTTAGAAACTGTAAAAACTGAGTCTTACTATGATTTAGAATTAGTTTATTTTCTACAAGCCATGAACTTAGGTCATGAACAGCACTATTTGAAACAGAGCCAATGTTGCACCCAACATCCTTTACTACCGAGCTAGCGTCATCGGCAAACAGAAATATACAAGAAATGCATTTTAATAATATACACCTGATAGAGCGACTGACATACCACTTTTCCGCAGTCACCAAACACACTGAGGCACTTATCATAGTTCAAAAATGGCTCTGAGCACTATGGGACTCAACTGCTGTGGTCATTAGTCCCCTAGAACTTAGAACTACTTAAACCTAACTAACCTAAGGACATCACACACATCCATGCCCGAGGCAGGATTCGAACCTGCGACCGTAGCAACTTATCATAGTGATGGATAAGATTTGAAATACCTTCGTCGTAAAATTGTGCCACCTGAGACTTCAACCAGTGAGTCACGCCCTCCTGGAGTTCCACATCGTCATCAAAGTGCTGCGTCGGAAGCCAGTTCTTCATCTTGGGAAACAAGTGGAAGTCGCTTGGTGCAAGATCGGGACTGTAGGGCAGATGTAGAAAAATTTCCCATTTGAATTAATTACGTAGTTCTTCAGTGCGGTTTGCCATGTGAGGTCGAGCATTGTCGTGCAAAAACAAAATTTTGGACATCAGTTTTCCTCGGCATTTGTTTTGAACTGCTCTTCTAAGGCTGTGCAAAGTTTGACAGTACCGAGCAGAATTTATGGTTGCTCCACATTCGAGAAAATCAAATAAGAAGCACACCTTGCCTATCCCAGAACACTGTCGCCATCAACTTTCTTGCTGACAAAGTTTGCAAACATTTTCTTGGTATTTGGGGGGACCTTGTGTGCCCCCACTCCATGGACTGTAATTTTGTCTCTCAATCAATGTGTTTCACCCAAGTCTAGTCACCAGTTATGATTCAGTCCAGTAATGACTCATCATGTTTGTAGTAGGCCTCCAGAAATGTCAACGTTGCCCCCATTCGCTGTTCTTTATGGTGCTCTGTAAGCATTTTGGGCACCCATTGTGCACAAAATTTGTGGTAGCCTAGCTTTTGAATGACAATTTCAAACAACAAGGTCTGTGAAACTTGTGGAAAAGAAAGCGAATCCTCCGTTATTGTGAAGTGACAGTTTTCACGAATTGTTTTATTGACAAGATCGTCAGTCACAATGCTCGGGTGTACACTCTTCTCTTCATCATGAACTTTCGTTCGGCCATTTTTAAACCGAATGAACCATTTCATGATGGAACATTCACTCTCATTACATTGTTTCCGTACACTTCGCACAGTTTCCAAGAAATTTCAATAGGTTTTAGGATTTTTGTCAACAAAGACTGTATAACAGACTGCACCTCACAACTGGCGGGATTTTCGATTGCAGCTCACACTTCAAATTTGAATATCGAAAAAACTAGATATGCAGAGACATTCCCGCTGTCACAGTAGGAAGCCGACTAAGCTGCCGAGCACGCACATACCAAAATATACGCAATCGGCACCGCCTAGCGGCGTCAGACGGAAACGTTCCCTACTTTCTGAATAGCCCTCACATAAATAAGGAACAGGAGTGACCCCAACACTGATCCCTGGGGCACTCACCACTTGACTGTACCCCACTTAGACCACACATCACAGCCATTCTCAACATTGTGAATAATGACCTTTTGCTGTCTGTTGCTAAAGTAAGAGGTGAACCGATTGTGAGCTACTCCCTGTATTCCGTAGTGGCCCAACTTCTATAGCAATATTTTGTGATCAACAAAATCAAACACCTTAGTTAAATAAAAAATAATTGCCTAGCATTCAAAACCTTTTGTTTAACCCATCCAATACCTCACAGGGAGAAGAGCATGTAGCATTTTCAGTTTTTAAATGGCTTCTAAAGCCTAACTGTATATTTGAGTGCAAATCGTGTGATATAAAATGTTCCATTATCGTTTTCAATAACTTTAGCAAACACTGATGGCGTAGAAATAGGTCTAAAATTGTCTACATTATCCCTTTCTCCCTTTTCATAAAGTGGCTTCACTACTGAGTACTCTAATCGCTTAGGAAACTGACCATTCCTAAAGGAAAAATTACAAATATGGCTAAATACAGGGCTAACATGTGCAGCACAGTACTTTAATATTCTGCTAGGCACTCTATCATAATCCTGAGAGTCCTTAGTCTTCAGTGATTTAAATATTGACTCAATCTCCTTCTTGTCTGTATCACAGAGGAGTATTTCAGACATCAGTCTCGGAAAGGCATTTGCCAATAGAGGTATATGATTCCCTGTAGAAACTAAATTTTTATTTAATTCACCAGAAATGCTAAGAAAAATTAAGCACCTTACAATACTGTTTGTAATTGTTTGGTTGTGATTACTTCTAACATTTTGATGTAATTCCCACTTCATTCTACATGATATCCTTATCTCACTAGTCAGCCACCCTGGCTGTCTATTACTACTAGTACCACATTTAGAATGTTGTAATGGAAAGCTAACATAGCTAACACTTGGTTCAAGAATCATAAAAGAAGGTCGTATACATGGAAGAAGCCTGGAGATAATGACAGGTTTCAGATAGATTATATAATGGTAAGACAGAGATATAGGAACCAGGTTTTAAATTGTAAAACATTTCCAGGGGCGGATGTGGACTCTGACCACAATCTATTGGCTGTAAACTGTATATTAAAACTAAAGAAATTGCAAAAAGGTGGGAATTTAAGGAGATGGGGCCTGGATAAAGTGACAGAAGCAGAGGTTGTAGAGAGTTTTAGGGAGAGCATTAGGGAATGATTGACAAGAATGGGGGAAAGAAATGCAGTAGAAGAAGAATGGGTAGCTTTGAGAGATGAAATAGTGAAGGCAGCAGAGGATCAAGTAGGTAAAAAGGCGAGGGCTAATAGAAATCCCTGGGTAACAGAAGAGATACTGAATTTAATTGATGAAAGGAGAAAATACAAAAATGCAGTAAATGAAGTAGTCAAAAAGGAATACAAGCATCTCAAAAATGAGATCGAGAGGAAGTGCAAAATGGCTAAGCAGGGATGGCTAGACAACAAATGTAAGGATGTAGAGGCGTATGTCCCTAGGGGTAAGATAGTTACTGCCTACAGGAAAATTAAAGAGACCTTTGGAGAAAAGAGAACCACTTGCATGAATATCAAGAGCTCAGATGGAAACCCAGTTCTAAGCAAAGAATGGAAACCAGAAAGGTGGAAAGAGTATATAGAGGGTCTATACAAGGGTGATGTACTCGAGGGCAATATTATGGAAATGAAATAGGATGTAGATGAAGATGAAATGGGAGATACGATACTGCGTGAAGATTTTGACAGAGCACTGAAAGACCTAAGTCAAAACAAGGCCCCTGGAGTAGACAGCATTCCATTAGAACCATTGATAGCCTTGGGAGAGCCAGCCCTGACAAAACTCTACCATCTGGTGAGCAAGATGTATGAGACAGGCGAAATACCCTCAGACTTCAAGAAGAATATAATAATTCCAATCCCAAAGAAAGCAGGTGTTGACAGGTGTGAAAAATACCGAACTATCAGTTTAATAAGTCACGGCTGCATAATACTAACACGAATTCTTTACAGACGAATGGAAAAACTGGTAGAAGCCGACCTCGGGTAAGATGAGTTTGGGTTCTGTAGAAATGCTGGAACACTTGAGGCAATTCTGATCCTACCACTTACCTTAGAAAATAGATAAAGGAAAGCAAACCTACATTTCTAGCATTTGTAGACTTAGAGAATGTTATTCATTCTGTATATCAAGCAAGCAGTAAAGGGAACAAAAGAACAATTCGGAGTAGGAATTAAAATCCATGGAGAAGAATTTAAAACTGAGGTGCGCCGATGACATTGTAATTCTGTCAGAGATAGCAAAGGGCTTGGAAGAGCAATTGAACGGAATGGATAGTGTCTTGAAAGGAGGATATAAAATGAACATCAACAAAAGCAAAATGAAGATAATGGAATGTAGTCGAATGAAGTCGGGTGATGCTGAGGGAATTAGATTAGGAAATGAGACACTTGAAGTAGTAAAGGAGTTTTGCTACTTGGGGAGCAAAGTAACTGATGATGATCGAAGTAGAAGGGTTATAAAATGTAGACTGGCAATGGCAAGGAAAGTGTTTCTGAAGAAGAGAAATTTGTTGACATTGAGTATAGATTTAATTGTCAGGAAGTCATTTCTGAAAGTATTTGTATGGAGTGTAGAAATGTATGGAAGTGAAACATGGACGATAAATAGTTTAGACAAGAAGAGAATAGAAGCTTTTGAAATGTGGTGCTACAGAAGAATGTTGAAGATTAGATGGGTAGATCACATAACTAATGAGGAGGTATTGAATACAATTGGAGAGAAGAGAAATTTGTGGCACAACTTGACTAGAAGAAGGGATCTGTTGGTAGGACATATTCTGAGGCATCAAGGGATCGCCAATTTAGTATTGGAGGGCAATGCGGAGGGTAAAAATTGTAGAGGTAGACCAAGAGATGAATACACTAAACAGATTCAGAAGGATGTAGGTTGCCGTAGGTACTGGGAGATGAAGCAGCTTGCACAGGATAGAGTAGCTTGGAGATCAGCATCAAACCAGTCTCTGGACTGAAGACAACAACAACTACAACAACAACAACAACAACAACAACGGGAAGCAACTCTCAAAGAGCATGAGAAATGTCTTAAGGAAAGCATTATATTTATCATTTTTGTTGTCGGCACTATAAACATCCCATCACTCATGTTCCTTGACAAGGTTTAAAAAACTCTCTGTTGCTGTTGGATGAACTCTCCTACATAGTTTGTGATTAAATGTTACATTTATTTGAGTACAAAAATCTTTTAGTGTTAAAATTTGCATGTCATTGTCTGAAAGGCATTGTCTGTGATAGATGGCGCTGTAATAGTCACAAAAGTATAAGTACGTGGTATCTACATCTACATCTACGTCTACAACCATACTCCGCAAGCCACCTGGCGGTGTGTGGCGTAGGGTACCTTGAGTACCTCTATCAATTCTCCCTTCTGTTCCAGTCTCATATTGTTCGTGGAAAGAAAGATTGTCGGTATGCCTCTGTGTGGGCTCCAATCTCTCTGATTTTATCATCGTGGTCTCTTCGCGAGATGTATATAGGAGGGAACAATATACTGCTTGACTCCTCGGTGAAGGTATGTTCTTGAAACTTCAACAAAAGCCCGTACTGAGCTACTGAGTGTCTCTCCTGCAAAGTCTTCCACTGGAGTTTATCTATCACCTCCGTAACGCTTTCTTGATTACCAAATGATCTTGTAACAAAGCACACTGCTCTCCATTGGATCTTCTCTATCTCCTCTATAAACCCTATCTGGTGCGGATCCCACACTGGTGAGCAATATTCAAGCAGTGGGCGAACAAGTGTATTGTAACCTACTTCCTTTGTTTTCGGATAGCATTTCCTTAGGACTTTTCCAATGAATCTCAGTCTGCCATCTGCTATACCCACGATCAACTTTATATGATGATTCCATTTTAAATCACTCCTAATGCGTACGCCCAGATAATTTATGGAATTAACTGCTTCCAGTTGCTGACCTGCTATATTGTAGCTAAATGATAAAGGATCTTTCTTTCTATGTATTCGCAGTACATTACACATTGAGATTCAATTGCCATTCCCTGCACCATGTGTCAAGTCGTAGGGTGAAAAAAGTGGTCCAACTAAAACATTCATATTTCCTTACGTACTACACAAATATGTAATTAAAATTGCGACTCCGTATTTTTAAAAAAACACAGTTGTAATCCATTTGACGTATGGCAGCGCCATCTAGAGGGCCAACCATAGCGCCATCTGGTTTTCTTCTTCAAGCTAGACAAGTTTTGTTCTTTGTAGTCTTTCGTTTCATGCTTATTTCCTGAGATATTTGGCCCGGTCACTATCAATGGACCACCCTGTATATAATGCTACTTCTTATCCTCCTAGCTCGAAGACTATATTCTATGATCTGCAAGTAATTGTGCTGAAGGTTGCAAATGAGATATACACCAGCAGACAGGAAAATGCATTGCAAAAATAACTATCAAACAAAGGACATAGCCCTTTGAATTTATTGTTTTAGCAGAAGTCGGTCATAAGCTGTTCTCAGATCGTACTTCTTGCAGGCATCACAAGTGGTCCTAGATTGGGGAATGTCAGACCTGCAAAGTTGACGAAGCTATTCCGACAAGCACAGATAACAAACATTTCTTTGGTTAGTTGTTTGCCATTGAAAAATATACTCGGGCTCACGAAAGAAATGTACATACAAACTACAGTCGTAAACATTACAGGTGGCCAAGGAGAATCTGTAATTGTCACAGGCAGCCACAACTTACCCCTATAGATATGTGCGTAGGAAGAGTCGAACCAGTCTGAGATAGACAGCTCAGTCCCATCTATGAAGAATCTTGCTGTGATACCACTGCAGACAACACAGTGGAGGAAGCTACTATTGAACTAAAGGAAGCTACAATTGATCTGGAAATATGATCTTTGTCTGGCAGGAAAAATGTCGGCGACTGTTAACTATTTTGTGACTATTTTTGGATGCTTTCAATCCGTAGTGGAGAAAAAAACAGACCAAGCGGCCAAGGGTGAAGCACTGTATCAACACTGGCAGTCATCCACCAGTTAGCCAGATCTCACATAGGGTGTCGCTGGCTGAGCAGTGCATATTTTTGGAATTGGAGTCCTTAGTACTCACTTGCGATCTTTATAAAGGAGGAGGACAGCTCATGATGTTTCTGTGTTGACTACCAACTACTAAATAGTTATGAAGAAAGATGCCCTGCAGTGATGATATCCTACATTCCTTGAAAGAATCAAAGTATTTCTCAACTGTTGATATGCAGGCATGCTTCTGGCAAATAGAGGTTGATGAAACTGACTGGGAAAAGACTGTCTTCATAACTCCTGATGGCTTCTACAAGTTGTAAGTAATGTTGTTTCATCTATGTAATACTCCAGCCACCTGTGAACAGACAATGAGCAATCTTCTTTGACACCTGCTATCTGGATGACAGTGATGTTTTTTTCTGAGCCATTGGAAAACATCCAAGTCACCTGACAACTGTGTTGAAGTTTGTTAAAATTGCAGGCCCCCACCTGAATTTGAATAAGTGCCTTTTTGCCTCTCAAGAAGTGAAAACTTGGGACACCTAGTGAACTGCGATGAAGTCCATCCCAATCCAGACAATAGGAGCAGTTACTGCTTTCCAAGTCCTCTTCAAATTTGCGATGTAGGGAGTTTTCTCGGAATTTTCTCATACTTCCAGCAATTCATAAAAGACTTTTGTACCAAGACATGCAAGAACTACTGCAGGGAGATGCCAGATTTTCCTGAAACAAAATGCATGAAAGATCTTTCCTTGTCCTTAAGAAGATGTTAACATCTTCAATTCTAGCATTGTATAAGAAGAATGCCAAGACAGACTTTCACACTGGCTCCAACTGCTGTGAGATAGGTGCAGTTGTAGTACAAATTCAGGAAAGTACTGTGAAGGTTATAGCTTACACTTACAGAATACCCTCCAAGTCCGAGCTGGTTACTCTGCAACTGAGAAAGAATACCTTTCAGTGAAGCCTTTGTGGGAACACAGCAGTATGGATGAAATCTGTCGTTGCTGCATTAAATGACACTGCTGCTGAACAGAGGGAAGTAGCTAAAAATCATTGAATCTTTGAAGTAGGAGGAACTGATTGTAGGACGATTCAAATAAATGAACGGAACATTGTATAAGAGGAACTATGATCCATTGCGACAGAAATGATTGCTTGTCATCCTAGCTCATCTGTGGTCAGCTATCCTGAAGTTTTTTCATGATGCTCCAATGTCTGGTTATCAGAGATTCATTAAGACTCTAGACAGAATAAAACACCTGTATCATTGGCCTAGTCTCTATCAATCTGTTATGCACTGTGTGAGACCCTGCAAGATATGCCAGTGATGGAAGCATGCGTCACAGTTACCTCCTGGGTTTCTGATACAAATTCCACCCACAGCAGTGTCATTCCACTGAATTGGAATCCACATCTCGGAGAGATTGTCAAAGTCACCAAATCAGAATTGATGGATAATAATCTGCACTGACTACCACACCCACAACATTGTCACCACAGCTGTGCCAACTGCCGAGGGTCTGCAAATTGCAAGGTTTCTTATAGGATACATCATTTTGAAGTGTAGACCATGCCGAATGATGATCTCTGCTTAGGGAGACTAGTATCAGAAGTAATTTCACATTGTGACATCTCCCAGAAGGTGAGAACTGCCTACCATGCACAAACGAATGGCATTGCAGAACACTTTAGTAAGTTGTTGGCAAATATGCTCTCGATGTACGTTGATGCTGAACAAAGAGACTGCGATATGATATTTCCCCTTCTGACATTCGCATGTAACAGACCAAAGGAAGACATTACAGGCTTCCTTCCAGCTCCACAGTTGTGAGGCCAAAACAGCAATGAATATGCCATTCTCAGGATGACTGATGACTGCATGGAACATCTTGTCACCAGGACTGGAAAGTAAGGCAGCTGGCTTGCATGCGGACCCTGGACACCCAGGAGGAAGCCAGAGAGTGCTATAATGTCAAGCATTGTCCTGTGAGCTACAACTTGGGCAAATTGGTATGGATTTTTATGCCTGTTGAGGAGTTGAGACAATATGAAAAGTTGCTAAAGTGATACTTTGGGCCATATCGTATTCTTTCTCCCTTGTTGGACATTACATATGAAGTAGAGGAGTATGATCCTTCATCAAGAAGGCAAAAGTGGAGAGATGTCATCTGTGTCCTCTGTATGTAGTCCTACTACAGATCTTAGGTGCAGGTCGGACCTTACGTGCAGGTCAGTGTGGGGGCGTCTCAGTCAAGGAGACTGAAAACCTACAGGATGATGACAAAGTGTCGATAGGAGGGGCTACCTTCAATGCTCATCATAGTGAAGAGGACATGACAATACTACCAGAATGTGAGGATCTGCCATCACTGCCGTATGGAAGACCATTGACAAGATCTAGATCCAGGGTGCAGTACGTGATTCCAGTAAGAACTTCATAGCAGATGGTCGCTGTTTCTCCAGGAGAGGTTAGCGATGTCACAAGTTGGGCTGCATGCGATGTGGTGTAGTGGTTAATATTTCTGGCTGGTGTGCTGCAGGTCTTAAACCCAACCACCATCATTTATTGTTTCTGGAAGGTTCTCAAAATTTCTTATATTTGTGTTGTTTGTATATTCTGTAATATTCATTGTTCTTATAAATAGCAACTCGCTATGTCTAGGAGCTCAGTTCTCTTCTGTCTGTACATTGGTGTTTGCAATAAATTTTCTTTTGGTTCTAAGTTTTGTACTTCATCTGTGACCCTGCTTTTGGATTTGGACTTGATTGTGGTTATGACGTGAGTTTTAGTTTAGTTTTAGTTATGTCATGTTCTGTAGATCATCTTCCTGATTATTTTATTGATGTGATGTGGAACAAGTCAAATTACAAGATATATATATACACACATGAATAGTGCTAATATTTAATATTACTGAAGTTTCTAGTTCTACATGTGCAACTACATTTAGAGGCACATTTTTTTTAACCATTTCTGAAACAGGAACTCGTCCACGGAGTAGGAGGAGTTGTCCAAAAGAAATGATTTTAAGCTAGATTTAAAACTTGATCTGCTACCTGCCAGACACTTTATGCTGTTGGGCAAATAATCAAAGATTTTTGTTGCTGAATAATGTACTTCTTTTTGAACAACTGACAGCTTCAGTAACAGATGTTGTTGTTGTTGTTGTTGTTATCAGTCCTGAGACTGGTTTGATGCAGCTCTCCATGCTACCCTATCCTGTGCAAGCTTCTTCATCTCCCAGTACCTACTGCAACCTACATCCTTCTGAATCTGCTTAGTGTATTCACCTCTTAGTCTCCCTTCACGATTTTTACCCTCCATGCTGCCCTCCAATGCTAAATTTGTGATCCCTTGATGCCTCAAAACATGTCCTACCAACCAATCCTTTCTTCTAGTCAAGTTGTGCCACAAACTTCTCTTCTCCCGAATCCTATTCAATACCTCCTCATTAGTTACGTGATATATCCACCTTATCTTCAGCATTCTTCTGTAGCACCACATTTCGAAAGCTTCTATTCTCTTCTTGCCCAAACTAGTTATTGTCCATGTTTCATTTCCATACATGGCTACACTCCAAACAAATACTTTCAGAAACGACTTCCTGATACATAAATCTATATTCGATGTTAACAAATTTCTCTTCTTCAGAAACACATTCCTTGCCATTGCCAGTCTACATTTTATATCCTCTCTACTTCGACCATCATCAGTTATTTTGCTCCCCAAATAGCAAAACTCCTTTACTACTTTAAGTGTCTCATTTCCTAATCTAATTCCCTCAGCATCACCCAACTTAATTTGACTACATTCCATTATCCTCGTTTTGCTTTTGTTGATGTTCATCTTATATCCTTCTTTCAAGACACAGTCCATTCCGTTCATCTGCTCTTCCCAGTCCTTTGCCGTCTCTGACAGAATTACAATGTCATCGGTGAACCTCAAAGTTTTTACTTCTTCTCCATGAATTTTAATACCTACTCCAAATTTTTCTTTTGTTTCCTTTACTGCTTGCTCAATATACAGATTGAATAACATCGGGGAGAGGCTACAACCCTGTCTCACTCCTTTCCCAACCACTGCTTCCCTTTCATGCCCCTCGACTCTAATAACTGCCATCTGGTTTCTGTACAAATTGTAAATAGCCTTTCGCTCCCTGTATTTTACCCCTGCCACTTTCAGAATTTGAAAGAGAGTATTCCAGTCAACATTGTCAAAAGCTTTCTCTAAGTCTACAAATGATAGAAACATATGTTTGCCCTTCCTTAATCTAGCTTCTAAGATAAGTCGTAGGGTCAGTATTGCCTGACGTGTTCCAACATTTCTATGGTATCCAAACTGATCTTTCCCGAGGTCGGCTTCTACTAGTTTTTCCATTCGTCTGTAAAGAATTCACGTTAGTATTTTGCAGCTGTGACTTATTAAACTGATAGTTCGGTAATTTTCACATCTGTCAGCACCTGCTTTCTTTGGTATTGGAATTATTATATTCTTCTTGAAGTCTGAGGGTATTTCGCCTGTCTCATATATCTTGCTCACCACCTGATAGAGTTTTGTCACGACTGGCTCTCCCAAGGCCGTCAGTAGTTCTAATGGAATGTTGTCTACTCCAGGGGCCTTGTTTCAACTCAGGTCTTTCAGTGCTCTGTCAAACTCTTCACACAGTATCTCATCTCCCATTTCGTCTTCATCTACATCCTCTTCCATTTCCATAATTTTGTCCTCAAGTACATCACCCTTTATAAACCTTCTGTATACTCCTTCCACCTTTCTGCCTTCCCTTCTTTGCTTAGAACTGAGTTGCCATCTGAGCTCTTGATATTCATGCAAGCGATTCTCTTTTCTCCAAAGGTCTCTTTAATTTTCCTGTAGGCAGTATCTATCTTACCCCTAGTGAGATAAGCCTCTACATCCTTAAATTTGTCCTCTAGCCATCCCTGCTTAGCCATTTTGCACTTCCTGTCGATCTCATTTTTGAGACGTTTGTATTCCTTTTTGCCTGCTTCATTTACTGCATTTTTACATTTTCTCCTTTCATCAAATAAATTCAAAATTTCTTCTGTTACCGAAGGATTTCTACTAGCCCTCGTCTTTTTACCTACTTTATCCTCTGCTGCCTTCATTACTTCATCCCTCAGAGCTACCCATTCTTCTTCTACTGTGTTTCTTTCCCCAATTCTTGTCAATTGTTCCCTTATGCCCTCCTTGAAACTCTTTACAACCTCTGGTTCTTTCAGCTTATCCAGATCCCATGTCCTTAAATTCCCACCTTTTTGCAGTTTCTTCAGTTTTAACCTACAGGTCATAACCAATAGATTGTGGTTAGAGTCCACATCTGCCCCTGGAAATGTCCTACAATTTAAAACCTGATTCCTAAATCTCTGTCTTACCATTATATAATCTATCTGATACCTTTTAGTATCTCCAGGATTCTTCAATGTATACAACCTTCTTTATGATTCTTGAACCAAGTGTTAGCTTGGATAGGAAAGGTCATTTTTCCCTCTAGTGTTGTACATATGAACATCACTGTTCCCCGTGAATTGAGATGGATTATTTGTAACGAATTTCATTAGTGAATATATGTACTCTGATGGTGCAGTTAAAATTCCTAACTGCTTGAAAAGATGCCTACATGCTGTCCTTGGGTGAACACCACTAATTGGTTTCACTGCTCTCTTCTGTGCAGTCAATATTGTATGTCTAAGTGATGAGTTACCCCAAAAAACTATTCCATAAGATATTATTGAGTGGAAATATGCAAAGTACATTAGGAGGCTGATCTCTTTATTACAAAGACTATCGATTATACGAAGAGCGAAAGAAGCTGATCTTATTCGTTTGAGAAGTTCAGTAATATGCTTCTTCCAGTTCAAGTTGTCATCAATGTGAACACCCAAACATTTGGAGAAATCTACCCTGTTAACTGAGCCCTGTTCAAGTGCTACATAAATTGTCAGTATGACGTACAGAACTGGATATAGTGAGTTTTTTCAAAATTAAGGGAGAGTCCATTTTCTGAGACCCACATAATAATTCTTTGAAAGACATCCTTAACAATATATTCAGGTGCTTTTTCTGGAATGGGATTTGCTAAAACTCTCATGTCATCTGCAAAAAGTACTAGTTCCGCTTGCTGAACATTAAGTGTGGGGTCATTTACATGAATAAGGAACAGCGGATGACCTAAATTGAAACCTGTGGGACTCCCTTTGTGATAACTCCCCAGTCACTAGAATTTACCACCCTCCCAACAGTATTTGTGTTATTCAGCACAACGTTTTGCTTTCTTTTCATTAAGTATGAGTCAGACCAGCTTTGTGTATAGCCTTCAATTCTGTACAACCTGAGTTTTTCTAAGAGTGTGACATGATCCACACTGTAAAATGCCTTGGAGAGATCACAGAACATACCAACTGGCGATAATTTGTTATTCAGGGCTTGTATTATTTGATGAAAAAATGTGTAGATAGCATTCTCAGTTGAGTAACCCTTCCGGAATCTGAACTATGACATGCTGAGTAAATTATTTTCACTTAAATGTGAGACTACTCTTGAATACATAACTTTTTCAAATATTTTAGAAAATGAAGTCGGCAATGAGATTGGTCTATAATTGTTTAAGTCACTCTTGTCCCCTTTCTTATGAAAAGGTTTGATAATTATGTATTTCAATCTGTCTGGAAAAATTCCCTGTGCCAGCGAAGCATTACTTATATCGCTAAGGACTCCACTTATTAAATTAGAACAACACTTCAAAACTCTGTTAGAGACTCCATCAACACCACATGAGCTCTTGGTTTTCAGTATATTTCTTATTGCCTTAATTTCAGTGGGGGATGTTGATGCTATTTCTAAAGGCCTAATGTCCTGGGGAATGACATTTTAACATATTTTTTTGCTTTTTCAACTGCACCTTTTAACTCTATTTTTGCTGCTACGTTCAGAAAGTGATTGTTAAAAATACTTGCAACTTGTGAATCATCACTCACATCATCATCATAATCATTTAGCTTTATTGCTATGGCATGCAGTGCACTGTCAGGCTGCCCCATCTCCCGTTTGACAATATTCCATATAGTTTTAATCTAATTATCTGCATTATTAATTTCTGTTAGAACACACAAGCTTCTCGACTTCTTAATGACTTTCCTTAAAATATCTTTTGTAGTAAGCAAGTAACGTCGTATGCCGACTTATTCTGGCCTGTCCATATATTTCCCTCTTACGTGATATCGTAATTCCCGTAGTAATCCATGTCTTACTTGACTTTGTAATGGCTTTTTTGAGTAATGTTTCAGCAAAGCAACTCTCAAATATTGAGACAAATTTATGGTGGAATAAATTGAATTTGCCATCAGCATCCTTTTCTGTGTGTACTTCACCCCATTCTAGCTCTTCTAGGCTGCACTTAAAGCTCTGTATCATGCTCGCATTAATAAGCCTCCCTGCCTTGTATGAACCTGCCTGAATCTTGTAAGGTGCTATATGTGTTATTTCCATTAACTGTGCATCATGATCAGATAGCTGATTAATAACTGGGTACATATTAATTGTTTCTGCCTGAGCACTGTCTATGAAAATGTTATCGACAGGTGACCTACTATCATGCTGCATATGAGTTGGAAAATTTACAACAGATATTAGACTGAAACAACCAAACAAAGATTCTAGTTCATTTTTCGTATCTGTGTCTTTTAAGAAGTCTACATGAAAATCACCACAAACCACTAACTGCTTCTTTTTGCCTGACAGGTAGCTCAATAATGCCCAAAGATATTTCATGAATAGCTAAAAGTTGCCTTCAGGGGATCTATAGATTGTTACAGTTACTGTAGAAGTGTATTGCAGTAGCATCTCACAAGCACATGCTTCAAGGATCTGATCTACACAAAAACTATTTGTTTCAATATTTTTGACTTTGTGTCCAGTTTTTATATAAGTAGCAACCCCTCCTTTTTCCAAGTTGACTCTACAAGAATAAGATGATAAACTGTAATCCCTTAAATTTAACTTCTCCATCCCTGTGGTTACATGGTGTTCAGAGAGAGACAAAACATCTATACCTTCAGAATTTACCCCATTTTCTAGGCATACAAGAAGCTCATCTATCTTATTTTTCAGTCCTCTAATATTCTGATGAAACACACAAATTTTATTTCCTTGGATAGTGCTACTGACATAATGGCACTGTTCTGTTTTAATCTCTTTCAATACTCTCTGTCTGTAACCTGACTCTAACCTAAAAAATGTGTCCCTCTGACTCCTGTAATCACAGGTATTTTGTCTTGTGTGCATGTGGCCCCTCTCACATTTTCTGTAAGAAGATGAACTAATCTATCCTTCCTCTTCCTATTCGGGTGCAGGCCATAACTAGTGTAACCCCACCTCCCAATTGCATCAACAGGCACAGCACAGATATGAGATTCACCCCCCCCCCCCCTCCCCGCCAGCTCTCTGTTAACACAGTTGACAGCCGTATTAACCCAGGGCTCGTCATGGCACTGTAAAACATCCACAAACCCCACACGAGTGTGAGCTGATGCTGCACTTATTACATCCAGGTCACACTATAGTCCGAATTGCTAGCCAGGCTGTTTCCTGCTCCTCCTACTATAAGAACATGGTCCTCGCCATCAAAATTTTGGCACAAGGCCCCTAGGTTTTCCGTAACCTGGCTAAGCTTAGCACTACATTTCACAGTGCTTGTGATCTGGTACTCGACTTGTAGCCTATCCTGTAGCAACTGGTCTACACCTCTCCTGTGACTGCTACCTAACAGCAGGACTCTTTTCTTTCTGCCTGACTTTACTCCTGACCTAGCATTACAATGGTTCCTATGAGTCTGCTGCACCCTACTTTGCTCAAAAACTGTTTGAGACTCTTCTACTTCAGGTAACAAATCAGACTGATTGCTCACTGGAATCTGAAAAGTGATTTATGAGGTTTTCTCCTTCTGAGTGCCACTTGTTACCTGTTCCCAGCTCCCATTGTCTCTTTCCCCCTTCAACCTGTCTAATTCAAAGTACACTATTTCTAGTTTAGCCTGAAGGGCACAAATCTTTTTTCCCTGTTCCACGATTTTTTTGTCATGGCTACATAATCTACAACTCCATTGGCGAGCCTCAGTTGGAACTATAACAGCTTCACCGCTACAATCTCCCCAGTGAAACACCAACCCACAATCCTGACATTTTTCTCCCATGTTCACTAATCTACAACAACATCCACATTATAGCAGATTAAACAATACAAATTTTACACTGAGCGAAGTGGCGCAGTGGTTAGCACACTGGACTCGCATTCGGGAGGACGATGGTCAATCCCGTCTCCGGCCATCCTGATTTACGAGGGTCACTCCAAAAGAAATGTACACTATTTTTGTAAAAATACAGTTTTCATTCTGCATGTGTGAAAGTTTTACAGTGTGTAGATACATCCTTCCCACTTGTTTTCAAACTTAGTTCAACCTGTTCCTGTGAATGGGGCCGTCACAGCATGTCTTAAAGATGGCAGCTACACTTGGCGTTCGTCAGAAGCAACATGCTGGCATAGAATTCCTGTGCTGTGGAAACAAGACAGTTGGAAACATCCACAAGAGATTGAAAAAGGTGTATGGAGATGCTGCTGTCGATCACAGTACAGTTAGTCGGTGGGCAAGCAGGTTACCTGATGAAAGCGGGTGCGGCAATATTGAGGATTGTCCTCGCAGCGGCAGGCCTCGTACTGCACATACTCCAGACAATGTGCAGAGAGTTAATGGATTGGTGACTGCTGACACACGTATCACAGTGAACGAATTGTCACGCGACTTTGGGATAGGGGAAGGAAGTGTTTGCAGAATACTGAAAGTGTTGGTGTTAAAAAAGGTTTGTGCCAGATGGGTTCCCAGGATGTTGACAGTGGCTCACAAAGAAACAAGAAAAATGGTATGCAGTGAACCTTTGGAACAGTACGAGAATAGTGTAGGTGAATTCCTTGGAAGAATTGTGAGAGGTGATGAAACAAGGCTCCATCATTTTTCACCAGAGACGAAAAGCAATCAATGGAGTGGCACCATGCAAATTCATCCAAGGAAAAAAATTCAAAACCACACCTTCTGCTGGAAAAGTTATGGCTACGGTGTTTTTCGATTCTGAGGGACTCTTGCTTGTGGACATCATGCCAAGTGGAACCACCATAAATTCTGATGCATATGTAACGACACTGAAGAAACTTCATGCTCGACTGAGTCATGTTCAACCACATCAGCAAAAGCAAGATGTTTTGTTGTTGCATGACAATTCACGGCCAAATGTCATTCAAAAAACAATGGAAGCGATCACAGAACTCGGATGGAAAACACTGAAACACCTGCCTTACAGTCCTGACCTGGCTCCATGTGACTATCGTCTCTTTGGGAAACTGAAAGGCTCTCTCTGTGGAACAAGGTTTGAAGATGATGACTCCCTTGTGCACACTGCCAAACAGTGGCTTCAACAGGTTTGTCCAGAATTTTACCGTGCAGGTATACAGGCGCTGGTTCCAAGATGGCATAAGGCAGTTGAGAGGGATGGAAATTATGTGGAGAAATGAAAATATTGTTTCTAAAGGCTGTGACTACACACTGTAAAACTTTCAAACATGTAGAATAAAAGACAAATTTCTAAAAAAAATAGTGTGCATTTCTTTTGGACGATTACAGCTGTATGCAAACAGTTAAAAAATGATATTTCACAAACCACTATAAACTATTGATATATTATGTCTCCTCCTTCCCTCCTCCATACTGGCTAAGTAATTATTAAAGGTTTTAAAGACATGATCTGCTGGAAAAGGCATTTATATCATCATCATCATCATCATCATCATCATCAGTAACAGTATCAGTAACGTATCACCATCGTCTACAGGCTACCAAAAATATAATTATACGAAGTTGCCAGACTGATGGAGCTGGATCAATGGGTAGCTAACCTTTCATTTAAAATTTTGCCATCAACTTTTCTTCATTCATGACAAATATAATTTTTCTGCAGAAGTAAAGATAATATTTATATTCTTATAATGGTACAGTGCCCCATCCTTTTGTAATGTCGTTTGCATGGCTTAGTTCTTTTGGTCAAAGAGGTAACTGTGAGAAGTTTCGTGACAGAAGCAATTTGTCAATTATTGTGGCAGAAGAAACGTGAAAAGCTTTACACTGTTTGGAGATTTGTAACAGTGGATTCACACTTCAGCCGATCATTGGTCCTGATGTTAACAGCAAGAATGTAGTAAAGGTTGTTTCTATTATGAACACATTCAGATGATGAGAAATTGACATTTTCCTTTGGTTAAGGTTTCGTGGTTTTAAATGTGAGGACGGGGTTGATGCAGCTCCCCATGCTAGTCCATCACATGCAAATCTCTTCATCTCTACATAGGTTCTGCACCCTACATCCAGTTTTACGTGCTTATTACTGATAAACCTTAGTTCTCCTGCACCCTTCACACACACTGGACTTACATTTGAGAGAATGATGATTCAAATCCCCATCTCTCCACCCAGATTTAGGTTTTCCATGATTTCCTTAAATTCTACATCTACATCTACATTTATACTCCGCAAGCCACCCAACGGTGTGTGGCGGAGGGCACTTGGTGTGGCACTGTCATTACCTCCCTTTCCTGTTACAGTCGCATATGGTTCGCGGGAAGAACAACTGCCAGAAAGCCTCTGTGCGTGCTCAGATCTCTCTGATTTTACATTAATATCTCCTCGGGAGGTATAACTAGGGGGAAGCAATATATTAGATACCTCATCCAGAAACGCATCCTCTCGAAACCTGGACAGCAAATTGCATCGCGATGCAGAGCACCTCTCTTGCAGAGTCTGCCACTTGAGTTTGCTAAACATCTCCATAACACTATCACGCTTACCAAATAACCCTGTGATGAAACGCGTCGCCCTTCTTTGGATCTTCTCTATCTCCTCCGTCAACCCGACCTGGTACGGATCCCACACTGATGAGCAGTACTCAAGTATAGGTTGAACGAGTGTTTTGTAAGCCACCTCCTTTGTTGATGGACTACATTTTCTAAGGACTCTCCCAATGAATCTCAACCTGGTACCTGCCTTACCAACAATTAATTTTATATGATCATTCCACTTCAAATCGTTCTGTATGCATACTCGCAGATATTTTATAGAAGTAACTGCTACCAGTATTTATTTTGATATCATATAATCGTACAATAAAGGATCCTTCTTTCTATGTATTCACAATACATTACATTTGTCTATGTTAAGGATCACTTGCCACTCCCTGCACCAAGTGCATATCCGCTGCAGATCTTCCTGCATTTCGCTGCAATTTTCTAATGCTGCAACTTCTCTGTATACTACAGCATCATCTGCGAAAACCTGCATGCTTTGCTTAAGGCAAATGGCAGGATGGCCCCCTTTGAATGGGCATATCCAATTTCTTTCCCCATCCTTTCCTAATCGAATCTTGTGCTCCATATCTAATGACCACATTGTCGATGAGATGTGAAACTGTAGATCTTACTTCCTTCTTCCATTACAAAATTAACTATTCCTCGACACCTTTGGATTCATTATATCAACTTGTCCTTTCTTTTAGTCAAATTGTGCCTTAAATTTCTTTCTTCCCCTTTTCAGTTCTGTACTTTTCTGTATTATCTGATCTACTCATCTATTCTTTAATTTAACAATGTGGGACAAGATAGATTGCTACTTACCATAAAGATGACATGTTGAGTTGCTGACAGGCAAAGTAAAAGACACTTACACATAAATTTTTAACTGTGTCTGTCTGCAGCTTAACATGTCATCTTAATGGTAAGCAGCAATCTATCTTTTCCTACATTGTTGGTATTCCAGCCTGGAGTTCCCAGTGTTTGATTTTAATCTTTCATTTGGTTGTCTTTTGTAGTATGCATTTCAAAAGGTTCTGTTGTCTTCTTATCTGAAATTTTTATTGTCTACATTTCACATTCCTATAAGGCTACACTTTGAGACACATACTTTCTGAAACAACTTCCCAAAACTTGAAATTATATTCAATGTTCACATTGTCTTTTTCGGAAAAGTTTCTCCTACTATAGCTGGTCTACATTTTATATCCCTTTTACCTCTGCCATCATTAGTTATTTTGCTGCTCAAATAGCAACATTGTATTACTTGTAGCTTATCATTCCTTCATGTAATTACCTCAGCATCACATGATTTAATTTGACTACACATTGTTACGTTTATTTGACTTTCATTATGTTAATCTTATGAGCTCTTTAAAGACTGCCTATTGTATTCAAATGATCTCTCAAGTTCTTTACCATCCTTGCTTTCCTTCATTGTTTCCTTTTTGTTCAGACTGAGTAACACTGAGGTTTAACTACAACCATGTTGCACTCTCTACTCAACATTTCGTGTTACCCTGTTCAGTAACGCCTGTGCCTTCTGCTCTTAGTATTGTATCCTTGATAATTTCAAAGTTTTAAAAGAGGCTATTCTAGTCAACATTGTCAAAAGCTTTCCACAAATCTACAAATGTTATAAATGTGGGTATCTCTGTCTTCCATTTATACCCAAAGATGAGTCATGGGGTCAGTGTTGCCTGTGTTCCTAACTTTTTTGGAACCCAAACTGATCTTCCACAAGCTTGGCTCATCTACCCGTCATTCTACTCTTCTGTAGATAATGTGTAGTAGTATCTTGCAACCATGGCCCATTAAACTGAAGGTTTGCAACACACTCAGCTGTCAGCACTTGCTTTCTTGGAATTGAGATTATTACATTCTGATTGAATTTTGAGGTTATTTTTTGTATCTTGTATATTCCAAATACTAGATGGAAGTGTTTTGTCTTCATTGGTTCTACTAAGGACCTCAATATTTCTGAGGTAATGTTGTCTACTCGAGGTTCTTTGCTTCAACTTAGGTCTTTCAACACTTCTTATTCTTTACCCTGTTTCAGCTAATGTCCACCTGGTCATTCAGGTTGAGGTATTCTGTGATAGCCCTCATAATTTGGAGCAAAAACTAGGCTGTTTTGTCTGGAAAGATCACAGCAGATCCCCCTTGCTTTCCCAGTCTGAGCTGTTGGTGTATCTCTAATGAAAACAATGTCCATCCTATGTTTGATTATTTTCTCCTAAAATATTACCATCATGGGATTTCGTAGAATGAAAGTAAGCAGGTGAAACCCACTTAAGTGGCTCACCAGAGGTGGCTATAGGAAAAATTATGATCATAAAAGGTAACTGCTTACATTTTCTTTCCTAACGGAGTTATGTCAAAAAGCCTGAATGTTTTCCTTTATATTGTCTGGAAATGAATAATAAAGCAGATTATATGTTGGAGGGATTTGTTCATGCTGATAGCCAATAGCTTGAGTCATTTGCAGTGAATCTTAATAAATCCAGTGTGTATGGTAATGATAGAATATACATTCAGATACCTAAGTTAAAGTACCCTAGACACACAAAACAACTTTAGACACAGTGATAATATGTGAATTAAAATGTGCTCTGGCACCAGTATTACTGTGAGATGAATACCGGACATACTTGAAAACTGGCAATGTGCAGGCATTACCATTTCTCTTGTCCTATGTTAGTGGCATACTGAACATCAGAATGGCATGTCGTGCCCTCACCTGGCAATACAAGATAATAATGGCTCCCCATAATATAGAAAAGGCATTTAATGGTAGTCCATGATGCTCCATAAAATAGAATGTGGCACTATCAGTAGTCCCCTGTCACAGTCAACCACACACTGTCTACATAAATATGGTGTAATGATTATGACTAGTGTTTTTCACCATTGATGTCTACTATAGAGGACATGTAAGGAGGGCATATGTCTGCCACTCAAATGGCATTTTTTAGATGCTGCTGTTGGGACCATACGTGTGTTGGTGCGCATTATGGATAAGGTGGGTCAGAGGATGGGGGTGAGTCCTATGGCTCATTTACAGATGAAATATTAGAAGAGGAGAAGTAGTGGGCATAGCTGCAGTCCTGGAACTTCATGTTTTCCTTCCATTCTTTGATAAAGCACTCTTGTGAGTATTTCTAGTACATGTAATACAAGGCAGATAATGGAGTAATTTTTACACGTATACACTCTTATAGTCTGTGGAAACATAGTAATCACATTATTTTCAATACCTAATGACACTTAAACCGTTTCATAAATATCATCAAATGCTTTACAGGGTGGTCAGAAACAGTCTGGAAAGCTTGTAACAGTGTCAGAGTGTAAGTTGTGCTGAGAAATAATTGTTAAGGGTAAAAAATTGACACCAATTCTATCTGCCAGGTTACTTAAATTTGCATGTGCGACAGCTTACTAATTCAGAAATGGCACAGATATCAAATTTTTTTCTTAACAATTATTTCCCAGCACAAACCACCCTGTAACACTCTTACAAGTTTTTCAGGCAGTTTCTGACCAACCTGTATAGTTCTTGCTTTGTTGTACAGAATTATGCTTGTAAGGATTCTGGTGGTATTTCATCAGTATTAGAACATTGGTTCCTCCAGAGTTCAAGCAAAGCTTTTTTAAATGCGGAAGTGAGAACTGAATGTCCTTTATCATCCTTTTGCACATTGTCCTCATTTTTTATTATCCTATTTTCTTCTGGACGAGAATAGAGCTTTTCCAAGTACTGTTTTTATCATCTTGCCTTATTTTCTGTTTCCATTAACCAAATAACTTTCACATTTCATTGTGCTCTTGTATGATTGTTTACTAGTCTGTGTGCAGCATATGCTTACATTGTTTCAGTTTTTTATGTATCCTGTGACATCTCTCCTCCATTCTTATCTAGATTTTTTCCCAATAGTTCTACATTTTCATCACTTGTTTATTAATTCTGTTATTTCGTCTATTATCTATGGCTGTATCTTTCATGCCTTATTCCTCCCACCCCATCCATTTTTTTAGAAAGGCAATCCATCGGTTTTCCTCACAACTTCTTAAATTTTAATTCCCTTGGTGTATGTTTTCCAAGGCTAGGACAAATATTTGGTACCTTCAGTTTGTGTACACCAATCAGCCAAAACATTATGACCACTGACCTACTACCGATATAAACCCATTCAGGCGGGCAGGGAATGACTGCTAGTCACACACACACACACACACACCACACACACACACACACACACACACACACACACACACACACACACACACACACACACACGGTGACTTTAGTATTGGTGAGCATGCTGTCCGTGTGTAGAATGGGGAAGGTGCGCAATCTATCTGAGTTTGATCGAGGGCAAATTGTGATGGTCCAGAGGCTCAGCGTGTCCATTTCCAAAATTGCATGACTTGTAGGGTGTTTGAGGAGTACTGTGATGAGTGTCTTCAACATGTGGTGAAACCAAGATAAAACCACATCCAGACATCATGGGCTTGGGCAGCCACCCTCCATTACAAATGCGGATGCCTGACATCGTAGACTGGGCAGACTGGTAAAACAGGACAGGCGATGAACTATGGCACAACTAACATTGAACTTTAATGCTGGGCAGAGTACAAATGAGTTTTAACATGCAGTGCACCAAACACTCGTAACAATGGACCGCTGCAGCCAACAACCCATACATGTGCCAATGTTAACACCATGACATCAACAGCTATGACTGAAATGGACACGTGGCCATCGGCACTGTACATTGGTGGCAGAGAGTGGCATGGTCTGATGAAACCCAATACCTTCTTTATTGTGCCAATGGGAGGATGTGAATCCGTCATCTTCCAGGGGGCAACTCCTTGACACCTCTGTGAGGTTTTGGACGGATTAAATAAAAGGTTGCAAATGCTAGGTGTTTTCTTTGATTTAACGAAGGCTTTTGACTGTGTTGACCACAAAATATTACTGAAGAAGTTGGACCATTATGGAGTAAGGGGAGTAGTTTACAATTGGTTCGCTTCTTACTTTAAGAACAGAAAGCAGAAGGTAATTCTCCGCAGTATTGAGAGTGGTAGTCATGTTCAGTCCCAATGGGGCACTGTTAAGTGGGGCGTTCCCCAAGGGTCGGTGCTGGGGCCACTGCTGTTTCTTATTTATATAAATGATGTGCCTTCTAGTATTACAGGTGATTAAAAAATATTTCTGTTTGCTGATGACACCAGTTAGGTAGTGAAGGATCTTGTGTGTAATATTGAAACAGTATCAAGTAATGTAGTTCATGAAATAAGTTCGTGGCTTGTGGAAAATAATTTGATGCTAAATCACAGTAAGACTCAGTTTTTACAGTTTCTAACTCACAATTCAACAAGAACTGATATTTTTATCGGACACAATGGGCGTATTATTATCGGGACAGAACAGTTAAAGTTCCTGGGCGTTCGGATAGATAGTAAGCTGTTGTGGAAAGCCCATGTCCAGGATCTTGTTCAGAAACTAAATGCTGCTTTATTTACCATTAGAACAGTATCTGAAATAAGTGACACTTCAACACGAGAAGTAGTCTACTTCGCATATTTTCATACACTTATGTCGTATGGTATTATTTTTTGGGGTAATTCTTCGCATTCAAAAAGGGTATTTTTGGCTCAAAAACGGGCTGTTCGAGCTATATGTGGTGTAAGTTCAAGAACCTCTTGTCAACCCCTATTCAATAGTCTGGGAATTCTGGCATTGCCCTCACAATATATATTTTCTTTAATGTCATTTGTTGTTAGCAATATTAGCCTATTCCCAAGAGTTAGCAGCTTTCACTCAGTTAATACTAGGCAGAAATCCAATCTGCATGTGGAATGCACTTCCTTGACTCTTGTGCAGAAAGGAGTGCAGTATTCTGCTGCATCCATTTTCAATAAGCTACCACAAGAACTCAAAAATCTTAGCAGTAGCCTAAACTCTTTTAAGTCTAAACTGAAGAGTTTCCTCATGGCTCACTCCTCCTATTCTGTCGAGGAGCTCCTGGAAGAGCTAAGATATTAACTAATTCTAGTGTTACATTGTTGATTTTCTTTATTTAAACTTACGACTTGTCACCTGAATGTTTATGTATATTTCATTTTATCTGTTTCTAATATTGTGTTATAATTTCATGTATTGACTCATTCCATGACCATGGAGACTTCTCCTTAATTTGGTCCCACAGAACAATAATTAAATAAATAAAATAAATAAATAAATATGTAGTACAGTATGGAAACCTGCTCCATTGTGCTCCAGGGAACATTCACGTGGGCGTCAATGAGTCCAGTGGAGCCTGTGCAAGGCACAGTGATGGCCAAAGAGTATTGTACTCTGGTTGCAGACCATGTAACCCCTTCATGACTGTAGCGCAACTTAACGCTACTGATCAAGTCTCATTCCTTTGTACTGGTTTAAAGAAAAAAAACCTAGCATAAAATTTGAAGACAAAGTTTCTCATAAAACATTACCCTAATTAAATATAGAAATCACTAAAACAAATTCAAGCTGACAAGTAAATGATTTTAAAATTAACTTTTGCAATAGTTCAACACAAGATCATTAAACAAACTCGTGGTTTTAAAATTAAGCCACAACTCATGCAACTACAAATGCATCAAGAGATAATGGTTATAATTGGAGGTGTATACTTAAAGCAGGATTACACAGCTTTCCTTTCATTACACATGCAGTGCCACTCTTGGTATGAGCCCTTTTACTCTCCAACACTCAGCAGGCCCAGCTCGCCCATCTCCTCCGGCAAGTCGTTGTACACATGGGGGAGAACACAAAGTAACAAGACAAGCTTCTAAAACACAGGAGCCAATTGAACCAGTAAATAAAATAAAAAAAATTAACCACACTTGATAAACCATCAAAACATGGGCATTTCACTACTAAGGAAATCATTCAGGAGTTGCAGTTGGCAATATCCATAGCAAGATTGAAATAGCTGACGAGAATTTCAAATGAGGCAACAAGAGGCAGCAATACATTAAATCACGTTGTTACCACAGTTCATGGGCTAACATTTAGCTTAAAAAAAAAAAAAAAAAAAAAACTATCCATCGTTCCAATTCCATCGTGAACAGAAACAAGGCTGTCCCCTCAGAGTCCCGCCCAGCATGCTTCCAAACACAGCCCATGCGCGACTCACGCCTTCTAGTGACTCCATGTTCTCTCTGTCTCTTGCTGTGCCTCAACTAAGGTGTGCTTTATATAGGCAAACTTTACACCAGACAGGATTGATAACTGCTAGGTCGATGTGCACACTTCAATGATCATCGTGTTTCCTGACAGCAGTGTCATTTTTCAGCAAGATAATGCACCCTGTCACAAGACCAGGAGAGTGATGGACTGGCTTGAGGAACACAGAGGTAAGTTCCACTTGATGTGCCATCCCTCCAACTCGCCAGATCTGAACCCAATCGAACACATCTGGGATGTGATTGAATGTAGCATCAGAGCTCATCATCCCCTTTCCCAAAATTTAAGGGAATTATGTGACTTGTATGTGCAGATATGGTGCCATCTCCTTCCAGTGTCCTACCAAGGCCTCATTGCTTCCATGCCATGGTGCTTTGTCACTGCTCTCGATGCCAAAATTGGCCATACCAGCTATCAAAGTAAGTGGTCATAATGCTCTGGCTGGTCAGTGTAAGTTATAATGTTTCAGGTGTTTTCTCTTTCAATTCAATGTTGGCTAGCATTTCATTAGTACTAAACCATGGTCACTATCAATGTTTCTACCTATGTAACTCTTTCAGTCCCTGAATATATTTTTGTAATACGAAGATTCAAGAATCGAGCCAACCTGAAATATTCTTTAATTCTCTGTGTTCTCCCTTCACAAGGAGTTCTTTTGAGAAGGTTATTTGGGATGACTGACTAGTGCGCCGCACATACTTCTATTAACCTTCCATTTTGTGCTCCTTTTCCTCACAGCCACAGTCATGTATCATTTATTTATTTATTTATTTATTTATTTATACATCAAGTTTCGTAGGACAGAATTGAGGAGCAAATCTCCAAGATCATGGAATGTGCCAGTACATGAAATTACAACATAAAAGTAATAGCAGATAAAAATAAAATGTTTACGGACCCAGAAGGAGTCAAGTTTAAGTAAACGCAGTCAACAATATGACATAAGAATCAGCTTAAGTTTTCAAGGAACTCCTCACAGAATAGGAGTGACCCATTTGGAAACTCTTCAGTTTCGATTTGAAAGCATGTGGATTACTACTAAGATTTTTAAATTCTTGCGGTAGCTTATTGAAAATGGATGCAGCAGTGTACTGCACACCTTTGTGCATGAGAGTTAAGGAAGTCTGATCCAAATGTAGATTTGATTTCTGCCTAGTATTAACTGAGTGAAAGCTGCTTATTCTTGGGAATAGACTGATATTGTTAACAAGAAACTAATATATATATATATATATATATATATATATATATATATATATATATATATATTAAAAACAAAGATTCCAAGACTTACCAAGCGGGAAAGCGCCGGTAGATAGGCACAATGAATAAAACACACAAGCACACACACAGAATTTCGAGCTTTCGCAATCGGCGGCTGCTTCGTCAGGAAAGAGGGAAGGAAAAGGAAAGATGAAAGGATGTGGGTTTTAAGGGAGAGGGTAAGGAGTCATTCCAATCCCGGGAGTGGAAAGACCTACCTTAGGGGGAAAAAAGGATAGGTATATACTCACGCGCGCGCACGCGCACACACACACAGACACAAGCAGACATATTTCATATATATTGAGAGGTCAATGTCAAAATGCCCAGGCTAGTTGAACAGGGGTCGTCAACAGGTTCACGAACTTACACCACTTATTGCACGAACTGTCCATAGACTGATTTTCATGTCGAATGATCACTCATGTCAGATACCGTTTGTAATAGTAAAAACGACAGCATTAAGTTTTTGAACAAGATCCTGAATGTGGGCTTTTAATGACACCTTACTATCTATCTGAACACCTATAAATTTGAACTGTTCAGTTTCACTAATCGTATGCCCATTCTGTGAAATTAAAACATTAGGTTTTGTTAAATTGTGTGTTAGAAACTGCAAAAGCTGAGTCTTACTGTGATTTAGCATTAGTTTATTTTCTACAAGCTGTGAACTTGCGTCATGAACTGCACTGTTTGAAACTGAGCCAGTGTTGCACAAAACATCCTTTACTTCCAAGCTAGTGTCATCAGCAAACAGAAATATTTTAGAGTTACCGTAATACTAGAGGGCATATCATTTACATAAATAAGGAACAGGAATGGCCCCAACACTGACCCTGGGGCAACCCCCACCCCCGCCCCCCCCCACCGCCCTCCCCCCCATTGACTGTACCCCACTCAGACCTCGCATCACAGCTATTCTCAACACTGTGATTGATGACCTTTTGCTGTCTGTTGTTAAAGTAAGAGGTGAACCAGTTGTGAGCTACTCCTGATATTCCATTATGATCCAACTTAAGGAGCAATATTTTGTGATCAACACAATCAAACACCTTAGTTAAATCAAAAATTTGTGTAGCATTCGAAACCTTTTGTGTAACCCATCCAGCACCTCACTGAGAAAAGAGAACATAGCATTTTCAATTGTTAAACGACTTCTAAAGCCAAACTGTACATTTAATAGCAAATTATGTGATATAAAATGATCAACTATCCTTACATACACATTCTTTTCAAAAACTTCAGCAAACACTGATGGCATAGAAATAGATCTAAAATTGTCTACATTATCCCTTTCTATAAAGTGGCTTTACTACAGTACTTTAATCGCTCAGGAAACTGACCATTCCTAAAGGAAAAATTACAAATATGGCTAAATACAGGGCTAACATGTGCAGCACAGTACTTTAATATTCTGCTAGGCACTCCATCATAACCATGAGAGTCCTTAGTCTTCAGTGATTTGATTATTGACTCAATCTCCCTCTTGTCTGTATCACACAGGAGTACTTCAGACATCAGTCTCGGAAAGGCATTTGCCAATAGAGGTATATGATTCCCTGTAGAAACTAAATTTTTATTTAATTCACCAGAAATGCTCAGAAAATGGTTGTTAAATACTGAACATATATCTGATTTATCAGTAACAGAAATATTTTTAGTGCGAACTGACTTTGTATTGTCATCGAACTTGTGCTGCTGACCAAACATTTCTTTCACAACTGACCATATGGTTTTAATTTTATCCTGTGAATTAGCTATTCTATTTGTGCACCACATACTCTTTGCCTTCCTAATAACATTTTAAGCACCTTACAGTACTGTTTGTAACGGGCAACTGTAGCTTGATAGTGACTACTTCTAATGTTTTGATAGAATTCCCACTTTGTTCTACATGATGTCCTTATCCCACTAGTCAGCCACCCAGGCTGCCTTTTACTGCTAATATGTTCTTGCTCCCCGAGCATGGCGTCCCAGTTCAATTCCCGGCAGGGTCAGGGATTTTCACCTGCCTTGAGATGACTGGGTGTTTGTGTTGTCCTCATCATTTCATCATCATTCATTAAAGTGGCAAGTTTGGACTGAGCAAAGGTTGGGAACTTTTTTGGGCACTGATAACTGCATAGTTGAGTGCCCCACAAACCAATCATCATCATCATCATCATCATTTTTACTGTTAATACCCGATTCAGAACATTCTGATGGAAAGCAACTCTCAAAGATCATGACAAATGTGTTAAGGAAAGCATTATATTTGTCATCTATGTTATCGGCACTATAAACATCCTACCTCTCTTGTTCTTTGCTTAGGCATCAGATAATATGAATTTAGGAGATCTACAAACATCCTTTTTCTTGCACAATCTCATACAAAATTAAAAATGAAGTCACCACATATAACTAATTTCTGGTACTTCCTATACAGTGAATCAATAACCCTCTGTAGCTTGAGCAGAAATGCTCTGAAGTCAGAGCTAGGGGACCTATAAACATAAAAAATTACAAGTTTAGTTCCATTTAATTCAACTGCCCCCTGCACAACATTCAAATATCTGTTCAGCGCAATGCTGTGATACATTTATGGACTCAAATGGAATACTGTTTTTTACGTAGATGGCCATTGCCCCCCCCTTCAAGGAACTCCTTGAAAAACAGCCAGCTAACCTGTATCCTGGTAAATGAAGCCTCTGAATTGTCAAAGTGTTTATGTGGTGCTCTGGTATGCCATTAATTTCAGAGTCAACATCTATAATCAGTTAACTACCTCTTATATTTTGATGAGATGTGCTAATTACTTCTCTACTTGGAAACATGACGTCCTCTGAAGGTGATTCCTTAGAGGGACTTTCTTTAAGCAGGTATCACATCTGTGATGTGCTTTATCAGTTTTTTTCCAGTTGGGATCTTTGTAAACCCATGAGATAGTGACTGAGATTAGACTAGGACATAATAGGCTAGAAACAACCAAAACATATTTTTAGACTCGAACCTCTGAGGTGTTCCCAATGAACGGTTAACCTTTATCTTCAGATTTCACCAAGACCAAACTCTTACATTATTTTCTGTTTACTGCCTTCACTAATGACTGCATTCCGGTGTCTTATTATGATTAAATTTCAAACTTCAGATGCAGGTTAGATGTGTACATGTATAACTACAGTGTGTGTTGCATATCTCTTGAGTCTTAGTATGATTTTTCTGTCTGTCTGCTGCAGATAACCCTTTACTCTGTAGGCAGTTTCACTATTCATTATTATAAATACTTGTGCTCTACATTTATCCGGCTGTGTGTGGATAATCCTGTGATCCCTACTCCAAAAATTTCCCTTCTCTGGCCATCTGCACCGCACCAATTACAAAGTACTACCAGCTGGTCCATCTGGACTGTTCTTCTTTAATACGAATTTCGGAGCTTGTGTTGTTCTGAAATGCGATGAAAGGTTCATTCGGACATGCATGCATGTCCAGAGGAACATTGCATCATAATTCAGAATGACACAAGTACTGAAGTATCGTATTTGTCCAGTGACACCGGGTAAGCACTTTCAAGTAAAATGTCTCCCCTGTATAGGAATATATATAATGGATGTACAAGTACAGGTTGTAGATACACAATTGATGACATATGAAAGTTTGGGTTTGGCCATGAGTCGTGTCAAATGGTAAGGCAACCACTCACAATAAACAGGAAATCCGGGTTCGAGTCTCAGTCCAGCAAAAATTTTCATTTTCATCTTTCCAGTATCCACTTTATGAAATTTCTATGAGATATGCTCTTCCAACAACTCGGTGGCCATACAGTCAATTCTCATTATGCAGCCCACTCTCAAAGATGTGTATTAGTTCTTTCATTCTTATTGAGCATTTTGGGTGCTGTTGGGTGAAATGTGCATAAATAAGGCACTTAATCATGATGAGCTGTAGACGACAGTTGAGTGGGCATGGCTCAGGCTGGTTCCATGACGCAGTGGTGTTTTGTTGAGACTACCATGAATTATCAATGTGAGTAGTGTGAAAATGAGTGCTGCTTGTTACTAGGTAGATGTCTTCATTTCAGTTGCTTGGGAATGTGTTCAAGAAGGAATGAATTCTGTGCTGTGGTGGCAAAAGTCATAAGGGGATTGTGAATTTCAATTACACTATGTTCTGTGCTTTATCACAGGTGTAAACTCTCAGTTGTCAGGGAAGGAATGAGAGCCACTGTTATCAGCTGCTGCAGTGTCTATAGTACAAGCAAATATTACCTGTTGGGCATGATTGCCACATCTGAAAGTTCACATCCATGTGCAGTCATCTGCCACAATACATGGACTTCCATGTTTTAACAGTGTGTGTAACCCTGATATTTAACAGCCCATTTTGTCAGTTATATAAAACTTATAAAGAGTAACCCAGTATCTTATGAATGGACTGACCATATACATTAATCTTTCTTCCTGTTTTTTCTATATTGACAGTTTCAGGTTCCTTGAGGCCAGTGTGGCCTTCATAATAAGGTACTATCAGTCTTGTATGAAACTAACCCTCGCACATATTTAGGCGCTTTTACCTATAGTGTCCTCACAGTACATTTGTTCTTGCAAGTTCAGCTAGTACTTAAATACAGCACCATGTGATTGGGAGTGTTACTTTTGAAGGTAATATCTGCTAAAATGACATCTGTGTAGTATTTCCTAACTAGGAAATTGAAATGATCACACAGGAATTTCGTTTCATATTGCTGAAGGGAGATGGAATAGTGTTTACTATAGATTGGCCTTTTGCATTAGAAACTGTTAGATGTTCATCATGCAGGTATTACTGAAGACAGGTGTAACATTGTTTAGCATAGATTGCCTGTTGCATTAGATGTTATTGGATGGTCGTCATGAAGAAACTTTCTCATGTTTTATTATAGTAAGATTCAGTGCGTATGAACTAAATGGACACTAGTTGGAAGGAAAAGTTTTTTTTGTGCAGCAAGTACAATGGGCATTTATTCTACAAATTTTGTTGAAGTATTCCATTCAGCATTCTGTTGTTTCAGTTTTGGATCGAATGATATGCATCAACTGTCAAGATGTGATTAAAGGAATGTGTCATCTATTCTCCAGAGCTGCAGCTGTTCGTGGAAAGAAGTACATGTGTGGTATGTTGGTTATTTCTCAAGATGTGTGGTACCCTTCGTCTCTCTACATTTACCAAATACCAAGAAAGACTGAAATCTACAGTTGATGCAGCACATCTATAATTAACGGCACCTCCGTGTGTGACATGCCATTTGTCCATATAATAACATTGATTTTTATACACCATTTGATTATGAGTGGCGATCCGTCTTTTGTGGATGTTTGTCTTACCTCCAGTGCTGCCTTTGTTATTCATTTTACAAAAATTATTTCATTTCTTGACTTCAGATATTTAAATCTTTTGTTGGGAGCTAGTAATACACCAGGGAGTCTCATTTTCTCTGTGAAGATGTACATAGAATTACTATCCTTCAATAATATGTGAAATTCCTCAGGGCAAGATACATTTTTTTATAACTAAGAGGAACTAAAATTAAAAAGATACTGTTCATGTAAACCAAATTAAGCACATCTCTCAAAATAGATACCCTTTGGGGGTGGTGGTCCGAGTGTGAGCACTTGCCTGCATGCACTTACATTAGACATAACTTGCATGACTTGGCAAATGATATGGTTGCAACTGATGCGGAAACTTCCTTTAATGATGGGCAAATAAATGCAAATGTTACGTATTAATATTATATGTGAACTTTCTCGTGTGGCTGTTTGTGGTGTGTGTTGAAATATATTACAAAAAAATTCTTGAAGGAGAAATGCCCTTGATTTCTTTGTTGTGGCATGCTTCAACAGTAGAAATACATAATTTAATTTTCAGTAAGCACGGAAATCATGTATTGGTTTATCCTCATAATATATGGAAGAGCTCTGATTCTGCCAACATGTTAGATTGTTCGCACTGTTTTAAGTGTTTTGGCAGACACATTGGTTCTTCATCAAATAGGAACACAGGTGTTGCACTTCTTACAAAGTTCATTGATCATTTACTGAGGTTAACATGGTTTTTGGTGCAGTAGGGGTGTAAAAATTTCATTAACTGGAGTGTTTTTACATTGTATTTTCTGATGTGTTTATTCATGCTGTTGAGACTTGGACATCATTTCTAATGTCTCCTGTGTGTTCGGTTCCTCTGTTCTGTATTGTGGTGGGTACAGGAATCAATAAGTGTGGCAGTTGTAAGTGAACCTTGTAAGAATACTGAAAAATTTTGTGTACATTCTATATGGAATTAGTAGAATGGAATGTTATTTGGTTACGTATACAATAGTGTACTTCTTACATTTCCACAAATGTGGAGTTCTTATTAAAATTAATTGAGGGTAAATGAAATCCTTGCAGAATTCTTTGTCTTGTGTTCCCATTGTGAAACTGAATAAATCAACTAAATTATTCACATAAAACCATTCGTGAAATTGTCACTGACAAATTTGTTCTTTTACTCAGTAAACGTGATATTGTGAAAACTGTTCAGGACAACCACATAACAATGTCAGCACAAATATCTTGATCAGTGTGTTATAGCCTTGATAAAGTATCTTAAAAATGATTCTGATGTGATATATTATTGATGTGATAGATGCTTGTGGAGTGTTTAAGGTTCCAGGCTTAAGTTGGTGTCAGTTAAGTATGCGAACAGTAGTAGGTAGACAGTTCTAGCCCTAAAAATTACTTCTTGTATTTCATCTCCTTTATTATGGTAGTCCAAGCATTATCATATCCCAAAAGAGAGGCTATGCCAAAAGAATAACAACTTTCATTAACAGGCAAAAGTCATGCTATAAATGATGTACTGACTGGTGATAAGAGCTAAATTGTATGCAGAAGAGCTAAACTTTATGCAGAATACATTCTTGCTTTTCATCTTTATTATTACGAGGGTTGGAACTTAAATAGTGGCAACTATTTATTCACAACCGCCAGTCCCATCGATCGAACAGAGCAGCCACAGCTCGTGCTGTATGTGCCCACGCGTTGTCATGCAAAGTGATTGGTGGGTTGTGCAGAAATTGTCGCCACTTCTTTCGCAAAGCTGGTCGCAGGTGATGCTCCAAACACGAACAGTAATATGACTTAAGTCCTTGTGACTTTGATTTGATTCTGAAGATGAAGGAACCACTTTGTGGCATTCGCTTCAGAACTGTTCCAGAGATTCGACTGGCTGTAGATTGCTCCATTGGCACCATCAAAGGAACAGGCTCTGCTAATGGCATACTACGCCGTCCACATCGCTGGCAACAGGTTCTACACAATGCTGTTGACTACTTTGAAGGACAGTAACAAGTTACAACCCTCGTATTTAAAAAGAAAAAAAAAAACCTCATGTTTGCTGCATAAAACTGGATCATGTAATGACTCATACACACTTAAGTATGAAAATCAAATCACATATTTTTTAACAGTAGCATTGTTGTGGGGCTAAAGAAGAAAGGAGCAGGAGGAGCACATGTGGTGAAAGAGGCAACTCGTGCAGCTCTTCAGGCACAAAAAATGCAACTCTTAATGTGTCATTAGAGAGTTTTAAGATTTTAATGTTACGGATACTCATTCTTAATATTTTATTTTCATTTTTTCATTTTTTATTTTTTTATCCCCCCCATAGATTTCATGCAATGAATTTATTGTTAAAAAGCAAAGTAACAGCATCCACAACTATCTGTCTGAATGAATTTTTGTTTGAGTTGATCTTGTTTGCTGAACTAAATTTTTTGGAGGTTGTTAACTTTTCTGTTGCACTTCTGATCCCTAACCACAAAATAAAAATTTGTAGGAGGAGAAGATTAACTGTTTGACTAAATGTCTTTATTTTTTGTTTTTTCTTCACCCTAGGTGAAAAATAAAAAAAGTAACGTTGTATGAAAGATGAGATGCTAATAATTCTTCGTTATGAAAACCATTGTTATATCCTTTGTGCACTTCCTCTAATTGTATTAAAAAACTTTAGTTATTTGTGTGACAGACTAATTATTCTATCCATTTTATAACAGTGTTTACATATCTTATTTAAAAATACAAAGATTGAGTTTTGTGTGTACGAAAGGGAACTATATTTTTCGTGTTTCATGCGTTATATTGTAGTGGTTACTTGTAATAGAAAATTTACTTTGAAGATATGCTGACTGTATTCTCTTCTTCTTCCACAAGGAATGTTACGGAGTTATTGAGCAACCAGTTGACAGTCTTCTTATGGAAGAGGATCAACAGGAAAACATTGACCCAGAAATAGCACGAATGAATCAAATGAATACACCTGGAAGTTCTCCTGGCCAGCATGGCATTATGCCAGACAAATCAGCTAGCACATTGGCATCTGCAGATTTACCAACAGACATGAGTGATACTACAGAGTCTGATGTGGAGAAGACAGCAGGTACAGTAATCCTTATAAAGTATATGGCTCGTAGGAAAGCAGGAACGGAAATATCCTAATGTTCTCCATATGCAATGTTCTAGAAGATCTGTTGTTATATTATGTTACATTAATATAATTTGTCACTGACAGGGAGAGGTCCCCTGTGGCGAGAACAACTTCTTGAAACCACCTATATGGTGGTGAAGGGTAAGGTCGCAGGCATCACTGTAAAGCCATTAACCCTGGTGGTCCCTTGTTTATGAGTAATTGATAGAAAAGAATTTGGCATAACAGTCTAGAGTGTTATAAATTATACATTCATTTTAAGTGATGGCATAGTGTGATGGCTGGTGTACAAAACTGATATGCTGAAGGTGATGAGTTTGAATCTTGTCAGATGCTTTCTAGATTTCTATTTTAAATTTTTGTCAAAATGACTTCCATTGCTATTTTTATTTAATTATATAATTAATTGGTTCAAATGCATTTCACCCCCTGGTGCTTTGCCGCACCATTTTGTCCACTGTATTAACATTTTTATTTCCTCTCATTTTGTCTTCCTATCATTCTTTTTTCATTTGGAATCTCTGTCCATCTGGTTTTAATTATATTTATTTATTAGCTTTGAGTTAATTTCTTCTGTTTTAATCATTTAATATTTTCATCCATGGTATTACACTATTCCTCATTTTGCTTGATTTTTTTTATAATAATCCCTTATTTCAGTTAAAACTTAAATGTCTTGTTATGACCATAAAAATTTTAAGATTACCAATGATAATAAAGCATTTGCTTAAAGTCAGGAAAATTAGGGAAAGAATTGTACAGACAATATTTGCAATCTGTAATGAAACTGGAACTCAGAGGAAATGATTTTTGGTACTTATTGATTCATGGAATGGTTCTTTGGAGAGCACAATATGTGTTTCCTCCAAAATGTACTCACCTGTGTCAGCCATGTGAAGAACTTTATCATCAGGTGAAATATAAGATAAAAATACTTCAGAGTGCACCTGAATTACTTCAAGGTAAATGCAAAATTGCTGAATGTGAAGATGTAATCAACATCCATTCAGTTGTAAATTGGATTATGTTTGCACCAGCATATGGTAACATAATGCGGTATTCCTGCTATGGATCGAAATTGTGTAATGGAAAGCTCTTATTTCAGGACAGTAATGTCGTGAACTCCCCTTCAAATTTGATGAAGAAACAATGTGAATATAGAAACATAGCATTTACATTTTGTCCATGGTGCAACACCATTTCATCTTTCAAATGTTTGATGGTTAACATCCAAAAACTGCATGTCTCTCAGCAAAAAATTAATTTTCGTGACTGATGCAGTATCAGTATAATTACTATTAAATTATTTTGCCTTTTGTTCTTTAGCTGCTGAATCAGTATTTTTAAACACTTAAATTTTGCAATACATAAATAAAAATAATTAAGACTAGTTTAACAAAGATTCCAAATGGAAAAAAAGAGAGGAAGACAAAATTTGAGCAAAATTGGTTTAGAAATTTAAAAAAGTACATTTGAACCAATTAACTGAATGGATATAATGATGGAAGTCATTTTGATAAAAATTTAAAACTGAAAATCTAAAAAGTAGACAGGATTCAAATCCATCACCTAGCATATCAGTCTAGTATGTTACCAACTTTTTTCTGTTGTTTTCTGTTGCTTTCTCATAAACAGTGGCCCAGGATGAATGGCTTTAGGGCGTGATGCCTTGGACCCTAACCTACACCACGAAGTAGGTGGTTTCAAAAAGCTGATCCGACCACGGGGGACCTCTCCTCCTTTGATGTGAGATTAAGATATATATCTCAATTTCACTACATTCTGAGGCACTGTAATCTTTCGATGATGGTAATCATAGTTGCTACTTGCAATGACAAATCTAATTAGCCTCAAAATTAATTTGGTGTGTGTGTGTGTGTGTGTGTGTGTGTGTGTGTGTGTGTGTGTGTGAGAGAGAGAGAGAGAGAGAGAGAGAGAGAGAGAGAGAGAGACTGACTTTAATCTTTAGTCTTGTGACACACTGAGTTGCTCATACACTTTGCTTGCCCTTTTAGGAAAGTTACCTAAGACAACATGTGGTGTCAGCTTCCAAATGTGTAAGTTCATGGAGAAATTCATAGTTTTAAATTTTATGTAGAGTGACACCTGTTGGAATAATAATGGACAATTGCATGTGGTGGAAGCTATTTCATTTTGTGATAAACTCTACTAATATTACTGTCTTTGATAGTTCTAAATGGATGTCATGTGATAGTAACTGTTACAGTCAATGCCAATGTTACATTACCACATGGATAGCTGGTTAAAAATTGCAGTTGCTGTGTTATTCACAACATAACAAGTTTTGTGAAATTTTGTTCATCCCTTGATTTTCATTGTGAGTGATACAGTTAATATAGTTCCATGAAGAAGTGAAATATTTTTTTCAAATTAACAGAATTTAAATGACAACTAAGGAAAATAGCATGTTTCCCATTTATAGCATTCTCCAGTTACCTTTAAGTTTAGTTTAGTACTGAATTCACAGTAGGCTTCAAAAGAGCCTGTATGATAACAGTGTGAATATTTAACCCCCGACTTTGAGATAATGTGAACTTTGCATGTAGGGGAATGCTCACCAGTGGGCACAGCAGTGGAATCTCTCTTGCATCAGAGAGTAACTTCAGTGTTATCTGAAACATGAGGATGACACAAACCTTAACATAAACAGCACACTGAGCAAGACAAATGGGTATTTAAGAAAGAAAGAAAGTAAGTAAGTTAATGTCCTAGCTGAGGTTACATTTATACACGCACAAAGTAGTTACACAAGTCATCTATAAGCAGCATGGAAATTTGGGCTCCAAGCCAAGCAGCATCAGATTGAGTTAAAATTTTCAGATGGACAGAGATTTAACACAAAGTTGGGGCATGTCTCCACTCTAATTTATGAGATTCATGTTGTTTTTGAAGATATTAGTGCACAAAAAATACAGCTTTCAAAATTGCATTTGTTAACTTGAAATCTGTGTGATTTTAAGTAAGCATTGTAATTTTTGAGGTTGTGAACACCACTGGAGTCTAAGCAGTGCCTTTTGCACCAACGAAAACATTGTTCAGAACATCATAGGCCAAGTGATGTGGCGCAGTGGTTAGCATACTGGAATTGCATTCGGGAGGACAATGATTCAAACCCGCATCCGGCCATCCTGATTTAGGTTTTTCGTGATTTCCCTAAATTGCTTCAGGCAAATGCCAGGATGGTTCCTTTGAAAGGGCACAGCCGACTTCCTTCCCCATCCTTTCATAATCCACTGGGACCAATGACTTCACTGTTTGGTCCCTTTCCCTCAACCAGCCAGCCACTCGACATCTAAGATACCCTTCCTTGTTTCAAAAGGCATGGGAGGATCTCATTCTGCTAGTTACAGAGATATATGGGAGTCCAAGTACATAAGTTATTGACAACATAGATTTTTCCATCATATTAACTAATGATATTTTTGTTGGCTCTGCAGCCAGAACATATAATCATTTACACACAAAATTTCAGTGGTCCATATGTCTACCATACTCAAGAGAGAATGCTATTTGCTAATCACAATGAAATTAATTCATACCATCAACATTGGCCCTTTTATGCACCACAGAAAACAAACAGTGGGTGTGCCAGAAATTGTCACTGCAGCCACCTAACGCAAGTGGAAGTACTACACCCGATGATAAAACCTAGCAGGAATAATGACTGTCCTTTGAGCACCTCTGTCAATATATCCTGCAGGCTGAGTCCAAGACCATTGTTTTTTAATGTGAGTTAAAACAGGATTCCACATTTTACCTAAAGGGTAGTCCTTGTCGCTATTTGCAGTTTTGTCCTCCAATTTAATTTCGACTGATTCCTTTAAAAACACAGATCCCAATTGCAAGATGCAGGGGCATCTATATGTGTCTCATTGTAATCATTCTTTGTCCCTTGGTTAGACAGTCCTCTGCCATCACAGATTTCTCAGGTTTTTGTGCTCTACACATCTATTGTGAATGGTGCAAATTGTAAGGTCAGTGTGTGTGTTTCCACGATGGCAAGAGATCTTGTAAACATCAGACTTCCTCAATCCTTGATCAGCATTTACCGAGCCAAGGTTCGCTCTGATCTTCATATGGCAGTAAGGGAACCAGTATGACTGCATCTTCTACTAGCTGCAGTGAAGGTTGAAACTCAAAGACATTACAGATCTGTTTGACCATGTAACCATTCTACTTTAACACGAGCTTTAGGTATTGTAGCTGCTGTGTCATTCTTTCTGCATCTGAGATGACGTAAGCCTTCCTTGTTGACATTCGCAGGAGCCCTGTGCATTGGTATGGTGGATCACAACTAATTGCATGTAGATACCAGTCCTTATGCATTGGTATTTTATAAACACTGTATCCCAGAGGCCCATTGTTCCTTCTGTAGACCAGTACATCCAGAAACAGAAGCTTTCCATCCCTTTTTACACTCCATTATGAACTTAATATTGAGTTGAAGGCAATTAGAACAATCCTGGAAATGGTTCAGACTGTGACCACACTGTAAATGTATCATCAATGTATCTCTAAAAGCAGGTAGATTTTAAAAACTGCCACACTCAGTTTTTGTATTCAAAGTCTTCCGTAACTAAATTGGTAACTATGGTGGGTAAAGGATTACCCAGAACCACTCCATTAGCTTGTTCAAAATGATTGTCATCGCATAAAAAGTAAGTCAATGTCAGCATGTGATGACAAATTTCATCATTTCTGTGTCCAGTTTTTCCTTATTAACAGCAAGGGCCCTTGAAGAGAAGCCTAGGTAAAAAGAGAGACATACATCAAAGCTCACAAGCAAATTCGAGGGACCGAAACGCAGAGACTTCAAATGTTGGATGAATTGCATAGAACTGGAAATATGGTGTTCACATTTTCTGATGTGAAGGCTAGAAACAGACACCTAGTTGTAAATATGGGGTGAACCCAAATCGCTCAAAATAGGAACCCTGTCTTTGTGGCCTTTTGGCCAACCGTCTAATCTTGCCAGAACAGCAACACTGGGATGACTGTTTTTGAAGCAAATATTTGGGTACAAAAATCTTTCTCAGAAGTGAAAGAGTCTTCTAGTTTATTAATTCAGTATGGTAATTTTGTGTAGATGATTGTATGATCCGGCTACAGATGTGACAAAAATATCATTACGTCTAGCCTACATAATGCTTGAATGCTGACCTATTCTGTGCGTACACATCGAATGGGTGGCAATGATAGGCAACAGTCAGAGGCCAGTGTAACTAGCAGCATGGCTGTGGCATACCTTACTCTATTCACAGAATCACTTCTGAGTGAGAGACTGTCATATAAGCCCTGGCTTTTGCCTCTGGTGACAGTACTCACAATTTTACAATGCTTGTGTTATGTTTCCACCATTTAGAACATGGTGCACAGAAAGCTTTTTATTTACTGGTGAGATGGCAGGGGCTTACTTGGTTTCTACTAATGTTTTGAATACACATTTTGTTGATTTTAATGCATTTTTACAGCACTAATAATTCATAACTTGTGTATGGTTGCTAATAATGTTGCTGTTCACTCTAACCCTCTCTCCCTGTAAAGTGCATTACACTTCAGTGTCCTTATCTGTCCATTCATACACAGACAGAAAATTTGATGCATGGGATAGGATAATTGTTGGTGAACTAATAATAATATTAGATTCCCTGTAGTTGGTGATTCACGATAAGTGGCTGTAGTTAATTCGTAGTCAGGTTTCTCAAGTACTGTTCAGATTATCCAGTACTTGCACTAACATATAAAACTGTCCATAATCATAGTACATAATTTGAGTTCTTTAGTTATCATAAATAGGCATTTAAAAAAGTTATGTCTGCAAATATAATACTTAGGACAAATTCTAGTACACTTTTGTAAAATTGTATCTTACTCGGGAAGTAATTTACACTGTAATTAGAGAAGCCTGTGACTGCCTACTTAATTAGATAAAATATATTATAAGCAAATGAACAAATATTACATCTGTGCCTACAATGATATGTCATCTGCAATGTAAAATGTGATGCATTCTTCTCTGTGGTCTCTGTACAAATTGCACACTTCTGTGTTTTGATGGTTTGGTAGCCAGTATCTCTGAAAAGTTTGTAACCCACTTCTGACTTACATGGCCTCATAATAATTAACTCTCAATAATTTGAAGTATGGGCTAGAATTTGTGCCTGTTCAAACAGACAATATTTACGTAGAGCTTTCTTTTAGTCGCTGGTGATTTTTATAGATTTCTGTACCAGATGTGCTGCTGGTGTTCAATAAAGTGTTGGAAAACAGTTTATATTCAGTCCCACATCGGTACAGTCACATTCACACAGAGTATTGTAAGTACATAGGACTCTCGCTTGAGACCATTACTGCCTTCACAGGACACATTATCTCTTCGATTTCTTTGGACAGAAAAAACCAGTTTTAATGCATTGGGTGTTAATAGTCAGTCTATTTTTCTCAATGATATTCCAGTTAAGACTATTAATGTCATATGATAATTGTTTTATGCCGATTGATTGGATGTGAATTTGCATTTGAGTGTGTGCCGTGAATTTGCATTTGAGAGAGTGCTGTTCTAGTGATCTGTGCCCAGTAGTTCTTTTGTCTGAACAGACACTAGATAGTTTAATTCAGCACTGAGAGAGTCGTTGTCTAATAAGTTTTTAGCGTTGTGTGTCAGAACTCTGACACAAAAACCTAAAAGCATGTCAAACAAGGATGATCATGACGGCAAGAGAAACTGTCCAACTGCTTTGTTCAGACAAAATGACTACAGAGTATATGACATGAGATTAGTGCTCTCAGTAAACTATAGGCACATACTTGCTCAATCAGGTGCACACATTCGCAATCAACACAAAAGAATCAGAATTTTCTGTTTCTCCCAGTCTGTGGAGCAACAGTAAGTAAAAAAGACAAATTATATACAGTGTATTTTACAATTTCTATTACAGGCTTCTGAAGGTTGTAAAGGGACTTAGCAAATGAAGTTTTGATAAGGAATGCATGTCCATAAGTGTATAATTTGGATGTAAAGTAAATTTGAAGATCAGATCACTTTTAAATCTTTCACTTCACACTACACACATGCAGCAGAAACAGTGGGCTTCAACCCGTGTGCTCTGCCCAAGTCCACGGCACGGGCAATGTTTTGAGTATTTGTTGTCAGGTTATCTTTTGTGTGACGTAGATGACATCGTAAAAGGTGTGTGTGTGTGTGTGTGTGTGTGTGTGTGTGTGTGTGTGTGTGTGTGTGTGTGTGTCTTACCACCACAGCAAGCACTCAATGGTTGCGAACATACCAGTTTCTTGCAGCCGTTGTTGTAGTTGTAGAGAAATAGAGAAATGATATGTGGTATCATAATTGCAACAGGGGCTGATGAAGGTGACTAAAAAATCCTAGAATACTAAGTGGAAGACAGTCATGGCCCCAGTCTTAGATATTATGGTAATTTGTGTGAATGTGACAGCACTTAGCTTGGACTGAATCCAAACTGATTTTCAGCGCACTTCGACAGTGCTGTGAAATATAACAAGGTGAAATAACTTCACTCACTTTGATACCACTCTCGATATAGGTGTTACTGTATCTTTTCTTATGGCAGAGAACTGGAAGACAGTATGTCACTTGATATTTTATTTTAGTATATAAGCTTATTTCGGCTTTATTGCCTTCATCATTACGTATCCTGACCCCGTAAATGAATGGACGTATGTCAACTTTGAGTCTGGTTTTTTTTCATCATATTTTTAAAGTTGTTACATAATTTGCTGTTGCATGTGTTTTTTGCCCCCATTGTCTGACAGTTGTAGAAATTCAAGTTTGAAACTAGTTGTTTACTCAGAACAACTAGCCATCAAAACTGAATTTCTGCAACTGTCAGATGGGGAAAAAAGTATTATAATATATATAGAACAGCAAGTTATGTAACAACTTTAAAAAGTGACATCTAACAACTACAGACAGCAATAATAGTTCACTCAAAGTTCACATATGTCAATCTACAATGCCAGGACTTTTACTGATGAAGGCAATAAAGGCAAAATAAGCTTATATACTAAAATAAAATATCAAGCAGCACACTGTCCTGCAATTCTTTGTGTTACATCACACTGTACATAATATATGCTGCAGGTCCCACAATAAAGTTTCTTTTTCTCCTTTATTTTGCACACTTGATATACAAACCATCCTGTAATTTCCTAAATCTTATTGTTCAGAGTACAGTTCACATATGGCTGATGATAACAGTAGAAATATTCTGTATAGAAACATTTTCTTTAAGGGTGTATGCATAATTGAAGACTCACAAATATCAAATGCACTGGAATATCTGACTCCACTAATAATGATTTGTGTTTGGATTGACCTACCTCTTTTGAGTGCCTGTTTCTATACTACACTATGTAATCAAAAATATCCAGATATTTGGCTGAAAAGACTTAAAAGTTTGTGGTGCCCTCCTTCGGTAATGCTGGAATCGAATATGGTCTTGGGCCACCCTTAGCCTTGATGACAACTTCCACTCTTGCAGACATACAATCAGTTAGGTGCTGGAAGGTTTCTTGGGAAATGGCAGCCCACCCTTCACAGAATGCTGCACTGAGGAGAGCTATTGATTTCGGTTGGTGAGGCCTAGCATTGATTCGGCGTTCCAAACCATCCCCCAGATGTTGTATAGGATTCAGGTCAGGCCTCTATGCGGGCTAGTCCATTACAGGGATGTTATTCTCCTCCACAAGCCATGCATTATGAACAGTTGCTCAATTGTGGGGAAAGCTGCAATCGACATCCCCGAATTGCTTTTCAACAGTGGGAAGCAAGAAGATGCTTGAAACATCAGTGTAGGCCTGTGCTGTGATAGTGCCACACAAAACAACAAGGGGTGAAAGTGCCCCCCCCCCCCCCCCCCCCCCCCCCCCCATGAAAAACGTGACCACACCATAACACCACAGCATCCAAATTTTACTGTCAGCACTACATACATCAGCAGATGACTTTTGCGGGCATTCGCCATACTCACACCCTGCCATCGGATCGCCAGTTTGTGTACCGCGATTCTTCACTCCTCACAATGGTTTTACACAGTTCAATTGTCCAATATTTATGCTCCTTACACCAAGCGAGGCATCGTTTGCCATTTAACAGTGTGATGTGTATCTTATGAGCAGCCACTTGACGATGAAATCCAAGTTTCCTCACCTGCCTATTACACATTATGACCCTCTTCAACTGTCAGTGGTCTCTGTCGGCCAGCAGACAAGGTTGGCCTGTACGCTTTTGTGCTGTATGTGTGTCTTCATGTTTCCACTTCACTATCACATTGGAAACAGTGGACCTAGGAATGTATAGGAGTGTGGAAATCTCACATACAGATGTATGACACGAGTGTCACCCAATCACGTGACCACGTTCAATCCATGAGATCTGTGGAGTGCCCATTCTGCTCTCTCACAATGTCTAATGACTACTGTGGTCACTGATATGGAGTACCTGGCAGTAGGTGACAGCACAATGCACCTAATATGAAAACCATATAGTTTTTAGTGGTGTCCGGATACTTTGACTCACATAGTGCATGTCAGGAACATCTTGTACTTTTCTCTAAATCTTATAATTAAGCAAATATTACTAACCAGAAATATTTTTACATAAATATTCAGATTTTAGGACAGGAAACTTTCAAAAAGTCTAGTGTTACTGTCTCCTAACGCAAATTTTTCTTTATCCAAGAACGTATGCTATTACTAGAAAGGAAGATTTCTCGTAAACAATAACATGAGAGATAGTGTGAAATTTTTGGTTCTACCAACTTAATATGAAATAGGAAGTTTTTGTGAAATATTGCGAAATTTGGCATTTTCTCAATTCCTAAGTAAAAAGTCTTACAAATGTGAAGGCAGAAGTTTACTGATGTTGGCCATTGATAGTTATTTACTGTTGAAACTGGATCTTGAGTCTGTCTTGAGTCAAGTCTGAGGTTACCCATATAGTCTTAAAATAAGCATTCATTTCCTTTTTAACAAACTGCTGCATACATGTGGCACAGCCTGTAAGAGCTTTATCTGCCAAAGTCAATTTTCCAGACCCTTTTGCACAAGAAGTCATAGGAAAAACATCACACTTTGGAAAGATCTTAAGTGCAGTTTTTTAATTAAACTGGATATTTTCACAGTATGCAAATACAAATACAAAAACTACCAGGCGCAGCACTTGAGTTTTGCAGACACGGCCTTTCATGTTTGCTTCTTTCAGTCAGTCGGGCTACACTACAGATCAGGCTCTGTCCACCCGCAAGATACACAATCGTGGGACATCACGTTCTGTCTTGTGAGTGGTAGTTAGAAGCAAGCCAAGCAACTGCATGTCAATTACTTGATTTTGAAGCTGAAGTGCCATATTTGGTGGTTTCCGTATATACAATCTTATGAAAATTTGCAGTTTAAGTGATGCACGGAATTAAAGATCTCTCCAAAATGCACAATTTTTGGAACAATTTGCTGTGTTAAAGTTTTTAAATGTAAGGGTGTTGGATAACGCTGTTACCCGTATTCCGAGTTTAAACAGTTCAAAGACTGTCACCATTTTGGCAAGAAGGAATTTTTAATGAAGAAACTTGCAAGCTTTTGAAAAACAAGAAGTACCTCAGTCAGAGATAAAGTAAACAGTGACTAGCTTGCCAACTTTTACAGCTACAGATACAGACGAGTCTGGCTTTGCAATGTGGTTGCTGAACAACATTTTCTGGATTCATTTTTCAGTGTACTTCTGAACAAAAAAGTGACTTTGGTGGTCAAGATAAATGGGACATCTTCTCTCAGGTTACAGTCGCAGTGGCACCGATATCAGTGGAGTCTGTTGACGACAAACATCAGCCAGAGGCAGCTGATATTTTCAAAACGGTATACCACTACAGGTGTGATCACCAGGTAGCCGATCTCATCGTCCAAACGTAAAGATTTCAGATGACAATAAGTGACAAGAATGGTGTTTCTTACATTTATATTTACTGCAATAGATCTTTTTTGGGATGTCGTAGGTTTGTATTAACTGTCTACTAATTATTATTACTGCTTACTGTCATTTTTTATGTCAGTGGGATGGTGATTCTGTTATGCGAATTGGTTTGCAGATATGGTGTATGGGTTTCCACTTTCCAGTGCTTCAGGTGTTCCAAATATTTTGTTCTAAAGTTTATGCTTGTCTTTCACATGTATGCTGGATGACAGTCATTGGAGGTTAATTGATGTGTGTTTGCACAACTTCAAATAAATACAGCAGAACAGGGTTTGTAATCTTGCTTTTTTCCTCTCCTCATCTCAGTATGTTTATAAAGCTTGTCTGGTTATTCCAGTAACTTACGAAAAAGTGTACAGTAATCACAACATTCTTTTTGAGACAGGCATAGCTCATTCAAATGCATTCAGCATCTTTTTAAGTGCAGAAACCACAGTGTAGCAGCACTGAAACATCATGGTATCCATCTTGACCTAGGAGGTTAGATTCTAATGTACTTCATACATAGAATAGAGTCTAACCTAATCCAACTTCCTTGACCTCACCAAAAACTGATGAAGGGGATTGGATGCATTGTGACCAAACTGTTGGCCGATGTTATTGGGTGACCTCTGCCAACTATTGTTGGTGCCACTGTGAACACAACCTTAGTGCTGCTGTCATCTCACAAATAGAAATTTGAAGTGATGAGAATGCTTTCTTTCGAGTAACTTTCAACGCTGTTTGGATGCAGAGTTATTTGTCGTTTAATTGGCAATGTTCGAAAGGTTCTAAAAAGATTTTTTTTAGCAATGACACCATATGTTATATATGTGATGCCAGTAAATATAATATACAGTAGACTTTCAACTGTCTGACTCATGACTATTAGACCTACTTATTAAAGCCATAATAATACTTCCCCACGATAAAATGAGAATTAATTTATTGTACATGCTATATTTTTCCAAAGCTTAAGGAATAAAGTGCTGGCTACAACATTGTGTGGCATTTCAAAATTTTTTGTGTGTCTTTTGTGTTTCCAGCACATTTGGAGTCACAGTTATGAGGTACATGCTGTTTTGTTAATACTGAATACATTACTGGAACCACTCTCCAACAAACAATACATAGAAGCCCTCTACCATTGCTCACAAACAATATTGAACATGCATAGAGAGCAGCTGTACTGGCAGCCCTGTGTTTTTTGTTTCATCAGTTGTGTATTGGATACCCAAAGTGTGTGTTAATCTGCTGTTTTGTGTGGTTCTTTGTGTTTTAATCAAAGAGTCCAAAATTAACTATGAATGGAAAAAAAAAACTTGTGGTGACTGTGAATTGAAAACCATTTTTGTTGTTACAGTCTTCAGTCCAGAGACTGGTGTGATGCAGCTCTCCGTGCTACTCTATCGTGTGCAAGCTTCTTCATTTCCAAGTAACTACTGCACCCTACATCCTTCTGAATCTGCTTAGTGTATTCATCTCTTGGTCTACCTCTACAATTTTTACCCTCCGCATTGCCCTCCAATACTAAATTGGTGATCCCTTGATGCCTCAGAACATGTCCTACCAATCAATCCCATCTTCTATACAAGTTGTGTCGCAAATTCCTCTCCTCCCCCAATTCTATTCAGTACCTCCTCATTTGCTACATGATCTACCCATCTAATCTTCAGCATTCTTTTGTAGCACCGCATTTCGAAAACTTGTAGTCTATTCTTGTCTAAACTGTTTATCTTCCACATTTCACATCCATACCTGGCTACACTCCGTACAGATACTTTTAGAAAAGACTTCCTGACACTTAAATCTATACTCGATGCTAACAAATTTCTCTTCTTCAGAAACGCTTTTCACGGCATTGCCAGTCTACATTTTATATCCTCCCTACTTTGACCATCATCAGTTATTTTGCTCCCCAAATACCAAAACTCATATACTACTTTAAGTATCTCATTTCCTAATCTAATTCCCTCAGCATCACTTGATTTAATTAGACTATGTTCCATTATCCTCATTTTCCTTTTGTTGGTGTTCATCTTATAGCTTCCTTTTAAGACACTGTCCATTCTATTCAACTACTCTTCCAGGTCCTTTTCTGTCTCTGACAGAATTACAATGTCATTGGCAAACCTCAAAGTTTTTATTTATTCTCCGTGGATTTTAATTCCTATTCCAAATTTTTCTTTTGTTTCTTTTACTGCTTGCTCAGTGTATAGATTGAATAACATTGGGGATAGGCTACAACCATGTCTCACTCCCTTCCTAACCACTGCTTCCCTTTCATGGGTTCTGTACAAATTGTAAGTAGCCTTAAGTCATAGGGTCAGTATTGCCTCATGTGTTCCATTATTTCTATGGAATCCAAACTGATCTTCCCCAAGGTCAGCTTCTACCATTTTTTCCATTCGTCTGTAAAGAATTTGTGTCAGTATTTTGTAGCCGTGCCTTATTAAACTGACAGTTCAGTAATCACAAACTACCTGCTGTAATGTGACTGGATTCTATGGTAGCAGCCAAAACTATTCCTTTGGAGTCAGGGATAGGAAAAAGTACTGTTGATGAATGGAAGAAAAATAGAGCAAAAACTGAAAAGCGATGTGCTTCCAAAGCAATTGGAAATGTAATAAAAATTAGGAAGAAAGTGTTGAAAGGTAAATTAAAGAAGTTGAGAAAGCTTTATTTTTGTGGCATGAGCATTGAAGAGGGAAAAGTTTTCCCATTACTGGGCCGATATTGCAGAAAAAAACATTGCAGTACCAGTGACAAGTAGAAGGAGAAGATTCAGAATTTACTGCCAGTGGTGGATGGCCAGATCAGTGCAAGAAAAGATTTGGTATTCATCAGATTATCATTAGTGGAGAGGATTCATCCTCTGAGGCTTTGGCCATTCTTTAATGACCCTCTTCAAAGGAGAGGAGAGAATTTTTTGTGAACAGTTGTAGAATTGTGATGTGGGTGGCTTAAATTACAAGATTCTCCTTACAAAAATACTTGTTGCAAAAAAGAAAATTGCAGTATCTGGATATAAGAAAAGTAAGGAGCAAGTTACCATATTGGCTTGCAGTAACGTAGCCCTACCTCACAAATTCGGTGTCACAGTCCCTACATTACACTCATCAAAAGAAATCATGGTTGAATTAAAAAATCTTTAAAACATAGTTCCAAAACAAATTTTTGCGAGCTTTAGAGAAATATATGAAAGACAAAAATTTACCAAGGGAAGCTCTGCAGCTGCTTCATAATGCGACCTCCCACCCTGCCGCTGATAATGTCATGGATGGAGATATCAGAGCATTATTTTCACCACCAAATGTGGCTGCTCTTTGTTACCCAGTGGACCAGGACATCCTTGAAATGCTAAATTAGTAGTATTGCCGCTGTCTCCTTAGTTCATTGGTACTAGTGAGTCATAATAATGAAGACTTGTAACTATTCTGAAAATGATCTTAGATGTCTTAAGGTTGTGATCGAAGTGTGGGAAAAGATTCTGCATGTATCATTAAAAATTCTTGGAAAATCTGTTAGATCATAAAGTGGACATTTTGACTTTGAATCCATGTGTGAAACAGGGGTCAAAGAGGGGAATGATGATATTGTTTTGTTGCTCAAAACTGTACTGGGGTGGGATGTGAGGATGTCACTGCAGGTGACTTCACAGAATGGATGACAAGTGACGAAATTGATGATCTAACTGACTATGATATTGTGGGAATGGTGACATGGAGGTGTGTGTGTGTGTGTGTGTGTGTGTGTGTGTGTGTGTGTGTGTGTGTGTGTGTGTGTGGTACGGGTGGGGGTGGGGGGGGGGGGGGGAAGTAACACAGGAGGAGGTGGCAAATGTAGATGGCAGGAGAAATCTCATCCCACATTCAGAACAGTTCAAGATGATTGAGGCAGCACTGCAGTACATTAGTGAGCAAGAGGAAGCTATGCCAGCTGGTAATGTCTGTTTGCGTAATTGGAGGGATAGTGCAACATGGAAGAGGGCTAAAGAGGGAGCCATCTATTGAAGACTTATTTTTAAAACCTCAAACTTGTAAGATTCATGTTTTTGTTTGACCCTGCTTTTCATGTGTGTAATCGTACATTCATACGTTATGATGCAGATCATTTTATGTTTCCTGTAATGATTTTTGAAGAGTTCAGTATGTATGTAACAAACACTTATAACTAGCAGTTATTATGTAAGAAATCTGAAAATTGTAATAAAATTGGATGCTGTGGCTAGTGTCAGAAGAGAGAATTTACAGAATTCTGGCCTATCTGGCTTGACTTTCCACCACATTAGGCTGGCTAGCAGACGGTCTTCTGTAACTGATAGGGATATATTCATTTTCAGCATAAGACTCAAAAATAATGACATACAATAAAAATAAGAATGTAAATGAAAATTAAGCCATCAGGAGATAAAAAAAACTGAAATTGGCTGGCAATTAAAATAAGTGTTGCTATGAAAATATGTTAGTTAATGAATTATAACATTTGAGCTCCTAGAAAACATATTGGTGGTCTTTGCTGGAACACAGAGGAAAATGAGCATTTTAAAAATCCAGGCCAGAAAATAGCTCATTTCAAGCCCATTACAAGAAAATATAATGAATAATCAAACAAAATAAATTCGTTTCCATATGTGTACTTGTATTACCTATCATTCCTGTCTTTTGTGTTGTTACTGAATATGTAATAGCTCTTTATTTTAATTGTAGTGGGCGGGTGTGCAATTACTGCTATGGGGAGGAGGGGTGGAGGAGCCATTGTTCTAGTGGTCTGGCTGGTGCTCAGTTCTCCCACCTGGACGTTGTTGGTTTGATGGTTTGGTGAGGGCTTCGGGAGACCGGAAGAGGTGTAAGGTGGCTGCGACAAGACAGATGGTGTGCGTGTAAACACAATATTGTTTCAATGAATCTAGTACAGCTGTAGGTGTGCATCCTTGTCTGGTGGCACAGCCTTGCATATACCCGTGGCATCTGTGTTCTGCGATGTGGTAATGTGAAGTGTCAGTCTCACCAAAGAAGCAGTGTTGTTAAGGTGGCAGTAGTTGCTAGCGCAGTCTGACCCGACAGTATGGTGACCTGGCGCTGTAAACATTCCACTGTGATGCTGAATCGGATTATGATGAAACCAGGTGGTGTTGCATCCTGCTAGTGAGGTGTCTGAGTGAGTACAGGATGTACTAACCGGTGCAGGTGGTGTTGGGTAATCACTGAGAAAAGTTCCTGGGAGTCAGCAATAAGCCACTGTTGCATACAGTGAAATGTATAAAGTCCATATTCAGCAGGCATTGAGTAAAGTTCCCTAAGTCATTTGCCTGCATTCAAATAGCTATAAGAAGCTACTGGTGTATTTATGTTAGACTCCTTCAAATCTTTGTGTGTTGCTGATACATTTTGTTGTAATAATGGAATGTCTTTTCTGCATGCTGATCATCATTAGCGCTCTGTGACAATAAATGTTCTTTATCAGAAATTTAACTTTGATGGTGTTGCATTGTAAAAATTGTTTAAGCACACATCAGTTCACCTACTGTACAAGAATGAAAATGATAAGTGCGCAATTAAAGGGCAGCAATATTACAAGTGGCTCCATATAAATTAAATAAATCTAGAAAACTCAGTGGTGGCTTCATGCAGCTGTGTCAGTAGGCGTAAGATGTTGCTCAGATATAAATGTATTCTGGACACACTTCAGTTTACAAGGATTCAGAGAGGCTGCAGAAGATAGAATGACTGTTAACAGTTTTCATAAAGATCAGAATTACGAGCTTAATAATGCACGGAAGGTCCATAAAGAGAAACTACATATATGTATGCACCATATGTTATATCATGAGGAGGAAAAAAGAAACTGCAGATGACACATCTTTGTTGGTACCACTGTCATCTCTGGTCACAGAGAACACCCACTAATACATTGTTTATGTGTGTGGATTTGTACTGCTGTTTGACACACTGTCGCTTTCCTGACTGAGGCAGTGGAGGATATAGTCAAAACCTTGGACTTTTATACTAATTTTAAATGAAAAATTCGTGAAGAGCCTTGTATATGACAAAACTGTTGCAAAAGACTTTGCAGTTATATTGCTTCATGATGACAACTTCTGATCCCCAGACCAATTTATAACGAAAATTACTCACACCTACAGTATAATGTGAGGGGCCACTATATTTATTTACATATACAATTCACAGCAATCTTGTTCCTCTCTCCCAAGTACTCCTCTACTGTCAGGCAGTAATTGTAATGCTTTGTGTACTCTTACAATAACTGTATGCTATTAACTTTGCATTGACAAGTACATACTCTCAGATCTCTTGAAATGACTCTACGGACTGTTTCTTGTGGGAGTATTTGTGGTGCATTGTGGGATATGAAGGTATTGTTCCATCTACCCAATAGGTCACTATTGAGTGTTTTACACCACAATTAAGTTGATTCCTCAAGCTAAAAGCCTGAATTTGTACTTGCAGACAGGAAGTGTCTGCACTTGACTACATAGTAGCTAACTGCAGTCTCTCAGGTAAAACTATTGCCTTACCATCTGTTGACAAAGGACAACTAAACATTGATAGCTGTGTGATATCTGTGTTGATATCTCTGGCAGGATATTAGCTAGTCAGAAGAAATCTGCAAGCATAACCTGTCCTCTTGTAAAGAAAAAAAAAAGTGTAAAGTACTATGTGAAAATATTAAGAAGTTTTGAAAAATGCACAACATACAACTGTATTATATTCATTTATTATTACTACCACTTTCTGTCATAAACCGTCATCTTTGTATGAAAGAATGAGCAGTACTACTGATATATCACATAAATTTTGACATGAAAACACATTTGCTGGTATATTCATTAAAATTGTGCATATCTAGCAAAGCGAAAATTCATAAATATTAAGTTCAGGCCTATTCAATAGCAACAGAGTAACTGGATGTTTTATGCCTGAAACTGGTAGTAATAATAAATGAATACAATGCAGCTCTGTATCATGCATTTTTCAAAGAAAAATTTATGCTGATAGCTGCCTGAAGAAAATTTTTAATATTTAAAAGACTACTAAATATTTCAATGCACAGGACATTTACTGTTTATCAAGTCCTTGAAAATGCAAAGGAAGATACATACACATACACTGAAGCACCAAAGAAACTGGTATAGGCATGCGTATTCAAATACAGAGTTGTGTAAACAGGCAGAATACGGCACTGTGGTCGACAATGCCTACATAAGACAACAAGTGTTTGCCGCAGTTTTTAGATCAGTTACTGCTACTACAATGGCAGGTTATCAAGATTTAAGTGAGTTTGAACATGGTGTTATAGTTAGTGAATGAGCTATGGGACACAGCATCTTTGAGGGAGCGATGAAGTGGGGATTTTCCAGTACGATCATTTCACGAGTATACTGTGAATATCAGGATTTCAATAAAACATCAAATCTCCAACATCACTGCGGCCGGAAAAAGATCCTGCTAGAACGGAATCAACGACGACTGAAAAGAATCGTTCAATGTAACAGAAGTGCAACCCTTCTGCAAATTGCTGCAATTTTCAGTGCTGGGCCATCAGCAAGTGTCAGGTTGCAAACTGTTCAGTGAAATATTATCTCTATGAGGTTTTGGAGCTGAAAGCCCACACGTGTATCCTTGATGACTGCACGACACAAAGCTTTATGCTTCGCCTGGGTCCTTGAACACCGACATTGGACTGTTGATGACTGGAAACATGTTGTTTGGTCGGACGAATCTCGTTTCAAATTGTATCGAGCAGATTGATGTGTATGGGTATGGAGATAACCTCATGAATCCATGGACCTGCATAATCTGGTGGAGGCTCTGTAATGTTGTGAGGTGTGCACGCTTGGAGTGATATGGGACTCCTGATATGTCTAGATATGAATTTGGCCAGTGACACGTACATAAGCACCCTGTCTGATTACCTGCATCCATTCATGTCCATTGTGCATTCCAATAGGCTTGGGCAATTCCAGCAGGACAATGCAATACCCCACACATCCAGAAAAGCTACAGAGGAGACCCAGGAACACTCTTATGAGTATAAACACATCTGCTGGTCACCAAACTTCCCAGTCATGAACATGAGCATATCTGGGATGCCTTGCAATGTGCTGTACAGAAGAGGTCTCCACCCCCTCTTACTCTTACAGATTTATGGACAGCCCTGTAGGATTCATGGTGTCAATTCCCCCCAGCACTACTTCAGACATTAGTCAAGTCCATGCCACATCGTGTTACAGCACTTTCGTGTGCTTGCAGGGGGGGTCCTACATGATATTAGGCAGGTGTACCAGTTTCTGTGGCTCTTCAGTGTATATTTCAAGCTGTATCTCGTAGCAATTGCTAGGAACTAACAAGAAGTAATTGCAGTGTATGAATTTGTTTCAAAGATGACATGAAAGTATACCATATTAGAAGTTTTTTATGCTTTAAATCTAATAAAGGTCTATTGTACCGGAGGGTGTTGGCAAGGAGTGGTTTTGTCACTACGCCTGTGGAACGTAGTGGTGAAAGAACTTGTCAAAAAGTTAAATACTAGAGTTAACTTTCACCAAGTACACACAGATGGTTTAGTCATAATAGTACTTGACAAATTTTGTAGTACAGTTAGAGCAATGGCACAATGTACATTGAACATTTTGCAAAACTGGTGCAGGACACATGATCTAAGGGACAGTCCCAAGAAAACTGTTGCCACACTGTTCATGAGGAAGCTTATCAAGAACACATACTGGAATCTCAAGTTTTTGAGAAAACTTTACCAGTGGGGGACAGTGAAGTATGTAGGGGTAATCCTGGATGCAAAACTATCTTGGACCCCTCACATACAGAATGTATTTTCCAAGACAAAAGGTGCTCTTATGTGCACTAGAAGGTCCTGTGGCAAAAATTGTGGTCTAATACCCAGGAGCATGTACTAGATATACACCACTGTAATAAGACCGATGATAAGTTATGAGGTTACACTTTGGTGGAATAAAGTGCAACAAAGGTGGCTGCCAAAGAGCTTGGCAAGGGGCAGAGTTTGGCATGCGTAGCCATAACGGGCTGGGATGGAGACCATGCTGGACATGTTCCCATTATGCCTTTTGGTTATAGTGGAGGCAGCAGCAGGGCCGTACTGGTTTCAAAAAACTTGAAATAACTGAAAACCATTAGGAAATCCAGAATCCTCCACCAGTATAGTGAATTTGGTAAATATATGAATTATTGGGGAAATACCGGCTGACTGTACAACTTCTGGTTTCTGCAATAAATTTTCAAATGTAATAATTAGAGGTAGGGAGCAGTGGAAGAGTGAACTTCGATACCATTTGGGAGACTTAGACTGGTTTACTGATGCGTGGGAACCAGAAGAAGGTGCAGGGGGGTGAGGTGTATTGAGTACAGTCTACATTAGAGAGGGCAATCCCTCTAGCGAAGTTGGCTGTGGTATTTCAGGCAGAAATACCCAATATCAGAGTATGTGAAGAGGAGAATCTGTGCAGGTGCTATAAGGATCATGGCATCTACATTCATTCAGACAGGCGAGGAGCTCTGAAACCTCTTGTCAGTCCTTGCAGTGAGATCAGAGATCATTTCAGAATGCCATGAAGCTGTTGTAAGGTTGAGGGAGAGCAGCATGATAAACTTGTTGTGGTTCCCTGGTTACTCGGGAACCAGCGGCAGTTAACAATCTGATACGCTGGCCATGACAGGTAAAACAACTCCATTTGTTGGACCAGTACCTGTTGTAATCATTAAGGTAATGACATGAACAAAACTACATACATGGATTAGGTCGTAGCACAGAGAATATTGGACAAAGATCCAAAAACAGAAAAATGACAAGCTAGAACTATTCAAAGGTCTTCTACTCTTTAAAGGTATTGGTTGTCTTTATAAAAATTACACGGAGAGAAACCACGTGATAAACTCAGTTTTGGTATTGTCAACAGTTTGCTAAGACCACTGTATTTTGTCTCTCTGCGTAAATCTATCAGTCGAGATCTGTTCTTCACAATTTCTGGAAATTTCATGAAATTTTGCCGCAGTCCTTGCATGAGAGCAATCTGAATAAAACGCTGCATTCCTGTACCAACTGATCATGTAAACTGCTACCAGCACAGAAACTACCAAGTTGAAGGGTTAGCAAACCTTGTAACCACATATGAAAAGGTAATGCATTTCATATTTTCATTGTTTTCTTGATTCTGCTTTTATCATGTATGACAGCTTCAGCAGCGTCCACACAATTAATCTGCAATTCACACTCAGCCGTTTTGCAGACAGTACATAGACACACTTCCAGACTATTTCTCAACAATTCCACTCATGAGAAACACGTGGGAAAAATGAACACCCAAATATTTTCATACATGCTCTGGTTTCTCTTATTTTATTACAATGGTCATTCCTCCCTCTATAGGTGGGACTTGACAAAATTGTTTGGCATTTGGAAGAGAAAGTTGGTGATTGAAAATTTGTAGGAAGGTCTCATGGCAATGAAAAACACCTTTGTTTTTATGATTGCTGCCCTGACACACTCATCGTTTGGCTAGGACTTGCTATAAGAGATTTTGAGAGAGTTTATCAGCAGCTTGATGTATTAAAATGTGATAAGGTGCACAGATTAAACATTTGTAATGTGCTAAGAAAATTGTCAATTTTTGTGTCTACAAATATCAGTTTTATTCTGATGTCATACATGATAAATTAATTTTTTTTTTTTTTTTTTAAAGTCAGGAGTATAATTTTGAATTGATTTGTATTTTAATGGCTCTCCTTCAGTAAGTTGTCCTGATGGGGGCTTTGTCAGAGTTACGTGTTTATAAATATCCTCAGCCTGGCAGTGAAATACTATGTTATATAGTTAAAAGTGCACTAATTTTTCATGTGATTTCCTTTATGATTGACGAACTTTGTCTAACAGTTCTCCATGAAGTAGATTCAGTCTATGAAATGCACTTATGGAAGGTCTACAAAATACTTTTCTACTGCTGTCTTAATATCTTCATTAAATCAAAACATTTTCTAGACACTAATTTGTGTAAATGTGGGCATAGATTGTGGCCAGCTGTCAATTTTGGTGAATAGTATGTATGTTCCAACCATTAGAACTTCTAATCTCTGTTTTCCCATTGCCAAGCAACTTGGTTTAGTATTTGTGCTTTGATACCAAAATAATAAAGTCTGTTAATGTGTTGTTTGCAGCCCCACTTTGTTTTGATATTGTGCTCTGATACCAAAATAATAAAATCTGTTAATGTGATTGTAACAGCTCAGCTGCAGTGATACCAGCTTTATAGGTTAGCAGCAACTGACTTGATGTGTGGCCACATGATTAATAGAGCACCACGTGCTTGCGATGCTGTTTGCAGGACATCATCTATTTGATGGCAGTTTTCCTCTGATCCACTTTCGAGGTTGAAATGGTGTGATACGAAGTCCTGCCTCTACAGCCTGCTAGAGTGTTGAGGTGGTGTCTGTGCAGGTGGTTCTGTCTAGTTTGCTGACAGTGGAGGGAACTGTAGGCTTTGCTGTGGTATATATCAGGTGCCAGGAGATGCCTGGGATTTGGGAAAGGCTCGACCTCTGTGGACACCCACAGCTGCCTAAACAACCTTTGAAAGTTCCTGTAGCTTGTGGTGGGTGCCAAAGATGGTACCTGTGGTACGACCAGGGACTGGTGCAGATGGTACATACATGTGGACAGGATCATAGTGGGTCCCAGTTTTGTACTAGTGGAATGGAATTATGGACTTGGCTGCAAAGGTCCTTGTGAAGTTTGAGAAGGGGCATGGTTTGTTTGTGATGTTATGGCTGATGCTATATCTGATGGCAGACCGTCTATCCTTCCCTGACCGCTGCGAAAAAGCTGGGGCCCCTGTGATATACAGGGTGACAATTATTGAACTATATGAAATAAAAATCATAATTCTGAACGGTTTGTGTTAGTACATTCAGACTGCACAGTTGGCTGTGGGCCATTATGGGAATTAGTATGCACATGTGCACACACCTTGTTGTAGTTGGCCATTTGCCCAACTGCGGCTCAAAGGAAGTTTGCAACTGAGCTCAAGCTGAAGACAACCAGTCCAAGTGTGCTAACAATCAACAATTTGATTTGCAAGTTTGAGAGAACAGGTTGTGTTCATGATGACAATGTTGGCAATGTCACTCATTCAAAATGGGTTGAAATGCCTGAAAACATCACGAATACACATGTTATGTTTCAAACCAGCCCCAGGAAATCGATCAGATGAGCTGCACAACAGGTAGAAATCAAGCGGGAGACATTGCGACAAATTGTTGTTGAAGACCCACATTTCTTTCTGTACAAAATTAAAACCCATAAGCCATTAAATCCCAGGGGGCCATGAAACAGCAGTTGTGTTTCACCAAGAATATTGTCCACAGAATTGACGAACAGGACTTTGATGTGAATATGGTTTGGTTTAGCTATGAAGCCCACCTTCATTTGGATGGGTTCATCAATACGCAAAATCGTCGCATTTGGGGGACTGAGAATCTGCAGTTCACAATCGAGAAATCTCATCAATCTCAACGGTTTACTGTGCGGTGTGCAATTTCCAGTCATAGAATAATCCGTGTGTTGTTCCTTGATGGCACAGTGACTACTGAATGGTACATGAAAGTTTTGATGATTATTTCATCCCCATTATCCAAACTGACCCTGATTTCAACAAGGTGTGGTTCGTGCAAGATGGAACTCCACCCCACCGAAGCAGGAGAGTGTTTGATGTCCAGGAGGAGCACTTTGGGTACCACATTCTGACTCTGGGGTACCCAGAGGCCACTGGCATGGTCCTCGATTCGCCGCCATATTCAACAGATCTGAAAACATGCGACTCCTTTTAGTGGGGCTATATTACAGACAAGGTTTACAGAAATAACACCAAAACCATTGCTGACCTGAAAACAGCCATTCAGGAGGCCATCAACAGCATCCATGTTCCAACACTTAGATGGGTCATGCCGAATTTTGCTGTTCATCTCCGCCACATGGCAGGCACATCAGATATGTCATCACCTAAATCCAAATATCTTAAGTGACGTTTACATGTTGAATAAAGTGTGTGCACACAGCAGTTTGTAACTAATTTGCATTTTTTTCATATAGTTCAATAATTGTCACCCTGTAAGTATTCAGTGGTTGACTTGACAAAACTGCACTTATTGCACTGGCATCACAACCCGTTTCCTTCTAAATGGGTAAACAGCATTTGAAGACTTTGCACATGTGGCCCCTGTGCAATCCAGATTACAGTGACATTGTCCAATTAATTTGTACAGTTAGGAATATCTTGTATTAACTGTTCTAAGTAACACTCGAACATAGTGGGCGTACTAGTGACTCCAAGAGGCAAGAAATTATAACTGTATATGCCAAAAGGCATATTGAACACCAGGATCTGTTGCATCTGCTCATCTAATGGCAACATTAAATATGCAACTGTGAGATCAATCTTAGAAAATTACTAGCTGCCAGCCAGTTTTGCTAGTAATTCTTCAGGTGCAGGATTCGATACAGGTGAGTCTTAGATTGTGTGCTAAGTATTATATTAAAATTACCATAGATTCAGTTACTACCATATGGTTTTTTATCTACAGCCGTGCACATTGCCCGCTATATTGCTGATACTGGCGTAAAGACAGCTAATTTATGAAGTCTGTGTAGTTCTGCTTTAAATTGCGTCTTGGAAAACGAGCAGAATTGTCTGAGCTCAATAGAAGGAAAATAGAGAACAGTGTTTTAACAATACATATGCGTAAAAATTTGCAGCACAGCCAAGTGATGGTTTCAATAATTAATCATACTCTTTACACAACTTATTCAGGTCTTAAATAGAATGATTTGATCACCTACTGTAAAAACAAATGTTCTGAAAGCATCTAATCCAAAAAGTCAATTACTGCTGCCAAGTTTACAACAAGAAACATTAGGTTACATTCTATTTTCAGATACCTTAACAGTCGTAAAGTTTTATAACCACAAAAAGTATTGGTACATAATTAATTATTTGTTTGTTTGCAGGTATGTGTGTCTGCAGTCCTGATACATACTGAAATCCCTTTGCCACAGTACCTTAGCACACCACTAGCAGAGCCAAAATAAAATGGCACAGCCCATTGATAAAGTGAAGTATTGTGTATTTATTCATTTTCTGTATTTGAAATGGAAAGATAGTGCAACAGTCTATGCCAAATTGACATGGGTGCACAGCAACTCTGCACTGTCATATGATGTGGTAGGTAGGTGGTGGTGATGCTTCCCATTGTCGTGAGACAAGTCTCGGTGTAAGAGACCTGGGAATTGCAAAAGGAGTGTGAAAGCCCCAGTACTCGAAGAATGGCGTATCACAATGGCAGCAACAGTGGAATGAGTGAAAATCAATTGTGCATCATGCAATTTTGTCATATGATGACATAGCTGAAGACCGTGGCTGTTATTTGAAGACAAATGTCGATAGTGATGGGGACACCAACCAGCCACAAATTTACTTTCAGTTCCTTTATTCGAAGGGTACCATTACCAGTTTCGAATCATTGTGATTCAACTTCAGATGGTTTACATGCTTTCCTTACAACATGTGGTGCGTTTTTTACACATTAATTACCGATAAGAATGCAGTGGGAATGTATTCACATCTGTCGGACAAATGTTATTAAAACAAACACTCCAAACCGACATTTCACGTAAGTCACATCCAGTGAAAAATCTGTAATGCAACCATCTGTGTGGTGTGCTTATAATTATGTATTATTTATATTTTAGGGCAATTAATCTGTAAAAAACGCACCACATGTTGTAAGGAAAGCACGTAAACCGTCTGAAGATGAATCATAACAATTCGAAACCGGTAACGGTACCCGTTGTATAAAGGAACTGAAAGTAAATTTGTGGCGGGTTGCTGTCCCAACACCATCAACAATTGTGCATCAGTTTTCTGCATAAAGCACAATGTGATGAAGGTCACTGCCCGCTGGTTGCCAGGACCATTTGTACTCGTTCGAGAAGCCTGCCGAACTGAGGAATCGGCGGAAATGTTGCACCTGTGTGAGTCTGATCCAGGTGACTTCTTTAGCTGCCTAATCACCACAGGCTATAGTGGTATCATCGAGACTAAGGAACAAAGTGAGCTACAGAAACTTGGAGATTCACAAATCCCGAGAAAGGCAAAGAAGTTAACCACCATTGGCCGAGTTGACGGTGGGTGTTTTTTGGATCTGCTGTGGTGTGGTGCTAATAGATTATGCTTGTAAGGGTTGAACTATCATGAGAGAGTGCTACCAAAATCTCGTGACAATGTTCGGAGAGGCTGCCAAGGTGAAGACCAGTGAGAAGCTGTTTGAGGGGATGGTTTTGCTCTAGAGCCCATGCTGCATTGGACACAGTTACACATGCCACTATCAAACTTTCCTTCACCCCTGGTATTCTTCTGACATGGCACCCAGTGACTTCTTTCTCTGCCCTCAGATGAAGAAAACGTCATGTGGCAGGCATTTCCAGAATGGTGATGAGGTGATTTTTGAGATGGAACATCTAATGAACATCTAAAATCCAGACTTCTACAACCAGTGGTTCCACCACATCATCTGTGATTGAGAAAAATGTCAGAGTGAAGGATGCACAAGTAAAGGAGAAATAACACTATCACCAAGTTTCACAGTCACAGCGCGATTTTCTCACAACAGTAATTAAAATTTTATGACTATCCTTTATAATTGCATCCTGAGTTGACTCTGTAGTGCTGTTTTACACCAACTGCTACTTCCTAGTGTGGTCACTGATGTGGCATTGAGCTGTTTCTGTGGTACGTGTACAGATTTATCGGGGACACAGTGGCACCAGTGGCTATGTGAATCTGTGCTTGCCGATCCTTGGCAAGTAATATGGTAATCAGCTTGGATTTCCGTCATGTGCAGGTACCAATGTGATAGTGTGCATAGGTGCCATATGCAGTGAAAAACTTGGTGTCCTGCTGCAGGAACTTACAACATTGCAAGCCTTAGGGCATGTTGACAACATTGTGGTATAAATGCAACCTTGATGGGCTGTCACTCGTGCCAGAGCCCTTTTCGAGGTGTAGGAAGTACTTAGAGCTAATCTGTGTCTAAACCTACCACACGTTGCCAGAATACTGTGTGATGGTGGGTACTGAGAAAAGAGAGGTGTATTTTGTTCACCTGTCAACAGTTGATCACAGTGTCAACTATATTGGATAGGGTAGCTACTATAACATCATTCTCATAAACGTGCTATACAGAAGAAGCAGTTTCAACTGATGTAATTAAGTGCAGTACTTCTCCAAGAGAAGGAGCATGTGACTAAAGTGTGTTTCAACGAATTTCCCGACTGAGAGCTAAACAATCAGTCATAACCGTAGTAAGTGATTTAGTATGTAAGCCATCAAACAATTCACGTGCAAAATTGCACAGATGAGGTCAACCTTGTAAGCTCAGACCATATACAATTGACTAGACTTCTTTTTACATTGATTAACTTTTTTGCTTATAGATACTATGTAAGTTTTGTTGATGGTTTAGTCAGCAAATTGCAGATACAGGAAAGCTACTCAGTTCTACTTATGGGCTTTAAGTTCTGCAGTAGTTTGTTTAACTTAGTAAAGGAGGAAAGAAGTAAATCACTGTAACACATTGAATCCAGGACACAACTTGCCTTGAATCGTAGTAGAAACAGTTGCTGATAATTTTCCGCAAACTCATCAGATGCCTTGAAACTAGGAAGTGAGGGCAACTGGGACAGTATGGCCACTGGAGTCTGCTGCTGCAGTTGATTCTGTTGCGTTTGATGCTGGTGAGGCAACGTTATCTTGTTTCCAAAGTTCCATCTATTGTAGACCTATGAATAATTGACATTCTTTATGCGTACAAGTAAATCCTTTATTGCCAAGTTTGGGGCATGTGATAGGATTCGTGAAGCTGCATATCAAAAACCATTTGAATAGCAAATGTCACCAAGAGCTGCAAATGTGCGATTCCGAATAAGCATTCCAGAGAATTCCATGATAAGAAGTGGATTGTTATACTGCTAATCTTACGGCAGGTGATAATCAGCTTTATAGGTTTGCAGAGACTGCCTTATTGCCATGCAGTTGCACGGTTTATAGAACACTGTGAATAACTATCGTAACCACATCACGTGTTTGAGGCACTGTTTTTAGGCAGGCAGAGTATTACATCTGTTTGAGAGAAGGTTTCTCTCACATGCTATCGAGATCAATATGCTGAGGTACTAAACTTGGTAGGTAAGTAAATTGACATGAGAAAGCTGACTTTTCCCTCTTACCTGTGTTTTATTTGCCAGTTACATTTTTCTTTTAGCAATCAATACCAAAAAATCCCAGAAAACACTGATCATAATACTGCTGTCAGATGAATCATCTTTGCCATAATTGGTGCAGCTTTCAGCCACTTATTTGATTGTTCTTTTGCTTCTGTCTTGAAGTGTCAGACCTATGTCTCATGTATAGTAATAAAATGACATGGAAAATACATTGAATTTGCTCTTGCTCAGCATTCAGCAAACATTGCTGCTGTCTTGCACAGAGCTTTCTCACGGTTACTTTTTCATGCACATTGTACTGTACTTTTTCCTCTGATGCACTTGTGGTGTCAACTGTTTCTTTCACACACCGTTAATCAGTGATTAGCCAAAATATTATTGTTCACTTTCCCAGTGTTTTCATCTGTACATGCAGTTTTGGGGCTTCCATCACATGTATCATCTTAAAGAGAAGTATGGTATGCTGAACTTCCACCTCTCATTTCTTAACTATCATAAATGAATCAGGAAATCCCTTCCAAAGGAGATTTTTAATACCTTTTATACTGTCCTTCATCATTAGGAAGTCAACACAGTATTGAGTGCAGTAACTTGGACTGTACCAGCAGCAGTAAAGCCTACACAGAACTTCCATTTAACATCATTTCAAATTAATATAAAAGGATTACTGTGTGTTAATTGAGCTCAGTTTGCATAACTTTTTCTCTTAAGCTGCTAATCGTAAGTAGGTATCTCTTGGTCTCTGCTGGTAACGTATAAAACCTGTTGAAGAACTTAGACATCGCCATCACTACTGAGAATTCATGATCTCAGATTCAAAATGCTTGTTATGTGAGATGGAAAAATGATGACTAGAGTATTATAAATTTACTTTTTGTTTCAGACAAAAAGTCTGCTGCAGTCTGCACATCTCCTCATGAGGGTCGCCGATTGGTCAGGATAATTCTGCCTATCCATGTTGATCAGCTCTTTACTTTGTTGTTTACTGGCTCGAAGTTTCTTCTGGATTTCCACACTCAGCGGAAAACCACAGGTGTGACATTGATTTGTGGATATGTATTGATATGAAGAATTACAATGAACTGTTATTCAGTCAGCAAATTCTTAATTTGTTTTACAGATATTGTATTAGCCCCTTGGCAAGCCGATTCTGAAACTGGAATGAAACACAGGACAATTTCTATGACTGTGTCTCTGTCACAGTCAATGGGTCCTAAAACTTCTCAGGTCACTGAAAATCAGGTAATAATACTTCCTAATCCATAGAATTAGGAAATACTGTCAGTGAAGGGCAAACTTAGAACCACTGTGATCCCTGTAATGCATTTGAATGTTTGCTATCAACTGAGGCAATTTTAATAACAAAATTGATTGGAAAACAGAGAAAAATTGCTATATTCAGGTTACAGACATCAGTAATTCTTACATGACTTCAAACAAACTTTTAAATTGGGTGACTATTTTATATACAGGGTGTCTATAATTAAAGTTCGAGTTTCAAAACACTGTAGAAAGAGAACCACTACTCAGAATGATGACAAATTTGAACAGCATGTTATTGGTGCCTGGGGAATTGTCATGAAGGGGGAAAAAAGATCAGTGAACCTTTGCCCAATAAATGGCACTGTAAATGTCAGACTGTGCACACCAGCAGATTAAGTGGTACATGGCTGTTCCTTAGGTTGTATCTGAGATGCCCAGCATGACTGTCTCCATGAAGGATCAAGTGCTGCTGGTGAAGCTCTTTTACAAGAATGGTGACTGTGCGCCAGTAGCCCTGCAAAACTTTTGGACACTCGAGAATCTGAGAAAAAGTAATTGGTGTGATGTCTGCTAAGGATCTGGAGAAAATGGTTACAAAATTAGAAAGGACAGGTTCATTTGAAGTTCAATGTGACAGAGGGAGGAAAGCAGTTGATCCAACTTCTGTCAAAGATGTGGCCACAGCATTGCAGGAGGGGTCAAGCAGAGGTGTGCAATCACGCACTGCATGTGGCATAGCCAAATGTTGGATGTGCCTGCGCACACAGTGTCAGGGTGTATACGACCCGGGACAACCGGGAGATCCAGGAAAAACCCAGGAATTTTTTCATCTAGGAGAAAACCGGGAAAAACCTGGGATTTTTTAGAATTGCGGGAATTTTTCATTGTTTTAGTTTTTAATTAAATTTTTGTAGCATTGACTGGTAAGAATGAATACTCTAACTAAGGATATTACTGTATTTCGCTACTGCGGAATAATACTGCAGCAATAAAACTTGAGAGAGAGAGAGAGAGAGAGAGAGAGAGAGAGAGAAAAGAAAACTAAGATCCCAAGGAAATTCGCCATATACAGCAACAAAACACAGTGCTCAGACAACGGCTTTAGGAAGACTATGCAATGCTTCATAACAGCAAATTGCCTCTGATGAGCATGATGTCACAACTGGTTACAGTAGATTCATTTGAGCAGTTGCGAGTGAGCTCTTGCGCATGTGCAGTTGAGTCGCGTATGAGTAGTACTTTCTCCTGCTTTTTTGCTAGAACGCTACACTGGGTAAGGGCCAGTTGTACACTCCCGGCTAGCAGCCACTAAAGTTCTGTTGTAGGAGCAGCGCGGAAAACGCATTGTATGAACACCTAATAACGCCTAACCGGAGAAAAAACACGGGATACCATAACTAAAATGGTGATTGTGGCAGGGTTAGTCAAGTTAATCGGAGAATAAGTTTTAACCATGGCAAGAATAGTTACAGAATTGGTGATGACAAGATTGTTTATTAGAACGAGGAAGGAGAAGAAACGGGGACATCACACAAATTATGGAAGAATATAACTACTCTAAATGTATATACAAATTTCGTACTACTGCTTCAGAAGCTAGGGCGTATGAATGAAATGTGAAACTATTTCTTAACATGAAACTTTTTGCTTGTAGTAGTCCTAATAGGCATTTAATATTCGTACTTCGTGATTATATTGTCGTGTTATAAAAATTACCATTTGTGCCAAAACAGTGTCATTTATTTGGTGTGTGTTACAACTGCTGCAATATTTGGCAGACCTATTTCGTGACAAAATACACGTAACCAGATTGAGAAAGCACACCAGTCTTGGGTTCTATTCGTATTAACAGCATTTTCAGTATTAGACAACATTTGATTTTTTCATGTAGCAAAACGTTTGACGAACTTTGATGAGCTAATAGATTCTTACCGAAATGGAAAACACGCCATGTAAACCTGTACTAAGGTTGGTGAGAAAAACAATGCAAGGACTTAAGGACTGAAGAAATGTGTACTGTCTTGCTTGTCTATTGTCTTTACTGGTTTTATGTATCCTATATTTAATTTTATGTCACACAAAACATAAAGTTATTAGCTAACATGCAATAAAGAGTGCAAATTTTCTGAAGAGTTACTGTTCTCCCGGTTCCAAATAATCCCATCCAGTATTTATTGTGAGGGTTTTTTTTTTTTTTTTTTTTTTTTTTTTTTTTTTTTTTTTTTTTTTTTTTTTGCGGGGACAGGTTGTCTAAACAGCTGATTGGGAGCAGGAGAGGCACCACAGGAAATTTTAATTTCCACTGTCCTGAATGTAGTTTGATGGCACCCATTACAAAATGTTACATGTTTGAGTTCCCCAGAACAAAATAAAGTGACGTGCAATAGAATGCTGTGTGAACAGGTGTGGCACTGCACTTTGGCACATTTAAGACCAAACAATATGTCTTACATTTCCTCAAACACATATATTTTATGTATCAGACTCTTCAGAAAGATGTGTACTGCAAAATGGTCATTTTTTGGAAAAGCAGGTTTTTTAAAGTTTTGGTGTCCTACCTCAAACGCTTGAGGGAGGGGGCGCCACTATCTAGTATTGCCCCGGTTCAGAAATATCGTAGATCCGGTGCAGATCTACAGAGCAATCTTAAGTTGTAATGGGGAAGTGGGTAGTCTCAGGTGACCCATGTTTACGTTTAGTGATTTTGCTGTTTCCGTTTCGTTTATTGCTTTTACGTCAAATGAAAACAAAACTGATTTCTGTGACCGGGAGCTATCAGGCGAATTACATAATTATGGAAGGCTAAAATATGTTATTAGTTTCAGATTTTATTTTATTTCCCCATTCTGACAGTCAAGCAGTAATCGTATTGCAGAACAATGAAGTTATTTTTGTCGATTTGCTAAAGAAATTTGGTTTTTATTAATCTTTTCTGCTGAACCAGCCAATTTATTTGAAACGGAGTGTTTAATTCCACACTATTGGCTATTTTCAGCTTTTTATGCTGCATTTCAGGTGCATGTTTTTATCTTATAGAACGTATGGCATTATGCCATAATAAAGAACCAAACATGAGATAGTACAGTACTGGTACTCCAAGAATATTTACATCCGAATCTGGACATACGAATGTGCACTTTAAGCTGAATTATGTATTTTAGTATGGTTCACGAAATACCCTTGCTCTTTGAGTATCTTCTGTCTAGTTTCTTTTATGATGTTATGTAAGACGCTTGTTATCAGGTGCCCTCTGGCAAGTGCTGAAACGAACCTCTTTCCAACAGGTTGTGGGAAAATATTGCGAATGGTGGTTTGAAAAGCGTTACTTTCAAAGTATATTTCCTTTTACGCAATAAGACCTATGTGCGAGAATGTACGATGGATTTCGTAAATCCCAGAGCTTTTGACTCTTTGTTTAAAAATCAACTCTTTGAGTATGATGATTTAGAATAATTTCGAGCCCAGAAGATCTAACATTTATGTCGTTCTTAAACATTTTACTGGCACATTTGTGTGATGTATCTTAAAGTGTATCACGTGCAAAAAGGGGCAATATTATATGTGAAAGCTTTTCTTTTCTTGTAGCAACACTACATGTATTAATTTAAACCATTAACTTTCCCTATTAGTGCGTTCACGTTACCTAACAGTGATGTTGCTTTTGGCCGACTACATCATGTGTCCTATGTCATCGGATGGCGAGGTCACGTGACGTGAGCTATGACTGGCTTACAGAAGCACATCGCAGTCATGATTTCAATGCTTCGGAAAGTAACATGTGGTGTTTGGTAGAATTCGAATTTATACTTTTGTAATATGAAAATGTGCAGTGTACAAGTTGGTGCACGTCAGACATCTTCCCAAAATGTGTTTGGTTCCCTGAATTTCGTTTTCTAAAGTGCCGGGAAATTCTATGCCCATGTATAAAACCATAACCATTCAAAAGACTGATAAGTTTTACAGCTCCAAGGAAAAGGATCCTCTCACTTCACCCGGGACCGGGAATTTCGGGAAAAATCCGGGAATTTTTTTTCCGCATCCATGTATACACCCTGAGTGTGTAAAATCCTATGAAACATCCTGTATTACTATCCATAAACAACCACCCATCAATACACAGAATTGCAGAATGTGGACAATGGGAAACACACACACACACACACACACACACACACACACACACACACACACACCAGCCTGTACCACTTCATTATGTGAAGGTAACAGTGTGGTGTGAGTTTATGGCATCATTTATCATAAGGTTGTAATTTTTTAGGGGAATGAGTTTTACCTGTACAGTCACTGGTAAATAGTATGAGAGTCTTTTGCACACCATCATCATTCCAATCCTTCAACAGTATGGATGTGTGGGTAGGATTATTTTTATGCAAAATGGCATGTACATACATCAAAAAACGTTTTGCCTCAGCCAGGTACCCAGAACTCCTAAGATAGACGTTGACTGTGGATATTGTATCACACGGTCCCTTTGACTGTTTAGAGATGTCACTAAACCTGGCCAAAGATTTAAACAACCATGCATGAGCAGTGCCTGTTAGACGGACGGGGTTTGACAGCCAATCAATTTCAGTCATTCCACCAGGAATGAGGTACACAGCTCATTTTGACTGTAGTTCAACCATGATTAGACGGTCAATACCGTGTTTCGATCATGTCCGTGTTGTTAGTTTGTGCCAGGAAGGGCTCTCAACAAGGGAAGTGTCCAGGCATCTCGGAGTGAGCCAAAGTGTTGTGGTTCGGACATGGAGGAGATACAGAGAGACAGAAACTGTCGATGACTTGCCTCGCTCAGGCTGCCCAATGGCTGCTACAGCAGTGGATGACTGCTACCTTTGGATTATGGCTCGGAGGAACCCTGACAGCAACACCACAATGTTGAATAATGCTTTTTGTGAAGCATGTTGTGGTTCGACTCAGACTGTGCGCAATAGGCTGCATGATGCGCAACTTCACTCCCGACATCCATTGCGAGGTCCATCTTTGCAACCATGACACTATGCAATGCAGTACAGATGGACCCAACAACATGCTGAATGTACTGCTCAGGATTGGCATCAAGTTCTCTTCACCAGTGAGTGTCACATATGCCTACAATCAGACAATCATCAGAGATGTGTTTGGAGGCAACCTGGTCAGACTGAAAGCCTTAGACACACTGTCCATTGAGTGCAGCAATGTGGAGGTTCCTTGCTGTTTTGGGGTGGCATTATATGGGGCCGATGTATACTGCTGGTGGTCATGGAAGGCGCCATAACAGCTGTACGATACATGAACGCCATTCTCCAATCGATAGTGAAACCATATCAGCAGCATATTGGTGAAGCTTGTGTCTTCATGGATGATGACTCGCTCCCCCATCATGCACATCTTGTGAACGACTTCTTTTAGGATAATGGCACTGCTCAACTAGAGTGGCCAGCATGTTCTCCAAACATTAACCCTATCAAACATGCCTGGGATAGATTGAAAAAGGCTGTTTATGGACGATGTGACCCACCAACCACTCTGAGGGACCTATGCTGAATTGCCGTTTAGGAGTGCGACAGTCTGGGCCAACAGTGCCTTGGTGAAGTTTTGGGTAGTATGCCATGACGAATACAGGCATGCATCAATGCAAGAGGACGTGCTATTCGGTACTAAAGGTATCGGGGTGTACAGCAATCTGGATCACCAGCTCTGGAGGTCCCACTGTATGGTGGAACAACATGCAATGTGTGGTTTTCATGAGCAATAAAAAGGGCAGAAATGACGTTTATGTTGATCTCTATGCCAATTTTGTGAACAGGTTCCGGAACTCTCAGAACCGAGGTGATGCAAAACTTTTTTGATGTGTGTATCTGCACACAGTACAGCCAGTGAAGCAGCTGCTAAAGAGGCATGTTGGAAATGCTAGTATTATCAATCGTGATTTCTCTACAGCCTGGTTGTCCAGAGCACCTGATCTTAATCCATGTGACTTCTGGCTGTGCATGTGCCTGAAAGACGATGTATTCGTTGCTCCAACTGCTAATGTAAGACACACATTGTGTAACACATTTTGAATGTCACTCCCAAGACACTCTGATCTCTTGTGGGACTTGATGTTTCTCGATTTCACCATGTGGCAGAAAATGGTGGACAGCATATTGAACATGTCTTGCATCAGTCTTACAACAATTAGAAACCAATATTGCTTCGCTTTTCTTGTTTTGATTTTTTGTATGGTTTTTGACCTTAGGACAATTAAAAACTGATTTTTTTCCCATTCAATGTGGTAGAACCTTGCTGTGGTGAATGGGCTTACCTAACTAACAGTGCCACAACTGTTGACTACCAAACTTGTGCAGTCATGTGCATTGAATATTACAAATGGTGTAATGTGCAACTCAGACCATAGACATTGTATTGCAGTTCATCTGTCATTTGTAGCTGACCTCATTTATGTAAAGATGCTTACAGTGGCATGGGTCAGTAAAATTTTCATTGAATTTTATTTCGTACCATTATGCTTTACCCTGAATAAATAATATGTTCAAATTTGACAAGCATATGAGATAGTGATTGTGAGCGACATCATGAGTGAGGTGGGGGTGAGCGAGTTTCCTTCTCACCTTGTGACAACAATTTACCCATTTTATCCACATTTGTTTCTTTTAAAGGTGTAAGGTCGCTGATAACCTTGCGTCTGAACACACACACACACACACACACACACACACACACACACACACACACAATATTTGACATCATTCTGAGCAGGGGATCTCTTTCTGCAGGATTTTGAAACTGGAACTTTAATTATGGACACTCTGTACGTTTAACTGAAATGACAGGAAATAGGATGATAAATGAAATTGACTGATTTATTCTTTTTAGTCTGTCTAGGATAATTTGTGTAACTTTGTACTTTTGTAAACAGTGGTCATTATGTACGAGTTCATACACAGTGGTAAGGAGAGGGTGGTGTGGCAACTGTCATCATAGGAAATCTGGACAAGAGCAGAAATGATTAGCAAACAAGATATCACAATAAACAGAAGATTTTCTTAACTTGCATTTCTCCAAGTGAACACAGAATCAATACAAATAATGCAGCAAGAAACAGAGACCAGCTCATCATTGTCAACAAGGAAGAGTCTCACTGTACTAAGCATGAACTATGGCGTTGGAGCCATGACTAGATGGCATCTGCATACTGTCATATGGCAGTGTGGCTCTAAGTGCTAGTGGGTTGAGAGGTCGCCACCAGCTGTCTTATGTTGTGGTAGTACAGGGTGCTCATAGTCGCTGGAGGTGTGGCTCAGTGGGTGTGCTCCATTGGTTCCACCAGATCCCACATGTCTGCTGTTGGCATTGTATGGAAATGTACAATTTCATTGCCAACTGTGATGCTTTGGTAGGGTTGTATTGATAAATGATACCACATCCTCCTGCTGCCCCCAAACCACCTCAGCAGCACTGTGTAGTGTAGATGAGCAAACAACAATTGGGGGGGGGGGGGGGGGAGAGTTGGAGGGCTGCATGCATATGGCAATGGGGAGATAGGAGCTGAAATGGGGGCTCATTCCGAGCTCCCACCTTCCCCCCATACACCTCAGCTTGCCCTGTGAATACCAGCTGAAAAACTGGGCAAAGAAAAATGATAAGATTGGTGAATTGCAAGGGCATGCCAATGGGCAAAATAACCTCAGATCCATGAATCTGTCTGGTTGAATGCAGCCAACCAGTCTGGATGTAATGCAACAGAATCTCCAAATGAGGATCCACTACTGTAGCATGGGGAATTTTCCAACAATCAAGCAGAAAGCTATGCAAAACATGAGCAAACAACAATTGGGGGGGGGGGGGGGGGAGGCGGTTGGAGGGCTGCATGCATATGACAATGGGGAGATAGGAGCTGAAACGGGGGCATCACTACAGCAAGAAAAAGCAAATGACTCGTTCAGTATAGAATCTGGGCGAACAAGGGAGGCAAGAACGAACATCTACATTGGCATGCTTAGAGGTGGGCCAATACATAATCTCGTATTGATAACTGGACAAGAGAAGAGCCCATCATTGCAGCTTCTTTGTTGTGCGAGTTGGGACTGACTGAGAAGGACTAAACAAAGATTTTAGAGGTTTATGGTTAGTCACCAAGTAAAATTTTCTGCTAAAAAGGTACTGGTGAAACTTAGTGACACCATAGACAATTGCGAGAGCCTCCTTTTCAATTAGCAAATAATGTTTTGTTCAACACATTTGAAGCAGAGACAGTCAGCCTGTTAATAGAACAAAACTGCATCGATGCTGTAAGAGGAAGCATTCACAGCCAAGACCACAAATTCAGCTGGATCAAAATGAACAAGGCATCTACCTCTAAGAAAAATATCTTTCAACTTCTGGAAATTGGACTGACACTGTTGTGACCTGACAAAAACAACAATATTCCTGTGTAAGCAATGCAAGTGGGAACCACAGTTTCAATAGTGTTAGGAATAAATTGAATGCAATATGTGAGCTTTCCTAACACAGATTGTGATTCCCACACATTGCACGGGGGTGGAAGGTCACTTATAGGAAGCAAATGTGATTGCAAAGAGTGAACACTTTGGCTATCAATGACATGTTATAAGTACTCAAGTTAGGTCTGAGAAAACACACATTTGCATCTGTTACATTTAAGGCCAGCTGCAGATAACACTTGAAACCGAGTGCGAAGATTGCAAATGTATTCTTCAGGAATGCAACCTGAAACGACAATGCTATCTAAATAATTTGATCAAAAAGGAAGTTCAGCAGCCAGCTGCTCAAGAAAGCACTGAAATATGACTGGTGCAGTAACCCTGCCAAACATCAATCTCAAAAAATTTGAAGACACACAGATGAGTGTTAATCACAAAGATCTGTTGCAACTGCTCATTCAAAGGGATTTGCAAGTAAGCATCGCACAAATCAGTTTTGAAAAAGCATCGACCAGCACCCAATTTATGCATCAGTTCTTCCAGGTGCGACAAGGGATAACTGTCAGTGACTGACCGAGGATTAACAGTTTTCTTAAAATTGGCACACAGTCAGAGTCTTCCAGACGTCTTCTTTAGAACAACAAGAAGGGACACCCACTAGCTGACAGTAGTGGGTGTGACGACCCCACTTTCTTGCAAAGCAGTAAAATCCTGAGCCTCCTGTTCTTGCAAAGCATGAGCAACAGGATGAGTTCTAACAGAACATGGCCGTGCATTGTACTTCATTGTGACATTGGGAACAAAATTATTGGCTTTGTCTAAACCTCCAGAAAACATATCCTGAAATTCTACACATAACTTAGCAACACTGTCCCAAGGATCATAGGAAGAAACAAAAAGTACATTGACCTAAATGCTTAACCCAAACAAATCAAAAGAGTGTAGACCAAAAACATTAGCACTGTCTCGGGAGGAAAGCACTGTAAATGTCACTGTCTTCATCAAATATTGGAATGTCTTAGCCGTTGCATGCCATTAGCATATGGCACAGTGTTCACAACGTAGGTTTGCTAAGCAATTCTTAAGTGCTATGGTTCAGCAAAGTCACTGAAGCTCCAATGTCAAGTTGCAGATGGGCTGAGTGTCAAGCAATAGTAAGAGGCACAATAAGTGTGTTGTCTTCACATAGCACTGCAGATGATTTGGGAGTCTTTCCAGAATGCCTGTTACACTGTTGTTTTGTATTAATCACATTGTGGGGCCTGGAAAACCCACTACACGCTGTTTGTGAATTAGATTTGCACGAAGGAGTAGTAGAGGGGGTGACTTATGCAAAAAAAAAAAAAAAAAAAAAAAAGGGGGGGGGGGGGGGGGCGGGGGGCAAGTTGTTGCACATGAGGGGCAATATTGGTGAGCATGTGCACGACGTTACACCTTGTGTCTGACACTAAACCTGTTGATGTAAGCACTATGGCTGTGGTCGGTTGGGCCACTGCTTGCAAGCCGGTGGTGAAGTTCAAATGGCTCTGAGCACTATGGGACTTAACATCTATGGTCATCAGTCCCCTAGATCTTAGAACTACTTAAACCTCACTAACCTAAGGACAGCACACAACACCCACTCATCACGAGGCAGAGAAAATCCCTGACCCCGCCGGGAATCGAACCCGGGAACCTGGGCACGGGAAGCGAGAACGCTACCGCACGACCACGAGCTGCGGACCCGGCGGTGAGCCTGTTTGTCAAGGCTATCTACAAAACAGATAGATGCTAACTCAAAACTGTCTGCTGCACTTTCACAGAAATCCTGAACTAACAGTCTGTTTCCGAATTTGAGAGTCAGCTATGTCACGTGTGATGGCATCACAAACCATTGTATCACTGAAATACACTCCTGGAAATTGAAATAAGAACACCGTGAATTCATTGTCCCAGGAAGGGGAAACTTTATTGACACATTCCTGGGGTCAGATACATCATATGATCACACTGACAGAACCACAGGCACATAGACACAGGCAACAGAGCATGCACAATGTCGGCACTAGTACAGTGTATATCCACCTTTCGCAGCAATGCAGGCTGCTATTCTCCCATGGAGATAATCGTAGAGATGCTGAATGTAGTCCTGTGGAACGGCTTGCTGTGCCATTTCCACCTGGCGCCTCAGTTGGACCAGCGTTCGTGCTGGACGTGCAGACCGCGTGAGACGACGCTTCATCCAGTCCCAAACATGCTCAATGGGGGACAGATCCGGAGATCTTGCTGGCCAGGGTAGTTGACTTACACCTTCTAGAGCACGTTGGGTGGCACGGAATACATGCGGACGTGCATTGTTCTGTTGGAACAGCAAGTTCCCTTGCCGGTCTAGGAATGGTAGAACGATGGGTTCGATGACGGTTTGGATGTACCGTGCACTATTCAGTGTCCCCTCGACGATCACCAGAGGTGTACGGCCAGTGTAGGAGATCGCTCCCCACACCATGATGCCGGGTGTTGGCCCTGTATGCCTCAGTCGTATGCAGTCCTGATTGTGGCGCTCACCTGCACGGCGCCAAACACGCATACGACCATCATTGGCACCAAGGCAGAAGCGACTCTCATCGCTGAAGACGACACGTCTCCATTCGTCCCTCCATTCACGCCTGTCGCGACACCACTGGAGGCGGGCTGCACGATGTTGGGGCGTGAGCGGAAGACGGCCTAACGGTGTGCGGGACCGTAGCCCAGCTGCATGGAGACGGTTGCGAATGGTCCTCGCCGATACCCCAGGAGCAACAGTGTCCCTAATTTGCTGGGAAGTGGCGATGCGGTCCCCTACGGCACTGCGTAGGATCCTACAGTCTTGGCGTGCATCCGTGCGTCGCTGCGGTCCGGTCCCAGGTCGACGGGCACGTGCACCTTCCGCCGACCACTGGCGACAACATCGATGTACTGTGGAGACCTCACGCCCCACGTGTTGAGCGATTCGGCGGTACGTCCACCCGGCCTCCCACATGCCCACTATACGCCCTCGCTCAAAGTCCATCAACTGCACATACGGTTCACGTCCACGCTGTCGCGGCATGCTACCAGTGTTAAAGACTGCGATGGAGCTCCGTATGCCACGGCAAACTGGCTGCCACTGACGGCGGCAGTGCACGAATGCTGCGCAGCTAGCGCCATTTGACTGCCAACACCACGGTTCCTGGTGTGTCCGCTGTGCCGTGCGTGTGATCATTGCTTGTACAGCCCTCTCGCAGTGTCCGGAGCAAGTATGGTGGGTCTGACACACCGGTGTCAATGTGTTCTTTTTTCCATTTCCAGGAGTGTGGTTACCACAGTCACATTTGAATGTATACTGCGTAGTAAGGCCATGTAGTTCGGTCACCCACTGACAGTATCTTTCCCCTTGTTACTTACATAAGCTAAGGAATTTGTAAAGGCCAGTGACCACTTGTACCATGTCCTCATAATACTTCGTAAGCACCTGCAGTAAGTCCTCGTATGATAATAGTTCAGGGCAGGATGTGGGAAACAATTTGGCACACAGACAATAAACTGTCACTACTGCCATTGCCAAGAAATAAGATGTTTTGTCAGTACCTTGTATGTGATGTGTTGCGATGAGCATTTTGAACTGTGCAAGGTATTCTGGACGTCTTCCTTCATCTTGTCAGTCATGAAATAGTGGCACATATGCATCGGATCCAGCATCTTGTGTGAAGTCATCTGCACTGTAATGGACCGCAAAGCAGAAATAAAAAAGCAAAAGGCAAAAATAACAGAGAGAAAGCGAAAAGAGGTGTGCAAAAGTGGCAACAGTGGAACTTAGAGGATAAAGAGCACAAGCAAGGCAAACACTGACTAAACAAGAACAGCAAAAACCAGGCCAAAATATGACAGAACAGGAAGTAAGCGATTTGATGACAGCCACATGTGAGTGGTTAGGCAACTGTCACCTTAGGAAAGCTGGACTGGAACAGAAATGATTAATGAACAAGATATCACAATAAACAGGCGATTTATTTAACTTGTATATATGCAAGTGAATGAAGACTTGTTACAATAATGCAGCAAGAAACAGAGTCTACCTCATCAGTGCCAACAAGAAAGACCATCGCTTTACTAAGCATGAGCTATGGTGATGGAGCTGCAACTGTACCGTGTCTGTGTAGCGTTACATGATGTGGCTTCCAGTGCAGGTATATTGAGAGGCTGCCCCTAGCCATCCTATATTACAGTGGTGGAGGGTGATCGTAGTCTAGAGCCTCAGGAGGCATGTTTCGGCAGGTGTGCTTTGCTGGGTCCACTGGATCCCACACGGCCACTATCAATGTTGGACAGAAATTTGCAATTCCATTGCCAACTGTGATATGACGGTAGTCTGGTATCGATACGTGATACCGCATTAGGCCCAGGTGCTCGCAAATAATAGAGGTGGTCAGGTGAACGATGTGAGTGGTGGCTCATGGCAGGCAATTTCTAGGAGATATCAGCAACACTTCCTTCATAAAAGATTTTTTTCCTATATTGCTCAGAGAATGAGGACATTCTTTCATACTCTTTCTACCACATACATAGGAAGGCACTTCATACAATGGGGAATTATCCATTCATAATATTTCTTGAATAAATTCATGCTCTTGTGTGTGTGTGTGTGTGTGTGTGTGTGTGTGTGTGTGTGTGTGTGTGTGTGTGTGTGTGGTGGGGGGGGGGGGGGGTGCGAGAGAAAAAGAGAGAGAGAGAGAGAGAGAGAGAGAGAGAGAGAGAGAGAGAGAGAGAGATATCAGTTTTTTAATGGGTATTTTTATTACGAATTCTTGCTCCCAGGAGTGTGGCTCCTTGCTCACGTGCTGCATCTTCCTAATGTTTTTAGAGTCTGAGAGTTTAATTTTTCCTCCAAAGTTCCCGTATATGTGCATGTAGAGGTGTGCACACAAGTGCATGAGCATCAATGCTGCCACTTAAATGGGAACTCTCTCACATCTGGTTCAAGATGTTTGCAGTATGATTGTGGAAGGATCCACATGATAAACAAGTGTGTCTCTTCCTTGCCTGATGTTTAGGCATAGTTAACGAACATTTTTGTAGTGATTTTGTTATCACTGTGACATTCAGTCAGTCAATCACTCCCATTATTTCTCCAGATTGCTTAAATTTTGTATGTCACCAAGTATAGAGAGTATTTTGATTTTCCTAACAAAGTATTTTGCTTGCAAATTTGTGACAGTGCTATACATATTGTTGAAAGTAGGATCATTTTGAACTTTGTTTATTTCAGATGATGAGGAAATGCAGTAAGCCAGGTGAACTATATTCAATTGACATTGAATCTTCAAATGCTGGGATACCCTATGCAGATTCCTTCGGTGTCAACATGCACTACTGCTTAACACGTACTGGTGAAAATGAATCTTGTTTTACTGTGTTTGCACAGTTGAAGTACAAGCGAAATGTGTGGGGCTTTGTGAAAGGTAAAATATTGTCATACTTATTTTCTGGTTTTGTACGAGGGGTTACCCAAAAAGAACTGGAATTAGTTTTTAAAAGCTATATATTTTCAAATTGTTTACAAAACAACCTTATCCCCTTCAAAATACCCTCCATTAAAACTAATTTGTTTGCGCCACTGGTGCCTGCACTGTTCAAAAACTTTTTTGTAGCCATCTTTAGAAATGGCTGAGAGCTCCTCCCTCGATTTTTTCGTGACTTCTTCAGTGTTGTCAAATTGATGTTCTTCCATACCTTTTTTTGCGTGGAAATTAGAAAATGTCACATGGAGCCAGGTCAGGCAAGGAAGGTGTGGGGCAGTGGAACCATGCCATTTTTAGCCAGTATATCTAACAGAGATGGCTGTGTGTGCGGGTGTGTTGTCGTGATGAAAGACCCAGTCTCCTGCCTGCCACAAATTGAATCTTTTTTGACAAGCACTGTTGTGCAGTCTTCTTAAAATTTCCAAATAAAATGTTTGATTGATTGTCTGATCTGGGGGGAAAACTCTGACTGAACTATGTGTTGCCATCGAAAAAGCAAATTGGCATTGTTTTGACGTTTGATTTGACTTGATGGCATTTTTTTAGACGGGTGACAATGACATTTTCCACTTGTTGGATAGTTTCTGGATCGTAACCATAGCACCATGACTCATCACCATGACCTGTGACTGAAAATCTGGATCAGTTTCAGTCTGTTGTTTCAAAGTACATAACTCACTAATCTCTGACAATTGATCAATTGTCTTTTGACGATCTGTGAGCACAGGCTCTCGAATTTTTTCGTCAATTCAGGCAGTTTATGGATGTTCAGAATGAAGTTTGTCATAAATTGACATGTTGCCATTTTTTTAAATTCAGCAAACCACTTGTACATTGGAGTTTTTCCCATAGTGTCATGTTGGTAAGCTGTTTTCAACATTAAAACAATTTCAGCAGCATTTTTACTAAGTAAAAAACAAAATTTCTTAGCTGCACATTGTTCACTTAAACTTGCCATAATAAAAAACGAAACACGAACAAAACAGTGCTAGCGGAAAAATTACTACAGATGAACAGATAAGTCAGGTCGACAACACGGGCATCACTGAACTGGCAGTGAGTTGCGGTACACGTGCCTAGCAGCAGAAATGTGTACTACATAAGCTCCGCTCTTGGCAATGTTGTTCCGGTTTTTTTGGGTACCCACTTGTATGAGCATGTTCAGTATTCATCTACATTTCTTCTAAATTGCTTTGCCCTGTGAAAGAAATTTCATTATTTTTTATTTAAATGTGTATTGTCTTTGCTCTTACATGAATTTGCTGCCTTTATGTGGACTTAAGATAATTTGTTTCTTGAAATTTTCTGAGTGGATAGAATATTCCACCATCTTTTGGATGTACATCCAAGATAGTTTTCATTCTTCTTCTGGTATTTTGGGTGACAACCTTATAGCTATCCTCAAGGTGAGTTTCTGGCAGAATTTAAACCATTTGACACAATACTGGGGAGTAAACACACATTTTTGGTTGAAATTCTATTAGTGATCCATTTTGAAGCTGGCTTACAGTTGTCAGCTGAAGTACTGGAAGAAGAAATAATACTATCTCAAACATATGCCTAAAACATGTTGGAATATTAAGATAATTTCTTAGTTAATTTCTTTTTCTGTGCCATTGCATATTATAACTTCATTTTTGTTAATTTAGCATCAGTCATGCACACTTTTTATTGTACTTCAGCTTTTATTGTATCACATGGAATATAATTGAATCACCTTAAGATGGTCAGTTAGAAAAATACAAGTGATCTACTACATTCTGGCTATAGTAAACTACTCACAGATGAGTTAGTGTTTTTTCCGATGAACAATGTATAGTAATTGCCTGGATTGAAATGTGAGAATGAGAGCCTAATGGTTTACAGAATTCTTTGAACTGATAGTGTTGAATGAGAAAGACACACGAGTCTTGAAGTTTTCCCAGTATAAAGAGTATTTTCTGAAGTTTCAGAATTGCAGCTGGATGGCTTCGATGTCATGCCACAATATTTCGGCCAACAACCATTGAGCCATCTTCATGCAGTGCACATCACTAACTTTACACTAAAAATTGGCATGGAGATGCAAGAGCATAGACAGCTGCTGCATGAGTGCCACCGTTGAGCTTAGCATTCTCTTTGGATGTTGGTACATTTAGGGCACATAGGCTCATGTGTGAAGGTGATACTACATGTACGTCCTCTGTCAGGCTGTAGGCTCACAGAGTTAATTCAGATATCAAAGTAATAAAATTGTCACTAGATGTGTCATTAGGCATAAAACGTTTTATTTCTGAAGACACTAAAGAAATTAATGGGTCCCACATCTCATGCCATAGATGGAGCAATATACAAAGAGGGTGCTAAACTTGACAGAGGGCCTTGTGTGGCAGCTGTCTGTGCACAGCTGTCTCTGCACCAGTTTTTAATATAAAGTTAATGACATGCACTAGCAATCTCCAGTCTAAAACACTCACTTAAGGGTGGCTGAAATATTGGGGCAAGCTGTCAGCGTCATCCAGCTGCAGTCCCAAAACTTTGTTGGAGTGAGTAAGGTGGAGAATGTAAACAATTTGGAGCAGTGCACAAGGAAGCAAAGTATTTCAACTGCTAAATTCACGTTTTATATGTGCAGGTTAAGGTTTTTATGACAGATACAAGAAAATGGTCCAATCCAACATGTCTAAACCTACCCTGAAATTTTTCTTGCAGATAAAATACATGTAAGGAAATGCACTGTCAAAATTTTAACTGCTAAGGCAAGTATTTTTTAAAAATGTTGAAAGTTACTCATTTTTTTCTGCATGAAGAACTGCTTATGACAGCGGTTTGTACAGCCCTTCTTGCTTAGTGTTTGAATCGGCGAATAAGCCAACATAGCCATGACAAGAGGAAATAGCACCGCATACCACAAAGTGAATTTTAAGCTCTTAAACCTTACCAGAAATTTCTCATATCACTAATTTATTGAATAACTTGGAGTTCATAGCAACAGCTAGACTGCTGCAGATGTAACTGTTATACAAGTGACTAACAGAGGAAAGAAAATCGAGGCAGTGTATAATGTTACATTACGGATGACTCCCATCAGTCGGGACTTGAATTTTGTAATATTTTCTGTAGCACAGTTCTTATGATAATTTTTTAATAATGTGTTTTGTGGTAATAATGAAGCAGTTCCTTGTTTGTGTGTATTGGATGAGGAAAAGTAACATTTTCCTTGCACCAGGCACACCTGATAAAAGAAAAATTTATGCATTCAGGTACTTCACAGTAATCACTTCAAATTCATAAAATGTGGTAATGCAAACTGATACAGCAGAAATGACAGATTAACAAACTGTTCTGCTGATAAACCTGAAATGGCAAAGAGCTATCAGAAATTATGTTGACCAGCAATTATCTGAAAAATGCTTTAAACTGTTGAAATTTTTTGTTTAGAGTCTGAATCACAGTATTAATTTCTCGGTGGAAATGAATTATACTAACAGTCTTTTTATTGTCGTCCTAAAGATGGTGGTGTCATTATGTCCACGTGAAGAGTCCAACAAAAGCAATGAATTAGTCTTTCCTATTTTTCCAGATTTTGCTATGTCAGTTACAAGACTTTCATTATATTTTTTATTTTATTTTATTTTAAATTTTCTCCTAATTTTTCTTGGTGTTCCTGAAGGCAGAGATATGTTGCAGAAACACTAATCTATGAAACCTGACTGTCTGGCTTTATACACAGCTTTAAGGTGATAACAAGAGCTACAAATTTCTCTGTAGTATTACCTATTAATAACATCTTCTTTACACATTTACTTCTTGCAAACTTCGTAATTTTGCAACTTCCTTTCTGGTATAATTTCCTGAATCTATTTAATCACGTCAAAGAAGTCTGGAAATCAGTAATTTTCATCTCACTTGCAATTCAGAGCAACCAGTCTCATAGATCTCCCGTGGTAACAGTGCACCGATTCTCATGAGCAGTTCTAAACCTTTCCAATAAATTTTCTTTCACAATTCATGAGTTTCATTTTGGTGCATATTTCATACTTTATGTAAATCATTTTTCCATTTACATAATTCATGTTCAGAGTTCATAAAATGAAACCGGCTTTGCAACTGCTTAAGTTTAAGTGTTTTCCCCTCTCATTCTTCAACCAAAAAATTTACAGCATTTTCTTTGTCACTGAAAGCTATTACTGTACATGTTTTCATTGGTCTTGGAAGATACTCTGTTTTTGTTCTGTGCTTTAACTAGCACAACAATTGTTCAAACCACCATTCACAGAATTGTCATCATTATTTCCAATTTCATCAAATGTTTTCAGAACTTTTAATGAAACATCTACATCATTGAAATGAATGTCGAAGAAATTAACTAATAAATAACACACTTGTAGGTCTTTAGGAGAAATATGTAATTTCAGTTCCATACTACGCTCTTCATATTTTATCTTTGCAAAGCTGAATACATTAATTGGATTCCACACAGATGTGAAACTCTGGAATCTGCACAAAGACAGATGCTATTATTAATCGTATGCCAAGAACTAACAAAGAAAATTAATTCAGTCTTATCTCCATTGTTAACACTTAGTGATACCACAAAGGCTACTGCTAAACTTTATGGATCTTAAATTAGCTGAAAATTTGAGTGAAAAGTAACTGTGAACAGTTGTGTCAAAGAAACAATCAGTGGAAGCTGAAATTTGCTTTACAAATTAAGATGGCTGTTTGCCATGTTATCTGTTTACTAATGTGCTGCCCACCGTGTTGTGCATGCGCTATATGCTGTAGGTATGGCAGCGGTGCATAATTTTCCAGCCACCTGATGAGCTAGGAATTTGGCAAATTTCAACCTTATATCTACTCACAGTATGCCTCGGTAGCTAAAATTTTGACTTTGTGTTTCTTTTTTTTGTATTCTCTCTGTAAATTTCAGGACAGGTTTTGACATGTCGGATTGGACAGATCCCTTGTTAGGACAGATGTGGTTTTCCATGTTGACCCTATGCCTCCTATGCGATGAGAAACCTGTTAAAATAATGCTATCGGTTGAAAGTGACAACAGGTTATAGAGAGGTCTCTTGTTTAGGTCCATCAACAGAAATGTCAAAGAAGTTACATTACTTTTTTAGAGTGTTAAGGAGGTATCTGCTATGATCCCAGAGTGCCGGTGTTGGGAGCTTTCGAGCAGCACTACAGCTCGAACAAAATAACATTGTTATTGACAGATACCAGTGTTGGAGAGTCGTGTTGCAAGCTAATACAAACATGCATGCACTCGTGCAATCAGTATAAATCGCTCCGTGGTTTTGCTCCCCCACTCACCTGGCAATTCTCTGTTTCTACCTAACAACAGTGGTGAGCTAGTGGGGCTAAAAAAAGGGGTGTGGTTGGCTGACACCTGGCTCCTACTGCTCTATTTGCTGTAAGTTATTTTAATCAAAGTGTAGTCCGTCGTTACCTGAAATTCTCAGTATGTTTCAGCAACCACTGAGGAGCATGACATTGCAACATAGTTTGAGTCAGAGTGTCAAGATCTTGGAGGATGATAAAAACTTGTATAAAAAAAACCTAAAATGTGCTATGTACCAATGGGGCAGATGGCTGTTGAGGTAGAAAACTTCTGGGGCATGTGCCACAACCCATCTGATTGAGGCTTACACTAGCAAGCAGAGTTCTCTAAGGGGACATTAATTTGAATAGTTGGGAAGAGAACAGTTCTTGCCACTCATGAGTCATGAAACCCTAGATGAAAAGAGTGGAGTGACATAGTACTCAACCAACAAAGAGAAGTTGAGTGGGAAGTGCACCAGAGGAAACAAATCATTAGATTTGTGATACAGAGAGTTGGACAAAATTCATTGATAGGTGTCAAACCGAGGAAGGAGCCTCTGAAATAATCTCTCTCCTTTACTCACAGAGGTCTGAAAGCAATTGCTGAGTCTTTGAAGAAGTCAAATGGCTACATTACAAGTGTCTGAAGCTGTTAGGGTCCAAAAGAGAAGATATTAGCTTATAGTAACTGAAATGTCCGAAACACACAATTTCAGTTAAGGGGCCACAATATAATGGAACTTGACCCTAAAGAATTAAAAACAATTGTGGCATTTATTTCAGCTCGGTTCTCATATATTAACTGAGGATTTACATCTAGGTAAACACACCACAAAGTTAGATGCTATGTACAAAAACCTATGACATGTTTTATCGCTAGAAGTTTGGATATAAGACTTTTAGTTGTAGCAGTGAAGCTGTGTGTGGCAGATGGGGATCAAATGTGCATGAAGAAAATTAAAAATGTATGTTTCCACTAAATTGTGTAATCGTTTATGTGATTATTCCGTATTGAACAGGGATTTCCATGTTCAAGGAGAGAAGAAGTCAGGATCTGAAGGCAACAAAGAGAATCCCTGTGTAATGATAATCTAAAAGTCTTTGAGGTGGTGCAGCCTCTAGCATTCACCACATCTTTTCCAACATGTCATAAAAAATATGTTGTTAAAACTAATGACTCAACACAAACCGAAACATCTGACTGGAGCATGAGCACATGTACCTGCAGCTGCTTCCTCTCGAACTCTCCAAGTGACGAGAGACCAAGGATCCTTGCAAATAATATTCAGCCATTAGAATCTAAAGAGTAGGTGTTCTTGTGTGTATAATCTCCACCACCTCCAAGTAAATTAGAAAAGTCCAACCAAAAGTGAACTAATGACAAGGAAATCAGATTAAAACCATTGAATTGCTGTGCAATATTACTGTCCAATTGTGAAGGCAATGTGGACATCAATGTCCCAACAGAGGAACCAAAATTCAGAGACTACTGTTTACCCTGTCATTTAAGATGTGAAAAAAGAAAACCCTCAAATATCAATTGCTGTGGTAATTCAACAGAACATGGAATAGCTTCAGAACTCAGATGGGGCAGCAAAAACTTCGTGCACAAAAAAGACCACTGTGCCTATGTCTTGAGGAGAGACACTTGAAAACTACTGTGCCATTGTGCTAGAAAGCTACAGTCTCCACAGGAAAGATGATCTTAGTGGTCAGTGGACTAAGTGTGATACTATTAATTAATAACACATATAACATCTCACCTTTCCCGCACCACCATCAGCCAGTAGCTGTGGTCATATAGATGAAAATCACCATATGAGTAACATATTTCCTACCTCTTGAGCCATTTGATAATAAAGGTCCCATAGTTCTCATCATGTAACTCTCCTGGCCATTCCTGGTTGTAGGTGACTATGCAAAGCATGATGTATCAGCTGTGTGAGGAATGAAATTAAGTCCTCCTTGATATTGCAACCACATACCATTGCAGGGACTATATCGCAGCTTCATGGAAGGAAGTCGGCATGATACCACTCCTAAACACAGGGAAATTATGTAAGAAATTGCTTTAATCTTGCTGTGTTAAAATTTGCAGGAAAGGCCGCTGAGTGGATGGTAAATTGCTGCTAAGTGTGGGTTTCGCAGGTACCATTCTACCTTTGACAACCTGGCACTTTTGGAGTTGTCTCCACAGGAAACAGAGATGGGAGGGTTGGGCACAAATGCCAAATTTTTCAGTTTGCATGAATACAAATGTGTGTGTGTGTGTGTGTGTGTGTGTGTGTGTGTGTGTGTGTCTCACAGTCACAGTTTTTGGACATGAGTACTGTATAGTAATAGCACATTCTCAGTTTCAGCCTGTCAGATTCATGGATGTCACATTTGATCACACCCTCACGTGGCTATCACACTTGCTGAAAGTGTCTCAGAGAAAAGTGTGGAGACCAGACAAGTCATGTGTAAACAGTTTTATGGAACAGTCATCACTAGGCTCTAAAGCAGATGAGATCTGCACGTTCAAAAACTTTCCATATCTGCTCCCGCACACAGGGTACTCTGCGGAGCACAAAGAGAAAGTATCCAGCAGAGAATCATATTCAGAGTATACAGGACACCATTTCCTCTAGAGAAGTAGGGTGTAGAAGTGTCATTCTGTTGGTACTGGGGCATGTTGAAATTCATAGTAATGAGATCACAAGTGCAGCTGCTGAGCAGGCTTATGATGAATGTTTAGTGCCATCATGCAGAGCCCCCCTACAGCCATTTGTGTTACTGGTGAAGTGGTTAAACTGAACCTCTCTCCTGCCAGCTGTGGTGTACTCCCATTCAGTCACTCTGAAAAACAGATACTTGTAGCTTGAGTTGGTATATGGCACTGCTACAAAAGCAGAGATCTGCATTGCAAATTTAAATGCAGCAAAAGAATCACAGACAAACAAAACCTAAATGAGCCAAAATTATAAAAAAGGAGAGCCATGTATGACATATTCAGTGAATTTAAAATTAATTTTATCTGTTGATGGGACAGAAAATCCTAGGAAGTTTTGTTCTTCTGTTAAATCAGTAAACAGATCAAAACCTTCTGTCAAGATACTCTGTGACCATAATGGCAATGAAACAAAGGAGGACTTAGGAAAGGTCACAATACTAGACCTATTTATCCAAAACTATGAGGGCTATCCACAAAGTACATTACGTTTTGGAATTAAAAATAAAAAAAGTATTGGAATATATATATATATATATATATATATATATATATATATATATATATATATATATATACAGATGAAAGCCACACATATATACTACTATTCTACATAGTTTCCATTTAAATTAAGGCACTTATTGTAGCGATGGACGAGCTTGGAAATTCCTTTGTCATAAAATTTGGCCGCCTGCACCTTCAACCACGTGGTTACCTCTTCTTGAAGCTGTGTGTCGTCATCAAAACGCTGCGTAGCCAACCACTTCTTCATTGCTGGGATTAAGTGAAAGTCGCTCGGTACCAGGTCGAGACTGTACGGCGGATGAGGAAACAACTCCCACTTAAAAGATTCGAGAACTTCACGAGTGGCATTTGCCGTGTGGGCCCGGGCATTGTCGTGAATCAGCAAGATCTTTGAGCCCAACTTTCCCTTAACTTGTTTTTGATTGCTCTTCTGAGGTTGTGCAGAGTTTGCAATACCTTTGAGAGTTTATTGTAGTGCATCTTTCCAGGAAATCCACAAAAATCACACCTTTTCTGTCCAAAAAGACAGTCGCCATCACCTTCCTTGCCGACATTGTCTGCATGCATTTCTTGGGTTTTGGGGGAGAATTTCTGTGCCCCCACTGCATTGACTGCAATTTTGTCTCGCACTTCACATGCTTAACTCATGTTTCGTCAGCAGTAACTATGTGATCGCGTAATGAGTCGCCATCTTTCTCGTAAGCATCCAAAAACATTAACGCTGCAGCCATTCGCTAATTTTTGTGAATCTCTGTCAAGATTTTTGGTATCCATCTTGCACAAAACTTGTGGTAACCAAGCTTTTCGGTAATGATTTCGTGCAACAAACTTCGTGAAATTTGTGGAAAACTCATAGAGAGTTCCGTTATTGTGAAATTACGGTTTTCATGGACCGCGGCATCGACTTTTTCGACAAGTTCGGCAATCACTATGCTGGGTCTTCCACTTCGCTCTTCATCGTGAATGTTAGTTTGGCCATTTTTAAATTTTATGACCCATTGACGCACTCCACCTTCAGTGATTATGTTGTCCCCATACACTTCACAAAGCTGCCGATAGATTTCTATCGATGTACAGTTTTTTGCAGTCAGAAACCTTATTACAGCACGCACTTAACACTTTGCTGCATTTTCAATTAACGCTGACATTTCAAACTGTCACAGTAACTGAACAGAGTACTGCACGAACCTCTCACTAGCACGGCAGGATGGAGACTGAGTGACGGAATGCCTTGACACCAATATGGCCGCACTAGCCCTGCTGCTAACGGACACAAATGAAAACATAATGTACTTTGTGGATAGCCCTCGTATTTAGCAGCGGAAGGTCACACTGTAGTTTCTCGTTTAAATCATCGTACAAATGACAAAGTGGCAGATACAGAAATAAGTGGCCATGGGATAGAAAAGCAGCTGAAACCACTCAATAGAAAAACGGCCACTGGACCTGACAGGGTACCAGTTTGATTCTGCATAGAGTATGCAAAAGAACTTGCCCTCCTCTGGCAGCAGTGTACCATACGTCTCTGGAGGAGTAAAGCGTTTCTGGTCATTGGAAAAAGCTCAGGTCATTCCTATTGTGAAAAAGGATTGTCAAACAGATGCACAGAACTATAAGTCTATGTCTCTTGACAACTGACTGTTTTAGAATTTGGACCATGTTTTATGCTCATCTATTACAACATTTCTGAAGACCGAAAACCTGCTCTGTGGCAATCAACATGGGTTTCAAAAACAACAATCGTATGAAACCCAACACATCCTGTTCATCCACAAGACCCAGAAAGCAGTAGACGCAAGGGTACAGGTAGATGCTGTATTCATTGACTTCCAGAAGGCATTTAATATGGTTCCTTACTGCTTACAAAACACAAGTCTGCAGACCATCAGATCAGCTGTGTGTGACTGGATTCAGGAGATTCTAGTGAACAGAACACAGCATGTCATTTTCAACAGAGAGAAATCTGTAGACATAAAAGTAACTTCAGGTGTATCCCAGGGGGCTGTTATAAGACCCATTACTTTCACAATATGTATAAACGATAACATTGGAAGTTCAATGAGGCTTTTTGCAGATGATGCAGTTGTATCCAGAGAAGTTGCACTCCTAGAAAATTGTAGCGAAATGCAGGAAGACTTACAGAGGACTGATGCTAGGAACAGGGAGTAGCAATTGACCCTAAACATAAACAAATGTAACATATTGTGTTTACATAGACAGAATGAACCGTTATTGTATGACTATGCGACTGCAGAACAATCACTGGAAGCAATTACTTCCATAAAAATCTAGGAGTATGCATGCAGAGCAGTTTGAAGTGGAACAACCACATAAAATTTAAGGTGAGTAAGAAAGATGCCAGACTGAGATTTATTAGAAGAATCTTCAGGAAATTTAGTCCATCAAAAAAGGAGGTAGCTTACAAAACACTTGTTCAACCAACACATAAATATTTGCTCGTCAGTCCGGGAGATTTACCAAGTACATCTACATCTACATACATACTCTGCAATCCACCATAAGGTGCGTGGCGGAGGGTACCTCATACCACAACTAGCATCTTCTCTCCCTATTCCACTCCCAAACAGAATGAGGGAAAAATGACTGCCTATATGCCTCTGTGTGAGCCCTAATCTCTCTTATCTTCTCTTTGTGGTCTTTCCGTGAAATATAAGTTGGCAGCAGTAAAATTGTAGTGCAGTCAACCTCAGATGCTGGTTCTCTAAATTTCCTCAGTAGCAATTAACGAAAAGAATACTCCTTTCCTCTAGAGCCTCCCATCCGAGTTCCTGAAGCATTTCCGTAACATTCGTGTGCCGATCAAACCTACCAGTAACAAATCTAGCACCTCGCCTCTGAATTGCTTCTATGTCCTCCCTCAATCCGACCTGATAGGGATCCCAAACGCTCAAGCAGTATTCAAGAATAGGTCGTATTAGTGTTTTATAAGTAGTCTCCTTTACAGATGAACATCTTCCCAAAATTCTACCGATGAACTGAAGATGACTATCCACCTTCCCCACAACTGCCATTACTTGCTTGTCCCACTTCATATCGCTCTGCAATGTTACGCCCAAATATTTAATCGACGTGACTGTGTCAAGCACTACACTACTAATGGAGTAGTCAAACATTACGGGATCCTTTTTCGTATTCATCTGCATTAATTTACATTTATCTATATTTAGAGTTAGCTGCCATTCTTTACACCAATCACAAATCCTGTCCAAGTCATCTTGTATCCTCCTACAGTCACTCAACGATGACACTTTCCCGTACACCACAGCATCATCAGCAAACAGCCGCACATTGCTGTCCACCCTGTCCAAAAGATCATTTATGTAGATAGAAAACAACAGCGGACCTACCACACTTCCCTGGGGCACTCCAGATGATACCCTCACCTCCGATGAACACTCACCATCGAGGACAACGTACTGGCTTCTATTACTTAAGAAGTCTTCGAGTCACTCACATATTTGGGAACCAGTCCCATATGCTCGTACCTTAGGAGTCAAATGCTTTCCGGAAGTCAAGGAATATGGCAGCGGTCTGATACCCTTCATCCATGGTTCGCAAGATATCGTGAAAAAAGGGCGAGTTGCGTTTCACATTAGCGATGCTTTCTAAGTAGGATTGAAATAGGAAATACAGAAGATCTGAAGACAATGAGCACCTCTCATTACAGGTTCATTTTGTAAGCACGAAAATGTCGCAGAGATGCTCAACCAATTCCTGTGCTAGATACTGCAAAAGAGGCATTCCACGTCATGGTGTGTTTTACTGACAAAATCTCAGAGCATACATTCCTAGAAGAGTAGAGAAGTATATAGCTTCCTTCTATGTGTATCTCAGAAAAAGACCTTGAAGATAAAATCAGAGAGATTTGAGCCTACACAGAGGCTTACCAACAATCATTCTTCCCCCAAAACACTGACGACTGGAACAGGAGGAAGGGGAAGTGACACTGCAGCACAAAGTACCCTCTGCCACTCACGATGAGGAGGCTTGTGAGGTATAGATGTAGATGCCATTTAACCCACAGTTTTCTCCTGTATCACGAAGAGCCTATAGAATGCAACAAATGTAGCACCACTACAACATTATGCCATATTTTAACTAAAAATTGTTTGCATGCTGACAGGTGATCACTAAATGGTTCGGCTGGAGATGTGCCCTTTCATTGAAGTGATATTTGGATGTATGCACTACAGATTTAAAACTAAATGAGGAATCAGGTTTTTTTTTATCCTCATTGTTGTACAGTGTTAGTCATGAAGCCATTTTCAAACATCCTAAAATACATATCAGAAAAGTAAGATCAGATAGATTTATGCAATTAGCAATACAACTCCAGAGTGAATTTTCCACTTGCTGGTAGATTAAAACTGTGTACCAGGCTGAGACTTGAACTAGAGACCTTGGCCTTTCGTGGACGACTGCTGTGCCGACTGAGCTACCCAAGCGCAACTCATGGTCTACCTTCAAAGCTCTGCTTCTGCCAGTACCCCATCTCCTACCTTCCAAACTTCACTGAAGTTCTCCTGTGAAACTTGCAGGACTAGCACTCCTGGAAGAAAGGATATTGCAGAGACATGCCTTGGCCACAGCTTGGGGATATTTCCAGAATGAATTTTTCACTTTACAGTGGAGTATGCATTGATGTGAAACTTTCTGTCAGATTAAAACTGTGTGCCAGGAAGTGTCAGAAAGTTTCATATCAGCACATACTCAGCTGCAGAGTGAAAATTTTATTCTGGAAACATCTTCCAGGCTGTGGCTAAGTTATGCCTCTGCAATATCCTTTCTTCTAGGAGTGCTGAAGCTGCAGGTTTTGCAGGAGAACTTTTGTGAAGTTGGGAAGGTAGGAGATGAGATGGGGTACTGGTGGAAATAGAGCTGTGAGGATAGGTCCTGGGTCGTTGGGTAACTCAGTCAGTAGAGCACTCGCCCATGGAAGGCAAAGGTCTCGAGTTCGAGTCTCAGCTCAGCACACAGTTGTAATCTGCCAGAGAGTTTAATTTCAGCAAACATACCCCTTCAGAGTGAAAAATTCATTCCGGAAACATCCCCAGGCTGTGGCTGAGGCATGCCTTCACAGTAACCTTTCTTCCAGGAGTGCTACTCCCGCAGCTTTAGCAGGAGAACTTCTGTGAAATTTGGAAGGCAGGGGATGAGGGACTGGCAGAAGTAGAGGTGTGAGGGCAGGTTGTGAGTAACATCTGGATGACCCCAAATGCTGTAGAGTACTCTCATGAATGACTCTTAAAGGAGGAATTTAAAACTTCAACTTTCCTATTATTGTCTTCTGTTGTCACCCCAGAATGGTCAACGAGTGACTGGATGGAAACAGTCAACCTGCTTAGCTATTTTATGTAAGGGCAAAATTTTCTCAGGTTATCAGCAAGACCTTTTGCTAAGATATGATGATACAGTAATCTTCTTATGAATGCACAAATTCGTACTAACTTTCTACCTGTCAACATTGGCACATTCTTTTTTAAACTGAGAATACAACAATCTCTGCTTCCTCAGCATTTTCCAGATTTGATTATGAAACCACAAATGGTCTTTTCCATCCATAATCTGCTTACTTGGTTAAACTTTGCCCATAATTCCTCTTTGTCTGTTATATTCAAACTAAATGATGCCCATTCATTGTGTAAGTGGGATACTAACAACTGCTTATCTGCGTATTCTAGCATAAATACTCTCCCAGCTTTCTTGATGAGTCTGTTAACTTTAAGTAACCATTGTCACTGTGATATCAGGATTGTTAATGCCCATTTCTGTACTGAAATTGTCAGTAGGCCTGTTTGTAATTACAATGTCTAAAATATTTCCATTGTGTGTGGGATCTCTAACAAGTTGTTCAGGGCAGTTTCCAGAAAGCATGTTCAAAAGTACCTCTCAAGACTGTCTGGACCACATGCAATGAATCCATAGATGTCTCAGTACTTGGTAGGTAAAACATGCCTCCAACTAATATTGCACTATCTGGGTATCTTCTCTCTATTGAACATAGACATTCTTCGAATGACTTTAAAAGTGTCAAGGTGGAATCAGGTGGCCGTTAAGAAGCATGAAAAGGAACTGTAGTTCACCTAGACCTGTTACAAACCTCGTGATAAATTCACAGTCAGAATCAATTTTGACCTTGACAGAAACAATATTTTTGCCAACCACATTGAACACTCCCCCCTCTTTGAACATCTAATCTGTCATTTCAATATACATTCCATGCCTCTCTAAATATTTCAGAGCTTTCTACTTCAGGATCCAGTCAGCTCTCTGTTCAGAGATTAAGTTGAGTGTTCCTAGAGGGCAGTAAATTCAGGAACTTTATTTCGAATACTTTAACAATTTACTTTTAAAATGTTGATAATTGAAGTGTATTTACTTTGTACTCGCTCTCCCATGTATCAGTATTTGGTCCTCTTCACTCAAATCCCTAGTTAGTGCCTCCATATCCTCAAGTACTTGACAAAGGCTAGCTCTAAATTTTACAGCACTTATGACCTGGTACTTGATCATAGTTTTTCTTGAAGATGTAGTAAAACCTTTCCTTTTTTAATCCATATTGTTTCCAACTTTCTCTTGATTTCTTTTTAATGGTATGCTGTACACTACTTTCTTCTACAGCTGAGTGAGGCTCCTCCTCTACAGATTACAGTCTAGATCTTTCCTTTAGCTCAACTACCTAATTCTATTGTTGCAGCTTTAATGTCTTCCTGAAGAGCACAAATATTCACCTCTTTTTCTGGAATATTGCTGTAATTTTCATACAACGTACATCTCTTTGTGAGGTCCTCACTAGAAATCCTTTCTTCTGTCCCACTACATTCACTCCAGTGAAACCCCAATTCACAGTACCTGCACACCTACACAGAAGATGCTGGAAATGTCCACCATTGACATTGATGAAGCACTCTGCTAGATTTATTAAACTGTGAGACACTTGTAGCAGCCCTGCCTGAGTATAACAGCAATAATGTGTTCAGTGTTCCATTATTTCTCTTTCAGTGTGTGTGTGTGTGTGTGTGTGTGTGTGTGTGTGTGATCTGAATATATCTTACTCTCCAATTTGCCACCCAGGTAAAAATCAAAGGGGCTAATCAGATGATGGAGGTGGCCAGGAGGTAACAGCATCTCTGCTGATTGACCTCTCCTCACTGAAAATCACATGCACTCATGACAAAGTTGTCGTGGTAGTGTGTGCTTTTGCTCTGTCTTGCTGAAAATATCCGTACAGTTGTTCATCTTCTCTGACTCGACCCATGTACACATTAAAATGTTTCTGGACATTTTGAGTAGCATTAACATTGTAGTGAAAAAACTGCAAGCATTTGCACACCAAATCTTCAGAATGTTCAAGGGTTCTTCGAAGTATGGATAAGGGTTTTCTGATGGGTAATGATGCATGTTCTGTGAGTTCACATAGCCGTACTAGGTCTCAATTGAAGAAATGAAAAAACTGAGGTTCCAAAATTCCTGATCCCACTTCACTCAAACTTCTGGCAGAACTCGTCACATGAAATTTCATCTGGATGCCTTAACTCACGCACAACAGTAAATTTGTAAGGATACAAATTCGACTCCTTTCTGATGATGTTTTGACACAACAATCTCTTAATTGCCACTTGCGCAGATAAATGGCATTGAGATTTTATCAGACATTATTCCAGGCTGACCTTTGCTTGGGCAATGTTTGGTTATCTTTGGATAGTTACAGTTTTTATTCTCTACAGACCCTGTTTTGCACTATTTTGTCACTGTGTTTTGCATTGCAGACTTTGCTGGAAGTTTGCCAAAAGACTTCCAGTCTTACTCTCTAGCTCTAATGGAACCACACACACACTGTACGTGAATTGTGTTTTACATAATGCTCAACAGTGTATGTGCAGTCTTTTACTGTGAGTACCATTTTGTGTTAACATTCAAGTGGTCACTTACATGACTGCTCATCTCACTCAGACATAATCACACAGTAAAGTACTAGGGAAAGAGCATGTGAGTGATGCACAAAGATGTGACAATGTCTAACTGTTACATCAATATCATGGTCTCCAGCACTTGATTTGGCAGGTCTCTTTTTCATTAACAAGGGTGAGTTTAGTGTCAGCCTTATTTTGTGGATTAGTTTTATTTTGGCACCTTGTACGTGTTTGTATGTATTAGTGGCCTGTTACAGCTGTATTTTTGCTTGCAGATTAAACAAATTAAGCTGGCTGGTCGAGACTTCTAAAATTAAATAATCTTGTACAAACTTAAGCAAAATCAGATTTGTATAATTTTCTGTGTATAACACTTATGTACTCGAGTACTTAGCCTTGTGCAAAAATTAGAAATGTAAACAAATAAATAGAGATCAACTCTATCATGTTTACTGTAAACAAATTTAAACTTGAGTGCACTATTTCCCTTCTGATTAACTTTCTACATTAAACAATGGAAAATCCAGGATGGAATGTAACAATATTATGAAAAGAACAGTTGCTACTCACTAGGATAGTTGATGTTCACGAGGATGGTTGCTATTTACCATGTAGCAGAGATGCTGAGTCGCAGATAAGCACAACAAAAAGACTGTCAGAAAGTGAGATTTTGGCCAACAAGGCCTTTATCAAAAATAGAAAACACACACACACACACACACACACACACACACACACACACACACACACACACAACCACAGTCTCTTGCTGCTGAAGTCAGACTGTGAGCAGCAGTGCATGATGGGAGAGGCAACCAGGTGGTTGGGGTAAGGGCAACACTGGGACAAGGAGCGGAAGGATAGCAGGATAGGGGTTGGGGATGGTAAAGTGCTGCTTGTGGGAGCATACAGGGACAGGTGGAGAGAGGGTAGGGCAGCTAGGTGCAGTCGGGAGATTAGACAATTGAGGTGGGGGTTAGTGGAAAAGGTGAGAATTAAAATGACCGAGGATGTGTTGGTGGAATAGAGGGCTATGTAGTGCTGGAATATGGGAATGTAGGATGTATTTCATGGAGAGGTCCCACCTGCACATTTCAGAAAAGCTGATTTTGGTGAGAAGGGTCCAGATGGTACAGGCTGTGAAATAGTCACAGAAATAAAGAACGTCATGGTGGGTGCAGTTCTCAGCAATGGGATGACCCAGCTGTTCCTAGGTCACAGTTTGCGCCATTCATGTGGACAGACAGCTTGTTGGTTGTCAGGCCCACATAGAATGCAGCACAGTGGTAGCAGCTCACCTTGTAGATCACATGATTGGTTTCACAATGAGCCATGCCTTTGATGGGATAGGTGATGCTTGTGACCAGACTGAAGTAGGTGGTGGTGGGAGGCCGTATTGGGCAGGTCTTGCATCTAGGTCTACCACAGGGATATGAGCCATGAGGCAGGTGGTTGGGAACAGGGGCTATGTGGGGCGGCTCATCTCTCGCATCGGCCAGGTTTTAATGTGTTGCAGAGTGGCTCGCTTTTCCTTTTTATCCTCATGGTCAGCCAGCCATGGTAATCTGCTTTCTTGTTTTAACCTCTTCTACCTGTTTCTTGTGTCTTTGTGGTTTTCTTGTCCCCTTTTGTCCATTTAAGTGTTTGTTGCCCTTCAGTCATTGTTGTGGTGTTTCCTTACATTCTGTTTTCTGGTGTAAGTCTCACTGTCTCATTCTCACCCTTGTGGCATTATTTTCTTCGAACAAGGGACCGATTATCTTGTAGTTTGGTCCCTTCCCCCCTCTTTCAAACCAACCAACCCAAGCAACCAGCCAACCAATCAACAGTTCATGACGGCGTCAGGGAGACCCTTGGTATATTTCGAGAGGGACCACTTGTCATAACAGATGCAAGGTGTGGCAGGGCTGTATGGAAGGGACTTCTTGGTGTGGAATGGATGGCAGCTGTCAAAGTGGAGGTGTCGGTAGTGGTTGGTAGATATGAAATGGACAGAGGTACTGATGTAGTCATCTTTGAGGTGGAGATCAACATCGAGGAAGTTGAGTTGAGTAGGACCAGATGAAGTGATTGGGTGAGAAGGTATTGATGTTCTGGACGAATGTGGAGAGGTTGTCCTCTTCCTCAGTCCAGATCGCAAAGATGTCATCAATGAATCAAAGCAGCCGTAAGCATGGATGGTCACCAACAAACTGTGGCCAAGAAACAGCGGGACCACTTTGTTGCTGAGCATGCTGCCCGAGATTACATTCTTCATTTCAGTGACTGGTTCACAGCCTGTGCCATCTCGATCCTTCCCACTAACACCAGCATTCCTGAATTGCTTAAGTGGGAACCCTCCTTACAATATATCCTATGTTCTCGTAACCTTCCTGGCTTCAACCTTCTTTAGTTATTGTCCTTACCCATCTAGCCCCTTCCCTGTTCCCATTCCAGCACTACGCACACTCCACCAGAGCACCTTCAGTCTTTCTACTTCCCTCCTTTTCAGCTAGCCCCTCCTCCCTCCCTTCTCCGTCTAACCTCCTAACTGTACCTAGCTGTACTACCCTCTCTCCACCTCATCCTTTTTTTGTGCTCCTGCAAGCAGCTATCCCTCCCCAATCCTGTCCCAGCCCTTCCTTATCCCCACCACCCAGTTACCTCTTCCATCGTGCACTGCTGCTCACTGTCTGGCTTCAGCAGCTAGAGACTGTGGTTCTGTGTGTGTGTGAGTTGCATTTGCGCGAGTGCTTGTGCGTATGATGTCTATTTTCAACAAATCCCTTGTTGCCCAAAAGCTCACTTTCTGACAGTCTTTTTGTTGCTCCTATTGGCAATTCAGCGTCTACACTATATGGTGAGTAGCAATTATCCTTTTCATAACATTGTAACTTCATACTAGTTGTGAATAGTACAACTGCAAACATGAAATTTATGTGATATAAACTGGAACAGCACTAATATACTTAAATACTATTGTTTAATTGTTTCAACCCGCTGTTCATATTTCATTATTTAACTTTGTTGATTTTTGTTTGAAAACAACCCAGACTTCTTTTTATTTCAAGGTTTTATTGAAAAGAATACGTGGGCTGGATTGGATGATTTCTATGGATCACTAGCAAAGGCACTTCAGGTAGAATGTGATCATGACAACATTTCCAAGAAGAAAACAACAAGAAGACGCAGACGAGGTGCTACAGTTGGTCCAAATCTTCTGGAAGATTCCACACCTCGTCTTGGACACCCACTAACAAGTATACATACCCCCCTTGTATTTAAACACCTATCATTTTGTTGGCACTCAGTTAAAACTGAGTAACTGTAACTGACATTTTTCTTTTGCAATATATGTTTCAAAATATTTATTTTGTGCCATCAGACTTGTACAGTAACTCAATAAGAAATGTAGAACTAATTTCAGGCATGCCTCTGGGGAGTGTGTTGTTTCTCTTCCTGTTCAGTTGTACATTGCTGACCTAGCAGACAGCGTTGTAACCTCTGTTTTTGCACACATGATAAAGGTATCTGTAATGATGTGCTGTCAGAAAACAAAAGATCTGCGCAATTATTCAGTTAAGTCTCGATAGGATTCCAAAGTCTTGCAAAGATAGGTAGCTTGCATAAAAGTTCAGAAATGTGCAATTGACGACTATAATATCAATATGTCATAATTGAAATCGGTCAACTCGTGTAAGTACCTGTGTGTAACAATTTATAGGGGATATTTATTGAAATGCTCACCAAGGCTCAATTGTAGATACAATAGGTGACAGACAAACAACATTACGTACAAAACACTTATGCGACCCATCCTAGAATATTGCTAAGGGCCCATACCAAATAGAATTAAGGTAAAGTAGTTAAAGTTGTGTGTCCTGGCCGTAGATGGGCCAGTTAAGCCCAATCTGCCGCTATGTCTTCCTCTGCCAGGGCATCATCGAATGCAGTATAGAGGGACATGTGGTCAGCGTGTAACTCTCCCAGTCATTGTTGGGTTACTTGACCTTGGAACAACTACTAATTGGTCAAGTAGCTCCTTGGTTGGTCTCACGAGGCTGAGTACAGCCCACACCCAGTCCCCCTAGGAGAAATCCCTGGCAATATAGGGAATCGAACCCCGTTCCATGCATGACAGTCACTCGTGCTAACCACGTAGCTAAGGAGGGGGACAAATAAAACTAATGGGGGATATTAAAATATATAGATAAAGGCAGCAAAGTTTGTTTGGAGATGCTGAGAGGTCAGAGCTAGCAGAGGTTTGAAGATAGGTACTAATTGTCCCACAAAAGGACCAGCTATAAGTGAGCAGTCTAGGAATGTCCTGCAATCACAAGTTGCTCCCTTTAGGACCCACTAAAACAAAATTAGACAACGGTAATTACAGTGCTTCCAGGGGTCCTTAAGCAGTCATTCTTCCTGCAACCCAGGTGCAGATGGAAAGGAAAGAAGACATAATACTGTAATAAGTGGTACAATGGGAAATACCCTTGGCCATGCACTTGACAGTGGTTTGCATAATACAAATTCCCTCTCCCTCTCCCTCTCCCTCTCCCTCTCCCTCTCCCTCTCCCTCTCCCTCTCCCTCTCCCTCTCCCTCTCCCTCTCCCTCTCCCTCTCCCTCTCCCTCTCCCTCTCCCTCTCCCTCTCCCTCTCCCTCTCCCTCTCCCTCTCCCTCTCCCTCTCCCTCTCCCTCTCCCTCTCCCTCTCCCTCTCCCTCTCCCTCTCCCTCTCCCTCTCCCTCTCCCTCTCCCTCTCCGTCTCCGTCTCCGTCTCCGTCTCCGTCTCCCTCTCCCTCTCCCTCTCCGTCTCTCCTCCACTTTTCCCCCCACTCTTCTTCTATGTCTCCCCTTTCCCTCTGTCTCACCTCCCCCTCCCTCTATCCCTATCGCTACCCCTACCCCTCTCCCTTTCGAGGAATGCTCTTTCTATGGTGAAAACAGCACAGGAGTGATCATTATATTCATATTTCTGATTACAGGGCCATATCTGAATGATGGTCGAAGCAGTGGTCCAGACTTCTTGGCATGGACGTTAGTAGTGGTTCTTACTGTTCTTGTGTTCCTAAATGGGCTTTTGTATTGCAAATTGTGGATGTTGGAGGAATGGACACAACATACAGATCACCCTTTCTCTGTAATGGACCTGCAAGTAATGAGGTAAACTTTTCCATCAAAATTTATTTTCCTTCATTGTTTCATATTAAATATAAGTAACCCTTTGGAAAAAGAACTGAACATTGTTGTATTCTGCAGCACACTCTAATACTTTGAATTATTCTGCTATGTTGGCTTACTTATGTAAATGCAAGTCTTGATACGTCCCTCTCACTTTGGCTGGCTACACACACACACACACACACACACACACACACACACACACACACACACACACACACACACACTCTCTCTCTTTCTATCTCTCTCTCTCTCTCTCGTGTGTGTGTGGGGGGGGGGGGGGGGGGTGTACATGCATGCATGAGTGCGTAAAGCTTCACACATTTACCTTCACCAGTCCATATCATGCCTGGAGTGGTAAAACTTGGACAAAAAGCTGAGTACATTTTCTCCTGAAGTGAAGTCTGGAATTGTTGCTGCTTTTGAAATCTTATTCCTCTCTGCCTTGCCCTTCTTGCTCTCTCCCATGTTACCCTTGAATTTGAGAAGAATAAAACTCAAATTCCTGTTCATCTAGATTGAGGTTTTCCCACAAATCAGTTGACATTAATGCTAAGATGGTTCCTTTGTAAAGGACATGACCCAGCTCTTTCACTGTCCTTCTCATATCCAAACTTATGTTGTATCTCTAATGATCTTATCATCAATGAGAAGTTAAACTTAATCTTGCTTGCTTTCTTGCTGCCTTTCTTCTCTCTCCCCTTCTATACAAACAACTGATGTCTCTTCTCTCTGCACTGCCCCTCTTCCCACTCTTGGTTGCCTATGGGTTCCATCTGCACAATTTGTGCTGTTGTGTTAGAAATGCATGTGTGTCTTTACAAATTAACTTTGTCCACTTGATGAAGGGGCCTGATATGAATGTAGTGTAAGAGCAGTTAATCATTTTTATGTGCTTGTCGACCATTCAGTACATCATTGCAAGTGTGAGTGGTGACCTACTTTTGAATTATGTACCTTGTATCCAGAATTTTCATTATTATGTTGCATGTGTTTGTTGTAAAGACGCTGTTGACATACAGATCATATTCTGCAACAGTTCTATAACAGAAGTGGACTTCACAGTTTCTTTCCTGGCCTTTTATGTTTTAATTTTATGAGTTAGACTTCTGGATATTCTCTGATAGATTAGTGCATTACTAAACAGCTTTCGGCTTCTCAGGCAGTAAAGTATTACCGAATAGCCTGTAGGTAGTGTTTCATTTTTAGATGCGCATGCATTCTATCAAATAATTCAATTAACGAAACTTCATTCAAGAATCATTTTTACCTACACAAACCCTTTGTAGGCATCACAACTGTGGTTGGTTGTTTTTGTGTGAGCTATTCTTAGGTAATAAATTTTACTACAATTGTTAGACATTTCATTCTACTTTATCTTTTCTACACAATTGCAGAAACCCACCAAAATCTCATGAAGAGTGGTTGAGGTTACTACAGCAACAGGAGATTCTTCATAACGTTGAAATGCAAAAATGGCAGAAAGTTCTGCAAGCTGCTGTGCAGTTACTACGTCAGGTAGTCTTTAGATTTCCTAAACTAACAAATTTTATTGTATCTGTGTTGTCTTAAACTATTTTGTTTTTTAATTTTTGTACATACAGAGTGAAGAATCATTGAGTGAGCTGCAAGTCAGTATTAATCCATTAGTCAGCAAGAAAGTATTATCTATACTGAAGGAATCTGTTGCAGAAGAGGAAACTACAAGCAACAAAAATGTTGAACAGACCGTGAAATATCCACAACAAACAGTAAACATTGTACCGCGAAATGCTGGAGAAAATCAAGAGTTGTAACACATATTGTATGCAGTTTCTGTAAAACTGTAAAGTGCTATCCTTTTAATGTATGGGTTGGCCAGAGGCTGTAAACATAAGTGTGTGTGTTCTGTATGTGTTCCCAAAGTGCATCTGCTCAGTTTGAGCAGTATGCCTTGTTTTATATGGATTTGTAAAACTGTAGGAAGTGTGGGACTGCAGTAGTATTTTATCACTCTTACCCTACATGAGAGATTGTGCAGAAATATCCTGAAGAAAATTTTTCTAGTGTACATGTGGTGCAAAAAAGTGACTTTCAGCTGTTAGACTCAAGTTGCCACTTTTGAATGTTAGGAGTATGAAAAATTTTCCTGTTTTTTACCTGTGATAGTTAAATACTAGTTGTCATCGATAATGGACAACTAAAATAGCAGTTTTGATATTTTTAATAGAATAATTTGTTGTTATATTGTGGCAGTGCAAAACAGTTATAACTTACAGTATTGAAGAGAGGAGGAGTGTGTTGTTTTGGGGGAAGGGGTGTGAGAGAGAGAGAGAGAGAGAGAGAGAGAGAGAGAGAGAGAGAGAGAGAGAGAGAGAGAGGGGGGGGGGGGTGCGTGCGTGCATCCGTGGGTGGGTGGATGGGTGGGTGCATACGCACATTAGTTGATCTTATATGTATTGAGGTTAAAACAGTGTATAGGTGTGAAGTGAATTTTATACCTGGCGTTAAACTAGTGGAAATACTTTATTTATGTCGAACTAGAATAGATAGTCAAAGTTCAGTATGCCACGTCAGTATCATTGTCTAATAGTGTACAAGGACAGTCATAAGTAGTGTTTGTATTTATTATTGTGGTTATCTTAGCACTGAGTTTATTTTATTAAGTCATACGTTGAATAAATTTGTTGAATATTTAAATAATGAATGCCAGTTATTTGTGATATGTCAGTCAGGTGTTGCACAAATTAATTTGCATTGTAAAGATGTGGGTCACTGATTTAATGAACTAATGAAACACTGCAAAATTCATACATTTTTATTGTGCTTTTCTATCTGTCTTTGTTACAGACTTTTGTGGCAGATTGCAATTGTTAACTCTAAGCAGAGCAGTAGATGCTGTTGACTGTTTTTATCATGGTAGTGGTCCTGGTACTGATGCTGGTAGTTATGATGGGCTGTTGTTGTTGTTGTTGTTGTTGTTACTGATTTTTTACTGCTGCTACCACTGCTGCTGCCACTACCATCATAATTATAGTTTTTACTGTTACCAGTACTGTCATTTTCACAAGTAGTTCCATTGTACTGGGTGCCCCTTTCGTTACTGTAATCATTATTTTGACGTTGAATAATGTATAATATAGAATTCTTACATAGGAATTATTTTACTGATAACTTTAATACTTATTGTGAAAAAATTAATTTACTCTCAGCTCAGATCTGAATCTGCCATGTCTAAAATTTGAAACAGAAACTAGTCAGTGACATAAAGTTCATATTTTACTTCACATACAGAGAAAAGGGTCACTAAGGGTTATGAATAACTATCAGATCTATTGTCTCGTGTAATATAAGTTTGTTGTGTAATTTAATTTCATATTTGTAGAAAGATTATAATTATTTATTTGCAAATGCACACTTTCATCCCTCCAACACTTTCAAAATATTGCTAGAAAATATTAATAGCAGTTGTAGAGGTGGCTACCACAGCTATTCCATCTACCCTTTCTAGCTACTGCTGTGGCTGTTACAGTAAGTGTGTTACACTCATCTCAGTCTTCTTTTATTCAATGGTGTCTTCACAATGAATACTTTTTTTTAGGAGGGGGGAAGGGGTTAAATATCATTACCAAACCACATTGAAGGTGTTAGATCAGTGGTTGTAAGGGTATAGAACATAAAATTAAATTCAAAGTTCAGCTCGTGGTTAAGTTTCCAACCATAAGTGTGTTCCTCCATCATGAGCAGGATAAGCAGTCACAAAATTGATTTGGTGTTGTGTATCCACCACTAATATCATTTTACTTTCTGGAATGCATGGTGCAGTCATTGATTTCCACAGTGCTGCATGTAAGAAGATAGCTTAACACTTGTTATTAAGAGTAATTAGTGTTTTGTAATGAAGTAACATGTTTCATAGAAAAAATTGTACAAGGCATTTATTTAAGTCTTAGAATGACTGTGTACTGTGTTGTTTTTTGCGCCAGATTTGTGTGAGCCTGTCATTGAAATTTAACTTGGTCATTGTTCATTGTTAGGATTTGAGATCCAAGGCTGTTGCAGTTTCGAGGAATATTTTGTTGGTTACATTGATCAGGAAGTCCCCTTCTGTATTGTGTAGTTTCTAGCATGCTATTATGATGGTAGTCAGGTGAATGACTCATGAAAACACATTACAAAAACCATACAGTTTTATTGTGTCGTTTATACATTTTGGCAACAGTCTTTTGCTGTGTAAGCTTTCCATCCCTGCTCCTGTTAAGGATGTGAAATGACACTGATATTGAATGAAGACTTGTGTTCTGTCTCTTCACTATTTACTTGCGTATAATAATACTTTTGACAGCAACATGTTTTAAGGTTTTTGCTGTTGGCCAGTTCCTCTTATGAACAAGCAGAAATACTTTGATTTGCATAAATTAGAAAACTGTATCATCTCTAAACAGACTTTAGTATTTTCAAAGAAGCTACTTTGATTTCTGATAGTTTTTCTGTTCAGTAAATTATTGTACGAAATCAGCTGCATATCCAGGCTGATGTAGTGGAAATTGTTGTGTCCACAGATAAAGATAATTCTTCTGCCTGTGTAAGAACATATCTTGTTGTAACAAATAGTTTTCAGTCAACCAGAATTCCCCAGTAATGCAAAATGCCATGTGTTGTGTACATTTTCAAGTGTAGCTTTCTTAAGGCAAATGCTAGGAAAAAGTTACTGTAATATGTAATCCAGTCATTGATGAAATTATGTACAAATTATTTGCTCTTTGGCAGTTAAAAATATTTGCATGTCCAGCAACATTCCATACAAAATCACATAGCAATGTACTGTTAAGAATTAAATGTGCATCAGGACAGTCAGAATTATTATAGTAAGTTTTACTGGAGTTAGGGAGAATATAAGTGACCTTCATTAAAGAGCTACTCCATATTTTGCCTCATGCATATGAGGAGAATGCAGTAGGACATTAATAAATGTGAAGTGTATGTATTACCATGTGTAGTGATGATTTTGTGTGCATAGCCTTGAAATTACTTATTATTAGTGTCCATTCCATACTTCATCTAGTCACGGAGTTGGTGATTTCCATGCGCTTCAGCTGTGATATTTACAAACACACAGAATCACATGCTTCTCTAGTCAATAGTTACCCTGTAGCTGTTTGCTGCTTTCCCCCCAACCCTCTCCTTTTCTCATATCCAAGCTAGCACACAAATAATAATAAGAAAAAAAAAAAAAAACTTTGCATAACGTACTTAACCGTGTGGTGCACATATCCACTGGAGTGGATAGCTGTTAATGTCATTTCTTTGCTGTTTCCAGTCACCCTTATTCTTCTGCGGCTCTACAACTCATGAGGAGTTGTAGCCTCTTCAACTATCTCCTTCCATATATCCCAGTCCCTTGCTAGCATTTTCCAGTTCCTGTAGCCCATCTTCCGAATGTCTTCTATGTCACCATCCTCCCATCAGTTTTTTGATCGACCATGTTTTTCTCTGTCCACCTGGTTTTTCTTGTAATATATGTTTTGGTGTTTCTGTGTCATTCACCTGTGCCATGTGTCCAGACCAATTCAGCCTAGATGACTTCACAATTCTTCTAACAGGCTGGTCTTTGTAGATGGTATACAACTCAAGGATGTATTCCCTCCTCCATCTTTCCCTTTTGTAAATTGGACCAATGATTCTCCTGAGTATCTGCTGGATTGCTGTCTGTTCCTGTCCCTTGTTGTTGTTTAATTTTCTCATTGCAGTTCTCGCCTCTTCTAAGTTAGGTGGATCCACACTGTTATGTAAGTTCTCTTCCTCCTGTATTTCTGTTCCTGTTGAGTTCCTTGGTACAACTGGTCTCACATTAAGGAGCTTATCAAAGTAGAAATGCCACCTCTTACATATCTCCTTCTGTTCACTTAAAATTTTTCCAGTCTCATCTTTTATTAAACTTTTTCTGTCCTTGAAAGGTTTCCGTGCCTTATTCACCTCCCTATAAAATCTTCTTGTCTTGTTTGCACTTTTCAGAAGCTGCATTTCTTCAGTACTTGCCTTCATCCACTCCTTCATTTTCCTTCGATGGGCCCATTTTTCAACTCTCCGTTTTTCTTTATATTCCTCCATTATCCACCTGGTATAATGTGGTTGTAATGTCTTTCTGTATGCTTCATTTTTTCATTTGTTACTTTTCACATTCATTATTGAACCACGAGGTTCTTGTTTGCCATGCACAGTTCCTATCTCACTTGCTGTTGTACGCACTGTTTTTTTTTTTATCTTTTCTCACGGATCTTCAATCTTGTTACATTCTCCAGCCTTTCCAAGGGCCTGAATTATTCTCTCCTGGTATTGTTCCCTTGCTTCCTCTGAGTCTAAAGCTGTGCTGCCATATATCTATGTCTTGGGCCAGGTTTGTTTCACTACGTTGGATATTCTTGCCCTATTTGGAACTATTAAACTCATATCTAGTAAGATGTATTTCCTTGTGTGGAAATAATGTCGAGCCTACCACCATGTTTGTAGATGTTGCAAATGGTATTAACCTTGTCCCATTGTCATTACTTACAGCATGTTTACTATGAATGTCGATTCTTGGTGTCTAGATGTGTTCTCTTCCCACCTGGGCATTGTCCGCCCCCAGTAGCTGAGTGGTCAGCGTGGCAGAATGTTAATCCTTAGGGCTCAGGTTCGATTCCCGGCTGGATTGGAGATTTTCTCCGCTCAGGGACTGGGTGTTGCGTTGTCCTAATCGTCATCGTTCATCCCCACTGACGTGCAAGTCGCCAAAGTGGCATCAAATCGAAAGACGTGCACCCGGCGAATGGTCTACCTGATGGGAGGCCCTAGTCACATGACATTTTACCTGGGCATTTAGGTCTCTGGCTGGTATTTTTATATCGTGCCCTGGGTATTCATCATTTGCTCTTTCCAGAAATTCATAGAAAGCTTCGTCCTCCTCATTCTCTGATTCTTCAGTTGGTGTGTGGGCGTTAATTGTGGAGTAATTGTAGAATTTCCTGTCTATCCTAAGTGTTGATAGTCTTGGGTTTACGGATTTTAATCCACATACCAAATGCTTTAGTTGATGATGCACCACAAATCCTGTCCCGAACTCATGTTTCCTTTTGCTACAGCTATGAAATATGTTTGCTTCTTTCTTTTCTAGGATTCCACTCCTGGTTCATCTTACTTCTTGTAATGCTCTGGTACTCTGCTTCAGGTTCATTATTTGGTCTAACATCATTTTCAGAGGCCCTGGGCAGTATAGTGATCTCACATTCCAAGTACTGATGAATATATCTGAAATATGCTTTATATTGTTTTTCTTTCTTTTCTTGTCTCCATTGTTTGGTTGCCCATCCTTTGTAGCTTTTTCGATGCCATGTCAACTTTTTTTTTTCCATCCAGCTTTTATTTGTTGAAGTTTTGTAACAGGTGTTTTTTACAGAGTGGGCCGTCAACCCTGCATCCAACCTCTACTGGAGGACGTAATTTTTTTCCAGGGTTTTCATCCCACACAAATACTATGGAAAAACTTAGCATAACATGCTTAACCATGTTGTGCACATGTCCACTGCAGTGGATAGCTGTTAATGTCATTTCTTTGGCACTTTAAATCAGACCTGGACCTGCAAATTTCTTGTGGTCAACTCCAGTTTACACTCCCTACTGGTTCTGTGCCCTGCATGCATTTGCAGTCTCAGGACTGATTGAAAACACCAAAGAAGTGACCACCTAACAGCTGTCCACTACAGTGGACATTTGCACCACACAGTTAAAAGAATGCCTTATTCAATGCTTCATGGCAAGGTTTGTGGTCAGTGGGTAGGACTGATGACCTTATCTTACTTTTCTCACTGTACAGCTTTACTTTTGGCCAGATTTAAACCCTGGTCAAGCCAAACAGAGAGGATAAGAGATATAGTGAATGTGATTAAATGGTATCATGTTCATTACCTAAGATCCAAACTTTTTCCTGTGGAATGTAATGACAGTGCAGAAAAAACAATGGAATGTCCAGATTCTTGTTGCAGTAAGAAACGTTTGATGCTAAAAAAAATCTCAGTGCTATTTGTTATTGAGAGACAAACATTTTAAAGTATATATACAATTTCATTAGAGAGATAGACATCAACCTCTGTTAGAATCACACACTGAAAATTTTTTTTGACCATTTTCTTAAAATTTGTTGATATAATAATTTGTGCAATTTTGTAGTCTTCTTCTCTTTCACTCAACTAAAGTTTGTTTCCTTCATTTTGTGAAATAGTCTGATACCTGATAAGAAGTTTAGATAAAAATGTGTAATGTTTTAGAAATTGTAGATATTTTACTTGAGAAGATAAGTTGCATGTGTAACAAGGTTTTTTTCACTGTGTTTACTACCATTGTTACTAAAGCATAGGTATGAAAGTTCTTGCTTACCATGAAAATGACACTATTTATCATGTGGTACAGTAACTCTGTGTAATGTACTGTTTATGTAAAACTGCTGAGTGAAATAAGTATCTAGTATAGAGTAAGCATTTTTATTTGAAATTGATGATGCTATGTATAGTGAAACATAATATGGTGTTACCTCATGATTGGTTATAAGACATAATTTCTAGTCAAAATTTATGAATATCAGCCAAAAACAAAATCTTGAACAGTATTATGGGTAAGAGATTATGGTTGTTTCTGCCAACAAGAGCTGCACAGGAAAATAAAAGGAATACTAGATATGAATAACAAGAAGTTTAAGGGATAAATGCACATGACAAATTTTTTTTGGCAGTAATGACCCAAACAAATGGATAAAAGTTCCTCAGATTGGTGAACTGTAACTAAAAGCAAAGTGATTCATAAAAAATGTGGGACTGAAAAGCAGACATCAGAAACAAGACAAAAAAATGGAGAGAACTGTAGAAAAGGGCACTTGGTAGAATGAAACGGCAATGAAGAGGACATCAGTAAAATGTATTAGTAGCATTTAAGCTGCTAATCCATAGTTTTTATGGATTGGCATAAGTTTGTATCTGCAGCATTGGAATTAGGAATGATTATTCATAAGAAAGATTCTGTTAGTGGAATAAATAATTCTCTCCTATTCAGTTGACACACAGCAAACATAAGGCTTTATATGTCTGGTGCCTGTTCCTACAAAACAGACGCCACAATTTTTGAAATGGCAGCTGTAAATATTGATATTTCAAGGGAGGTACCAACATCAACCACAATTGGGCATTAAAATAATTCAGTGGTGAAAGTTGAAAATATGTGCC